>NC_089585.1:45811532-46148926 GCF_019320115.1 Miscanthus floridulus
GATACAAAAATGCACCCCAACAACTTGTTTAATTAGATTTTCAAATACTATGCCATCATTTATTTTGGATTTCTCGCTAGCAAAAGATAAAGAATGTAACACCCCCTGTGTTACATTGTATTATTCTTGCTAAACATTTCTTAAGCATCAGAATTATGTGCATATGTGTATGACATGAATTAGAATTCGATGTTCGGCACTTGAAACGTTCATACTAAACATGAGACAAAGGTTACGTTTCATATAATACTGTTTAGTATTCTGATCGAATGGTTGTCGAAATAAAAGTGCTATAGAACGTTTGGCTAACGGCGATGAAATGTGTGCGGTCACGGACCAGGATAGCTGGTTAGAACATCGAGTAGGCCGGATTTGGGGTTCGACGCGAAACCGTTCGGAACGACGCCCATTCGCGTAGGCTTGAAAGAAGGTCGACGAAGCTAACTTTGGCCAGTGTTGTAGAACGATCGGCTTAATAAATAGTGCAATGTCACTGTTGCGATTGATAGCTCGAGGTGCCATCTTGCGCATCGAACAAGTAGTTTGGCGTTCGGAGCTTTGCAAACAAGTTTTCTACTTGCTTTAAAAAGCGTGCACATCACTTGAGTTGGCACTGGGCGCGGTCACCACTGGCCTGGCACGCTGCTGGCTTGCCAGCGCACTGCCGCGCCGGCCGCGTCCCACCGCCCCGCCGGTGCACGAGCATGGCTCTGGCGCTGCGCGCCAAGGCCGTCTGCCTTCGCTGCCGGCCATGCACTTCGCTGTTGCTCGACCACCGCCACTGCCGGCCACGACCGCCACTGCTGCTCGCCTATCGCCACGGCTGGCTCGCACGACGTGCCGAGGTGCTGTCCTCGTCCTCATGCCGCCGTGACGGCAACGCGCGCTGACCTTGCGTTTTTGCCTCCGTTTGCTGCCTCGCTGGCGCGCGGGTCACCTCGCCGGCTGTTGCGCTGCGCCCAGGTGAAAGGTCCTAATGGCTAGAGGGGGGTGAATAGCCTAATAAAAATTTCTACAACAACACTTAACAAAATGGTTAGATAATTATAAGGCGAAGCAAGTGTTGCGCTAGCCTACTCAAGATGCAAGCCACCTACCACAATTCTAGTTTAGATAGTATCTATTCACACAATAGCTATGACACTACCCTATGTTAGTGTGCTCTCAAAGACTAACTAAAGAGCCACACCAACCAAGTATGCAAGCTCTCACAACTAGCTACACTAAAGAGCTTGTCAACTAGTTTACGGTAAAGTAAAGAGAGTAATCAAGAAGGTTATACCGCCGTGTAGATGAAGAAACCAATCAATCACAAGGGTGAATAACAATGGAGATCAATCACCTCGGAATCAATGATGAACACAATGATTTTTTACCGAGGTTCACTTGCTTGCCGGCAAGCTAGTCTTCGTTGTGGCGATTCACTCACTTGGAGATTCACGCGCTAATTGGCTTCACACGCCAAACCCTATTGAGGGGTGCCGCACAACCAACACAAGATGATGATCACACAAGCCACGAGCAATCCACTAGAGTACCTTTTGGCGCTCCACCGGGGAAAGGTCAAGAACCCCTCACAATCACCACGATCGGAGTCGGAGACAATCACCAACCTCCACTCAATGATCCTCGCTGCTCCAAGCCATCTAGGTGGTGGCAACCACCAAGAGTAACAAGCGAATCCCGCAGCAAAACACGAACATCAAGTGCCTCTAGATGCAAACACTCAAGAAATGCACTTGGATTCTCTCCCAATCTCACAAAGATGATGAATCAATGATGGAGATGAGTGGAAGGGCTTTGGCTAAGCTCATAAGGTTGCTATGTCAATGCAAATGGCCAAGAAAGTGAGCTTGAGCCGGCCATAGGGCTTAAATAAAAGCCCCCACGAAATAGAGCCGTTGTACCCCTTCACTAGGTACACATCAGGGTGACCGGACGCTCCGGCCCTATTGACCGGACGCTGCTCCTCAGCGTCCGGTCGTCCGATGGTGGCCACGTGTCTCCTGTGTTCAATAGTGAACGTTTGATTTCAACTGGTCAAAATGTTGACCGGACGCTCCGACAGAGCTGACCAGACGCTGGACCCTCAGCGTTCGGTCGTTTACAGTAAGGGTCCAAAACGTGTTTTTACCGATCGGACATGTTCCGGTCATGCTTGACTGGACCCTGCCAGCATCCGGTCAGATGATGTCTCCTCTATGCGCCTTACGTTAGCATACGTCAGCACTGACCGGACGCATCCTGCCAGCATCCGATCGCAGAGCGACCCAGCGTCTGGTCATTTGACCGACGCCAGCGTCTTCGCTGCTACACCTGACCGGACACGCCGGTCCAACCGAGGCCATCGTTCGGTCACTTCTAGTGACCTCCATCTTTTCTATCTAGGGCACCGGTGGCACCGTCGGACTATCTGCACTCTACGGGCGGACACTCCACCGGTGGAGTTTCTTACCCTTACTCCCAAACTTCATCACTCCTTGATCAAATGTGCCAACCACCAAGTGTATCACCTTGTGCACATGTGTTAGCATATTTTCACAAACATTTTTAAGGGTGTTAGCACTCCACTAGATCCTAAATGTATATGCAATGAGTTAGAGCATCTAGTGACACTTTAATAACCGTATTCCGATACGAGCTTCACCCCTCTTAATAGTATGGCTATCAATCCTAAATGTGATCACACTCTCTACGTGTCTTGATCACTAAAACAAAATAGCTCCTATGATTTATACTTTTGCCTTGAGCTTTTTGTTTTTCTCTTTCTTCTTTCCAAGTCCAAGCACTTGATCATCACCATGGCATCATATTCATCATGCTATGATCTTTGTTTGCTTCGCAACTTAGAGTGTGCTACCTATATTATGATCACTTGATAAACTAAGTTAGCACTTAGGGTTTCATCAATTCACCAAAACCAAACTAGAGCTTTCACCAGGCCGCCGACCAACTCTACCGAGCCTTGCCCTGCCTCGCGTTGGCCGTAGGTGCACCGGGTCCCACGTTCATATCGTAGTGACCACGCACGGTACTGATCACTGGCTTGAAAGCTCTAGTTTGGTTTTGGTGAATTGATGAAACCCTTAGTGCTAACCTAGTTCATCAAGTGATCATGAGATAGGTAGCACACTTCAAGTAGAGAAGCAAATGAAGATCATAACATGACAATGGTGATAGCATGGAGATGATCAAGGGCTTAAACTTGAAAAGAAGAAAGAGAAAAACAAAAAGCTCAAGGCAAAGGTATAACTTGTAGGAGCTATTTTGTTTTGGTGATCAAGACACTTAGAGAGTGTGATCACATTTAGGTTTGATAGCCATACTATTAAGAGGGGTGAAACTCGTATCGGAATGCGGTTATCAAAGTGCCACTAGATGCTCTAACTTATTGCATATGCATTTATGATCTAGTGGAGTGCTAACACCCTTGAAAATATTTGTGAAAATATGCTAACACATGTGCACAAGGTGTTTGCAGGGTTGAGATGGGTTTGGGTCCCTCTCTCCCTCCCGCCGAGCTTGCTCGGCGGGATTCGGCGCTTTAGGAAAAATGAAATGTCTATTTTCTATTGCGCCGGATGCAAAATTCTTGGTGATTGGCACATTTGAAAAAGGGTGAAGAAGTTAGAGTTGAAATGGAGTTGGTCGAAATGATGCTGGCGTCGGTCTACTGACCGAACACTGGGTCACTCAGCGACCGGACGCTGAAAGGCTACGTCCGATCGAGCTGTCAGATGGCACAGTAGGTAGGGTTGAGCACCGGACGCTGGTCTGCGTCCGGTCAAGGTGGACCGGACGCGTCCGGTCGAAAAAACATGCCTCGGGGAGCTTACTGGAAACGACCGGACGCTGGGGCTTCAGCGTCCGGTCAGTTTTGACCGGAGCATCCGGTCAGCTTCGTAGCCGTTGGAATCTGACGAACAGCGTTTGAAGCTGGTGACGCGTGGCAGTCCATCGGGCGAACCGGACGCTGAGGGCCAGCGTTCTGGTCAGTATGACCAGAGCGTCCGGTCAGAGCGCGTTTTGCCCAGTGAAGGGGTATAACGGCTCTATTTGTTGGGGGCTCTATTTATAGCCCCATGGCCGGCTCAAGGGAGAACTCTTGCACATTTTCATTGACATAGCAATCTTGTGAGCCTAGCCAAAGGACTCCCACTCATCTACATCATTGATTCATCATCATAGTGAGATTGGGAGTGATCCAAGTGCATTGCTTGAGTGATTGCATCTAGAGGCACTTAGTGATCGTGTTTCGCTACGGGTTTCGCTTGTTACTCTTGGTGGTTGCCACCACCTAGACAGCTTGGAGCAGCGAGGATCGTCGAGCGGAGGTGGTGATTGTCTTCGGCTCCGATCGTGGTGATTGTGAGGGGTTCTTGACCTTTCCCCGGTGGAGCGCCAAAAGGTACTCTAGTGGATTGCTCGTGGCTTGTGTGATCCTCATCTTGTGTTGGTTGTGCGGCACCCTGTTGAGGGTTTGGCGTGTGAAGCCAATTAGCGCGTGAACCTCCAAGTGAGTGAATCGCCACAACGAGGACTAGCTTGCCGGCAAGCAAGTGAACCTCAGTAAAAATCATTGTCTTCATCATTGATTCCGAGGTGATTGGTCATCATTGTTATTCATCTTCGTGATTGATTGGTTCATTCATCTACACGGTGGTATAACCCTCTTGATCACTCTCTTTACTCTACCGCAAACTAGTTGACAAGCTCTTTAGTGTAGCTAGTTGTGAGAGCTTGCATGCTTGGTTGGTGTGGCTCTTTAGTTAGCCTTTGAGAGCACACTAACATAGGGTAGTGTCATTGATCTTGTGTGAATTGACACTATCTAAACTAGAATTGTGGTAGGTGGCTTGCATTTTGAGTAGGCTAGCGCAACACTCGCTTCGCCTCATAATTGTCTAACCATTTAGTTAAGTGTTGTTGTAGAAATTTTTATTAGGCTATTCACCCCCCTCTAGCCATTAGGACCTTTCATGGCTTCCCATGGCTGCTCACTCGAAGTATGTCTGCCTGCTCTACCTTTCCCTCCACGTCGCATCGCGCTGTGTCCTTTGTCTAGCACTGCTCGCCACGGTGGCGCCATATCGTGCCTCGTTGTCTTGCCGCTATGGCCGTGCGGATAGCCGTCTAGGGCATGTCCCACCTGTTCTGCTGTCACCCGTAGTGGTGTGTTGGCTCATTGCGTTAACGCCGCAGACGGACCAAGCCAAGCCATGACAGGACCCCCCCTACCTCCGCAGTCTCCATAGCCATCGAGACGCTTCTTTCAAATTCACCGAGGTAGCAGCGTCTTGATTCAAATTGACCACGTGTTCGACTCCGTCAGATAGCCTGCAGCCCTACCGACCCCACATCGCCGCCTATAGCTCAGTCCTGTGCTCTAATTTTGAATCGCTGCTTGCGGGGTCCATAAGACCATGGTGTCCTACGCCGATGGATAGCCACACAACCGAAGCATTCCATCCCAATTCCTTGCTCACCTAGTCCCTCCTCCAGCTAGTCATCACCGTGCTTGCCATAGCCTAGACTCTACCGCTGTAGAGCAGCCCCTGGCACAGCCGTGCCATTGTCGTGTGCCACCACACCACATCGTGTGCACGTGGCCGGCTCGGCCTGAGCCATCTCCGGTCAAGTCATCATGTCTTTTGGTTCCGTGGTGAGTCTCTGGTGCTCATCTGCTACTTGTTTTGCCCTAGTCGTGCTGATGATCACTGGAACGGCGTCGCCGTGCTTGCAGGGTGCCTACCGTCGTGGTCTGACCTCCCCGTTGCGTTCCGGTTCATGCTTCCTCCGCCAATCGCTTAGCATTCATTACTAGGTAAGTATCGGCTCGGTTATTGGGGCAGGGATAGCCTGGGGTGGCCGGCGGGGGTCACCAGTGCCTGCCTCGCCGTGCTGGTGCGCATAGGTGGCCATAGGGGTATCACCGGGGGGAAGGACAGGTAGTTCGGAGGGCGTATCTGCAAAAGCCTAGACTAGGTAAATAGTGTCGTAGAGTTCGCTGTGAATACCGAGTCAATCAGGGGTGTCCGTGCATATTTGTCGTCGCGCGCAGGCCTTCCTTCGTCGCGGGCCATTGGCCGGCTAGGCCATGCCTCCGCGTGGGCTGCGTGGTGGCCTGCTGACGTGCGCGGGCAGGATGGCGCACTGGGCCAGGCCAGCGTGAGTGGGCCGAAGGAGTAAGAATCGGTTTTCATCATTTCCAATAAATAAGAAAAGTTTATTTGTTTTAGTTATGAATCCAACTTCGATAAATCGTAGTAAATTGCGTGGTTGTCCAAAAATAGTGAAACTAAGTTTGTTAGGTTCACAAAAATGCCATCTATCTGTTAGTGTAGCTAGTTCATAGTTAGCTATTATGATGATAGGCTCATAAAATCTAAGTAGAAAGCTTAGCGTTATATCGATTAATAATTGTAGGAATTATTGTGGCAAATCGGCAATAGCTTTAGCTTTGAAAATTTTACAGTAGGTTTCCGTGGATATTAGGTGCTCGTTGAAAATTTTGTAGCATTAAAAGGTGTCATTAAATAAAGTAGCTATTACCCTTGTATTGGTATATCGCGTAAATCGGCATTAGAGGTGAAAATACCGATAGTTGCAGGAATGGCGATGAATGCCTTACTTGATACTTGTCGTCGATAGCAATAGGTAATTGAGCACCACGGTCGATAGCACTAGCTTAGTAGTTTAATCGATGTACTTCTATTTTAAGAGTTGCTGTTGTTATATTATTAAACATTGCATCATCATTTCATGTAGATCATGAACTGGTAGATTTCGTGCCTGTCGGCGAGCCAGAGTACGACGAGGTGATTGAGGAGTACGAGGAGGAGATCTTCACACAGGAGGAAGCCCAAGAGCCTGTTGGTGCTGACCCTGCTGACCCAGCGCCTGCCCAAGGCAAGCCCTGATGCATAACCCCTATTTTTAAATGATCAGTGAATATATATATGATATGCATTTACGTTACAGCCATTTTATGGAAACTATATTCATAAATATATCTACCCATGAGTCCTACTAGTACAGGTTGAGTAGTTGCTATGCTTAGGATATCGGTAGTGTGAGTAACCTGCCGTTACTCGCAAATAGGTGATTAAACTATGATATCATGATGAAATAATGGAAAGGTAAATGGTGACCAGGTAGGGATATGGATTTGGTACTGGTGGGTGTGAGGGGTTGTGCCCTGCGGCCAATAGGGCATAGCTCAGTTACACTTTTTCCTTGTCCGTGTTGATTAAGGACCGATCATTGCATATGACTCTAGACAAGTCACAGATTATTGTCCCGGGCGCATACTTGGGTATGGGCGCAGGAAAGGCTTGCTGCCCTCTTGTCATGGATCCAGCTGGACCGACTAATGGGAAGAGGAGGTGGTGGAGGTCCTTGCACCACACTAAGTCCGAGACTCAGAGGTGGGGGATTGGAGTCCAAGTTTGGACGGGGACCTAGACACTCGGGATAAGAGAGTGGTGGGTTAGTCCTGCTTGTGCCTAGGGTACAAGCAGGGCGTGTATTTTTGGGGCACCTAGCTAGGCACATTGATTCGCAAATCGCTGGGCGATCCGGTACGGCTTGTCTGCGGTTTAGCACCGTAGTAAGAATTGAAAGAGGAAAAGGAGAAGGAACATAACTGATTGCTCAACCCATGCTTGAAAGTAGAACAAGTGCTTATATAGATTGGCTAGATGAAAACTTAATATGGCTGATAAGAATAATACATGAATAAGGACTCACTGTTAGTATTGCTTTCTGCTAAAGAAAACCAGCAACCATAAAGCCTAGCATATTCCTTGGAGTCAGAAAAGTATTCCCACTAGTCGGATAAGTCTTGCGAGTACATTGAGTACTCAAGGTTTATTTACCCCTATCGCAGGTGATGCTTGAAGAGTACCTTGTGTGGAGGATCCTTCTGGTGGGCTCAGACGGAATCCTCATCCCTACCGCTAGATGTTATTTTTAAATTCCGCTATTTATCATTCCGAACTCTGGTATTTAGTATTGTAATAATGTACCTTTTAAGAAACTCTAATGTATGAAATGTACTTGTGTTGTAACTCGTTCTCATTATTGGATCCTTGGGAAAAATGTGGATCTTTCGGGTTCTCCCTCGTGGTGTGCCCGACGGACACCACTCGATGTAGCTTGCTTTCGGGGTACTTAGTGTCTGGTGGAAGACGAATGCCTCCGTAAGTGCGCTATTTTGGGCGGTTCTGCCATAGTTGGTATCAGAGCCAATAATGGTTACAAGTTTCCTCAGTCTTTTCCAAAACTAAAAATTTGATCAACAAAAGTTTTGCGAAAAGTAGGATGCGATTAAGTTAGGTTATTTAAGTATAAGCCCTAGCTATATGGTTTATCTAGGATAGTGGCACTGGTTTTATCTAATCAGTTTTCTATAGGTACACTGACTTACGTTGCGTAAGAAATCGCTGAGTATACAGAAAGTGAGTGTGCGATGTGCCAAAAAATTTATGAATGCCGCTATATTCTGGCTTGAGTGAACGTATAGGTCAAAGCATGCATCATGATAATTGCATTTTACTTGAACTAAAATTCCCCTTCATGTATAAGTGAGTAGTAAATTGGTAGGACTAACTAAATGAATGCTTTAATAATTGTGCTGTCATCTCTTTAATCCCTAGATTCTGATCGGGAGGGTGTTCTAATGTATGGTTCATCTCTCTTACAGATGAATCTGAGGTCTGGATGCGAGAGCACTAGTTCAGGGGTAGCGAATGAGGGCCAGGGTGATAGTGCTTGGGCCTTTGAGCGTGGCAACGAGGGAGGTTAAGAGGTTCCACCTCTGGTTTCTCATCCTTTCCCGCCACCGCCACCGCCTCCACCGATGACCCCCGTGGAAATCATGGTGGAGCTGTTGGCTGCTCGCCGAGAGTCAGCTGCTGCTCACCAGGAGACCGCTCATGCCATGGAGATTATGGCACAGGCCATCGCGGGCCTTGCCCACGGAGGTCCCGAGGGCAACGGTGGGAATGGGGGTGGTGCTCGCTGTCCTGAGGAATAGTCCTCTTACCAGATCTTCCTCAAGACTCACCCACCCACGTTCATGCCATCGGATGAGCCTCTAGAGGTGGAGCACTGGCTTCGCACGCTGGAGCAGAAGTTTCAGCTGCTCGGAGTGACCGATGAGTAGAAGGTGCACTTTGCGTCTTAGCAACTTTTAGGGTCCATAGGTGCCTGGTGGGAAACTTTCTAGGCCACGGAGCTACCGGATCATCCGGCAACATGGCAGGAGTTCTCCACCGTCTTCTGAGAATTCTTTATCCTTGCTGGTGTTATCAACCAGAAGGTGACTGAGTTCCTAGAGCTGTGCCAGGGGAGTAGGATGGTAATGGAGTATGTGACCTAGTTTAATCACTTGGCTCAGTATGCTGACAGTTAGGTGGATACAGATGACAAGAAGAGGGAACATTTCTTTTGGGGTCCCGCTCCTCTCCTTCAGGAGAAACTGTATCTGGGGAACTATCAGACCTTTGGGGCTCTGATGAACGCCGCCATTGCTCTTGAGGGTTTTTAGCGAGCATCTCAGGCGGAGTGGAAGAGGAAGCGAGTGGCAGCTGGATCCTCTAGCCACCCTCACACACAGAAGGTACAAGTTGTTAGGCGAGGGCCCTATCAACCATCCGATAGGCCTCCGTTCCGGTCACCCCAGCAGACGTCGTAGACTTCCTCTACTCAGTACCGGGCACCTCTACAGTAGGTGTAGCCTCAGCAGTCTCAGGGACAGTAGGTCCCACCTCATCAGGGGTTTGGGAACAAACCTAGTGCTTGTTTCAAGTGTGGCAAGGATGACCACTATGCCAGGGAGTGTCCTCAACATCAGGTAGCTCAGTCGTCTCAACCGTCTGCAAATTCCAAGCTTATTAGAGGACTATTATCAAGAGGAAGGTGCCCAGCAGATCTGGCCAGGTGCACTTCATGGATGCTCAGTAAGTTGTGCAGCAGGAGACAGTTATGGCTAGTATGTTTACCATCGACTCCCATCCAGCTTTGGTGTTGTTTGATTCTGGTGCATCGCATTCCTTTATGAGCATGGGGTTTGTAGAGCGGCACAACTTATCACTATTGGCTATACCGTATGCCTATAAGATTCATACTACGGGTTCATAGATGTTCATCAATACCCACATGGATATAGTAAGTTTGGTATTAGCCACCCACACTTACCGTCTACAGTTCATGATAATGCCTGGGCAAGGCATTAATGCTATTATTGGAATGAACTGGTTGCGGGTGTATGGGGTAGTATTGGATATGTAGAGAAGAAGCATGGAGTTATGGCTTCCTTCTTCTAAGGATAGGATGTCTCTTATTATACCCTCAGAACCAGTCTTACCTGTTGCTGCCCATGCTGAAGCTACTCCTGATCTTACCTCTATTCCGGTGGTATGTGAGTTCCCGAATGTTTTCCCTGAAGATCTTCCTGGATTGCCACCAGATAAAGAGGTAGAATTCTCCATTGAGCTTGAACCTAGTGCTGCTCCCATCTCCAGACGCCCGTATCGCATGGCTCCGAGAGAACTAGCAGAAATGAAGAAGCAACTAGAAGAGTTGATGGACAAAGGTTTCATCCGCCTGAGTTCTTCACCATGGGGTTGCCCGACTATTTTCGTGAAGAAGAAGGATGGTACCTTGTGGATGTGTATGGATTACCACCCTCTTAATGTGGTAACAGTTAAGAACAAGTATCCCTTGCCCCGCATAGATACTTTGTTTGATTAGTTAGCTAGTGCCAAGGTGTTCTCGAAGATAGATCTCTGATCGGGCTATCATCAGATCAAGATCAGGCCACAGGATATACCAAAGACAACTTTCTCTACTAGGTATGGGTTGTATGAGTACCTAGTGATGTCTTTTGGTCTCACCAATGCTCATGTCTTCTTCATGTACTTGATGAATTCCGTTTTCATGCCAGAGCTGGATAAGTTTGTGGTGGTTTTCATTGATGACATCCTGATCTATTCTAAGAATGATGAAGAGCTTGCCCGACACCTCTGGACAGTACTAACTCGACTAAAGGAATACAAGTTATATGCTAAATTCAGCAAGTGCGAGTTTTGGTTAGATCGAGTGTAGTTTTTGGGGCATGTGTTGACACCTAAAGGCGTTTCTATAGATCCCAGCATGGTGAAGATGTATTGGATTGGAAGTCCCCCAAGTCTATGCATTAGATCCATTAGTTCCTTAGTCTAGCTAGATACTATCGGCGTTTCATCCCTGATTTCTCCAAGATAGCCCAGCTCATGACCAAGCTGCTCCAGAAAGAAGCTAAGTTTGATTGGAGTCTAGTTTGTGAAGAAGCTTTTCAATCTCTGAAGACTTTTCTGACCACTGCTCCTGTGTTGGCCCAACCAGATATTGAGAGGGCCTTTGATGTATATTGTGATGCCTCGAAGATAGGGTTGGGGTGTGTGCTGATGCAAGATGGGCGTGTGATAGCTTATGCTTCGCGCCAACTGAAGAAGCACGAGGTGAACTACCCCACCCATGATTTAGAGCTAGCTGTTGTAGTCCACTCTCTAAAGATTTGGAGGCATTACCTGTTGGGCAACAAAGTGCATATCTTTATAGACCATAAGAGCCTCAAGTATATTTTCACTTAGTCCGAGTTGAACATGAGGCAAAGGAGATGGTTAGAATTAGTAAAGGATTATAATTTAGAAGTCCATTATCATCCAGGAAAGGCCAATGTGGTGGCTGATGCTTTGAGTCGTAAGTCGCATCAGGTTGAGGAAATACCCTTGTCGCTCCACCACACAGAGGTGCTAGCTCATATTGCATTGACCTCAGAATTGCTGGAGCAGATTATTTGGGAACAGAAGGAAGACCCTGAAGAGATTCCTCACATGAGGAAGTTAATGGCTGAAGAGCGTAGACCTCATTTTAGCATTGATGAGCGGGGGGTCCTGAGATACAAGGATAGACTGGTGGTTCCATCCAATGAAGAGCTGAAAAGAAAGATTTTGAATGAAGCCCATCATTCAAAGCTATCTATCCACCCTGGTAGCAACAAGATATACCATGATCTGCGGCAATTGTACTGGTGGTCCTACATGAAGCAAGATATCACCCAGTTTGTTGCGGAGTGTGACACTTGCGGTAGAGTCATGGCAGATCATATGCGTGCTCCTAGATATCTGTAGCCTTTGCCCATTCCTGTTTGGAAATGGGAGGATATTTCCCTGGATTTCATTGTGGGTTTACCCCGCACCTCCATGGGCTTTGATTCTATTTGGGTCATTGTGGACCGTCTCACCAAGTCTGCCCACTTTCTTCTGGTGGATACTAGATACACTACCAAGAAGTATGCGAAGATATACTTTGATCAGATTGTGACCCTACATGGAGTTCCTCTCACTATCATCTCTGATAGAGTGTCAATTTTTGTCTCTTGTTTCTAGGAGACACTCCAGGAATGTTTGGGTACTCATCTTCTCAGAAGCTTGGCATACCACCCATAAACTGATGGTCAAACAGAAAGGGTGAACTAGGTGCTCGAGGATATGTTGAGGGCTTGCACCATCTCTTTTCCTGAGAAGTGGGATAAGTGTTTGAAGCTAGCTGAATTTTCATATAATAACAGCTACCAAGAGAGTATCCGCATGGCACCATTTGAAGCTTTATATGGATAGAAGTGTAGGACGCCACTAAACTGGGTTGAAGTAGGAGACCATGGGTACTTCAGGCCTGATTTCATAAAGGAGGCTCGAGAGAAAGTAAATATTATTCGTGAACACTTGAAGGTAGCTCAGAGCCGGTAGAAGGCTTACGCAGACAAGCGAAGAAGGCCTTTGGAGTTTGTAGCTGGGGATTATGTGTATCTCAAGGTATCTCCTATGAGAGGGGTACAATCGGTTTGGTGTCCATGGCAAGTTAGCCCCTTGGTATGTGGGTCCATACAAGGTGTTGCAGCAGTGTGGCCCCATTGCTTATCATCTCCAACTCCCTGAAATTCTCTCCGCGGTTCATAATGTGTTCCACGTCTCACAATTGAAGAAATGTCCGCGGGTCCTGGAAGAAGCTGTGGAAATTGAAGGACTTCCGCTCCAACCCGATCTGTCTTATGTGGAGCATCCTATAAAAAATCTTGGATGAGAAGGAGAGAAGTGACTAGGAACAGTGTGAAATTTTTTTACAAGGTGCAATGGCAAAATCATTCAGAAGACGAAGCCACCTGGGAGCAAGAGAGCTACATATTAAAGCATTACCCCCATCTCCTCTCCGGTTCGGATAGTTAGTTACTGCACCAAATGTACACCCTATCTCTTTCTCACACTAGGCACATGAAATCTCGGGTCAAGATTTTGTTTTAGGGGGGGTAGATTTATAACACCCTCTGTGTTACATTGTATTATTCCTGCTAAACATTTCTTATGCATCAGAATTATGTGCATATGTGTATGACATGAATTAGAATTCGATGTTCGGCACTTGAAACGTTCATACGAAACATGAGACAAAGGTTACGTTTCATATAATACTGTTTAGTATTCTGATCGAATGGTTGTCGAAATAAAAGTGCTATAGAACGTTTGGCTAACGGTGATGAAATTTGTGTGGTCATGGACCAGGATAGCTGGTTAGAACATCGAGTAGGCCAGATTTGGGGTTCGATGCGAAACCGTTCGGAACGACGCCCATTCGCGTAGGCTTGAAAGAAGGTCGACGAAGCTAACTTTGGCCAGTGTTGTAGAACGATCGGCTTAGGAAATAGCGCAATGTCACTACTGCGATTGATAGCTTGAGGTGCCATCTTACGCATCGAACAAGTAGTTTGGCGTTCGGAGCTTTACAAACAAGTTTTCTACTTGCTTTAAAAAGCGTGCACATCACTTGAGTTGGCACTAGGCGCGGTTACCACTGGCCTGGCACGTTGCTGGCTTGCTAGCGCACTGTCGCGCCAGCCACGTCCCATCGTCCCACCGGTGCACGCGCATAGCTCTAGCGCTGTGCGCCAAGGCCATTTGCCTTCACTGCCGACCATGCACTTCACTACTGCTACCGCCACTGCCGGCCACTGACCGCCGCTACTGCTCGCCTATCGCCACAGCTAGCTCGTACGGCGCACCAAGGCGTTGTCCTCATCCTCATGCCGCCATGATGGCAACGCGCGCTGACCCTGTGTTTTTGCCTTGGTCGTTTACTGCCTCGCTGGCGCGCGGGTCACCTCGCCGGCTGTTGCGCTGCGCCTAGGCCTGCCGACCAACTCTGTCGAGCCTTGCCCTGCCTCGCGTTGGCCGTAGGTGCACCAGGTCCTACATTCACATCGCAGCGACCACGCACTGGTACTGATCGTTGGCTTCCCATGGCTGCTCGCTCGAAGGACGTTCGCCTGCTCCGCCTTTCCCTCCGCGTCGCATCACGTTGCGTCCTTTGTCTGGCACTGCTCGCCGCGGTGGCGCCATACCACACCTCGTCGTCTTGCCGCTGTGGCCGTGCGGACAGTCATCTGGGGCATGTCCTGACTATCCCACTGTCACCCGTAGTGGTGTGTTGGCTCGTTGCATTGATGCCGCAGACAGACCAAGCCAAGCCATGACAGGACCCCCCTACCTCCGCTGTCTCCATGGCCGCTGAGACGCTTCTTTCAAATTCACCGAGGTAGCAGTGTCTTGATTCAAATTGATTGCATGTTTGACTTTACCAGATAGCCTGCTGCCCTACCAACCCCACATCACCGCCTGTAGCTCAGTCCTGTGCTCCAATTTTGAATCGCCGCTCGTTGGGTCCTTAAGACCATGGTGTCCTGCACTGTTGGATAGCCACACAACCGAAGCATTCCATCCCAATTCCTTGCTCACCTAGCCCCTCCTCTAGCTGGTCATCACCATGCTCGCCATAGCCTAGACTCTATCGCCGTAGAGCAGCCCCTGGCATAGCCATGCCATTGCCATGCGCCGCCGCACCACATCGCGTGCACGTGGTCGGCTCGGCCTGAAGCCATCTCCGGTCGAGTCATTGTGTCTTTCGGTTCCAGTGGTGAGTCTCTAGTGCTCATCTGCTACTTGTTTTGCCCCAGTCATGCTGACGATCACCGGAACGGCGTCGTCGTGCTTGTAGGGTGCCCGCCGTCGTGGTTCGACCTCCCCGCTGCTGTTCCGGTTCGCGCTTCCTCCGCCAATCACTTTGCATTCGTTACTAGGTAAGTATCGTCTCGGTTATTGGGGCGAGGATAGCCTGGGGTGGCCGGTAGGGGTCACCGGTGCCAGCCCCACCGTGCCGGTGCGCGCGGGTGGCCGTAGGGTATCACCGGGGGGAAGGACAGGTAGTTCGGAGGGCGTATCTACAAAAGCCTAGACTAGGTAAATAGTGTCATAGAGTTCGCTGTGAATACCGAGTCAATCAGAGGTGTCCGTGCATATTTGCCGTCGCGCACGGGCCTTCCCTCGTCGCGCGCCGTTGGCCGGCTAGGCCGCGCCTCCACGTGGGCCGCGTGGTGGCCTGCTGACGCGCGCGGGCAGGATGGCACGCTGGGCCAGGCCAGCGTGAGTGGGCCAAAGGAGTAAGAATCGGTTTTCATCATTTCCAGTAAATAAGAAAAGTTTATTTGTTTTAGTTATGAATCCAACTTCGATAAATCGTAGTAAATTGCGTGGTTGTCCAAAAATAGTGAAACCAAGTTTGTTAGGTTCACAAAAATGCCATCTATCTGTTAGTGTAGTTAGTTCATAGTTAGCTGTTATGATGATAGGCTCATAAAATCTAAGTAGAAAGCTTAGCGTTATATCGATCAATAATTGTAGGAATTATTGTGGCAAATCGGCAATAGCTTTAGCTTTGAAAATTTTACGGTAGGTTTCCGTGGATATTAGGTGCTCGTTGAAAATTTTGTAGCATTAAAAGGTGTCGTTAAATAAAGTAGCTATTACCCTTGTATTGGTATATCGCGTAAATCGGCGTTAGAGGTGAAAATACCGATAGTTGCAGGAATGGCGATGAATGCCTTACTTGATACTTGTCGTCGATAGCAATAGGTAATTGAGCACCGCGGTCGATAGCACTAGCTTAGTAGTTTAATCAATGTACTTCTATTTTAAGAGCTACTGTTGTTATATTATTAAACACTGCATCATCATTTCATGTAGATCACGAACTGGTAGATTTCGTGCCCGTCGGCGAGCCAGAGTATGATGAGGTGATCGTGGAGTATGAGGAGGAGATCTACGCATAGGAGGAAGCCCAGGAGCCTGTTGGTGCTGACCCTGCTAACCCAGCGCCTGCCCAAGGCAAGCCCCGGTGCATAACCCCTATTTTTAAATGATCACTGAATATATATATGATATGCATTTACATTACAGGCATTTTATGAAAACTATATGCATAAATATATCTACCCATGAGTCCTACTAGTATAGGTCGAGTAGTTGCTATGCTCAGGATATCGGTAGCGTGAGTAACCTGCCGTTACTCGCAAATAGGTGATTAAACTATGATATCATGATGAAATAATGGAAAGGTAAATGGTGACCGGGCAGGGATATGGATTTGGTACTGGTGGGTGTGAGGGGTTGTGCCCTGCGGCCAATTGGGCATAGCCCGGTTACACTTTTTCCCTATCTGTGTTGATTAAGGACCGGTCGTTGCATATGACTCTAGGCAAGTCACAGATTATTGTCCTGAACGCATACTTGGGTATGGGCGCAGGGAAGGCTTCCTGCTCTCTTGTCGCGGATCTGGCTCTTTCTAGACGGATTGATGGGAAGAGGAGGTGGTGGAGGTCCTTGCACCACACTGAGTCTGGAACTCAGGGGTGGGGGCTTGGAGTCCATGTTTGGACGGGGACCTAGACACCCAGGACAGGAGAGTGGTGGGTTTGTCCTACTTATGCCTGGGGTACAAGCAGGGTGTGTGTTTTCGGGGCACCCAGCTGGGCACATTGATTCGTGAATCGCCGGACGATCTGGTACGGCTTGTCTGCGGTTTAGCACCGTAGTAAGAATTGAAAGTGGAAAAGGAGAAGGAACAGAACTGATTGCTCAACCCTTGCTTGAACGTATGACATGTGCTTATATAGATTGGCTAGATGAAAACTTAATACGGCTGAATAAGAATAATACATGAATAAGGACTCACTGTTAGTATTGCTTTCTGCTAAAGAAAACCAGCAACCATAAAGCCTAGCATATTCCTTGGAGTCGGGAAAGTATTTCCACTAGTCGGATAAGTCTTGCGAGTACATTGAGTACTCAGAGTTTATTTACCCCTGTTGCAGGTGATGCTTGAAGAGTACCTTGTGTGGAGGATCCTTCTGGTGGGCTTAGACGGAATCCTCGTCCCTACCACTAGATGTTATTTTTAAATTCCGCTGTTTATCATTCCGAACTCTGGTATTTGGTATTGTAATAATGCACCTTTTAAGAAACTCTAATGTATGAAATGTACTTGTGTTGTAACTCATTCTCATTATTGGATCCTTAGGAAAAATGTGGATCTTTCGGGTTCTCCCTCGGGGTGTGCCCGACGGACACCACTCGACGTAGCTTGCTTTCGGGGTGCTTAGTGTCTGGTGGAAGACGAGCGCCTCCATAAGTGCGCTATTTCGGGCGGTTATGCCACAAAGAATGGGGTTGACTACACACAAGATATAGATAAGTTATTTGGGGGTGCGAAAAGATATAGAGAGTGATTTTTATTCATGACTCTCCAAATGATAATTTAGATAATGAATTTAGGAAAGGCTCTTGGAGATGCTCTAATTACGTCCCTTTTGGTGGAGCTCTCGACGACTCAACACGGGCTCTTCTATGCACTGTACCTACATTACAACACTGAGCTGAGCCATTTTTTTTGTCTCTCTTTTCAAAGTAAGGTAGAAGCTGTTGGTAAATCTTTTTACTTAACCGGCTTCGGATCCTCGACGTATTGTAGCAAGAAACTAGAGCCAGAACCGGTAAACCATGCCAAAGAAACCCTTAATAAAGTTCCTTCTTGACAGATGCATTCTGGTGTTGTTTGATATTCGCCCTGTTCGCTTGGCTTATAAGCCGTACTTTTTCAGCCAACGAACAGTATTTTTCTCTCACAATAAATCAGCCAACGGTACTTTCACCCATGGCTTATCAGCCAACGAACAGGGCAATTATGCATGCCTTGTTGTTTTCTTACAAATAGTAGAAAAATCCTACAATTTACTTGTGAACAGAGCAATATATCTTAAGCTTACCCAACCATCCAGAGTCAAAGTATACATTTAGACACAGGTGCTTGTGTTATTTTCTAAATTATTTTAGTTTTATTTTATTTTTATTTGATTCTTAGGAAAGGGTCACATTATTAACTAGTCCTAGAAATATAATCAATTTCTTGAGGTTCTCAACTGTCCATAGAAATCAATTTCTAAGGGGCGAACTACATTACCAACTATCTCTAGGACTCGATTTTTAGATGTGGTTACTAAAAACACTCAACTTTTAATAACATCTATAGATCAATTTTGACCGCTGATGTGCTGCAAAAAATGATTTGTGCAGTAGTAATTAGAAGGACAAAAAAGAAAGAATGCATTAATTTAACTCCAGCTGCCTATACCTAAAAACCCAAACAAAAAGTTGACAATGAACAGTCTGTAATTGGTTAGGTTGCACAATTGAGAAGCCAATAGTGGAATGTGGATGAGTCTTAGGAACGAAGGCCGACAAGGCTACGATTCATTAAACACATATTAAACTCCTTAGAGCTCCTAGATTCCGCGCTCTCTCAAGGCTTAAAGAGTTTTCTTCTTTTGGTGGTGCCTAGTCTCTTCTGGACCAGATATTATGATACTAGCACCATATCCCAGCCCAGCCCTTTCAGTTTCAGCAAACAGACAGGCTAACCAACCTGATAGTGCGCAGTTAGTTCGGGCCGATCAAACGCACCACCATGTGATGTTGGCAGATAGATTCTCTCAAGCATCTATCTCGTTTTGCACAAGGCTTCTTCTACCTCTCTGAGTAGTGAGGAGGCAAAGGCAACGCATGTTTTACACGACAAATGAGGTGAGAAGATCACTGTGGATGATGACCAGTCACCTGCAGATTATTAGGCCATGTTTGGTTCCAAGCTTCTAAAACTTTTAGGTGCTAAAAGTTTAGGAGCTTTTAGGAGACTGCCAAAACCTTCTAAAAGAGTATTTGGTTCTACCTCCTAAAACTAACTAAAAGCAATAAATGCACTAGCAAAAAGACCATGCAGCCCTCCTCCTTACCCCTAATTCTTCTCTGCTCCTGTCGTGGCCCTCGCTCTCCTCCTCCTCGCCGTCTCCGCGAAGGTGACCATCTCGACGGACGGGAGCGTGAGCAGCTCCACCACGCGCCGCCGCCTCGTCTTGGTCGCGGCCTTCCCCCTGCCCGTCGGGTAGCACGGGCGGCGGAGCACGGGTGGCGGCAGGGGCCGGCGGATCCGACGGCGTGAGGGCCGAGGACGGGGAACGGCGGGAGGAGGTCAGATGGGCGGCGCCGACTCAGGCCCCATGGCGGCGGGGAAGACGGAGGGTACATGGAGGCGAGCAGCGCCGCCGCCATCTCCAGGTCCAGCGCGAAGGAGTGATGGACCGGTTTGGGGACGGCGGATACGGCGAGGTGAGGCCGGAGGCGTGGGCGGGCGGGGCGCGAGAGACAGATCCGGCGGGCGCCACGCGGGAGAGGAGATCCTC
This sequence comes from Miscanthus floridulus, assembly GCF_019320115.1. Taxonomy (NCBI): domain Eukaryota; kingdom Viridiplantae; phylum Streptophyta; class Magnoliopsida; order Poales; family Poaceae; genus Miscanthus; species Miscanthus floridulus. The sequence continues at coordinate 45,831,199 of NC_089585.1, forward strand.
GCGGGTGGCGGCGGCGGGGATCCGGCGGGGATCCGTCGGTGGAGGGTAGGGGCCGCAAGAGGGAGCGCGGGTGGGAGGGAGGGTGGGAGAGAGAGGGGGGGGCAGGGCAATAAAGGAGGGGTAGTGTGGGTCCAGGATGGACTTTCGGAGCTTTTAGGAGGGGGTGGAGTTCCTAAAATTTTTGGCCTCTCCTAAAGTTTTTAGGAGCTTTTAAGAAAAGATGTTTGGTTCTTTAGACAAATCCTATCTAGATTTTAGCTCCTAAAATTTTTAGGAGAGGTAACCAAATAGGGCCTTATTAAGCAAGCTGCAAGGCATGCTTTGCTTGCTATCTGCAATGATTTGGTTGGCTGGAGGCAAGACCCCGGCATAGTTTTGATTGGCACGAAAGTTTGTCGTTTTCACCCCTGGGCCAAGCAACATCAAGACAAAGTGGAAACGGTAGGCATCCTTAAAGAAAGCTGGAGCTGTTCTTGTCTTTATTTCGTTTCAATTCCTTTGGGGGCTTTGGGAGACGATAGATCGGTCGAGCTAGGGTGTTGGGTACGGTGTGTGTGTTTTCATTTTCAACATGTTTTTGTTAGGAAATGCCGAAAAGTGAGCTCTCGTCCTTCCGGTCCTTAATTTAGGACAATTGAAAGATTTATTTTTTTAATCTATTTTTTTACTTTTTGGGGGTTTACAAAATTTCAAGAAGAGGTCATTATATTCATCGATTATTTTTTTGAGGTCAACTTCGGGGGATCAAAACGGATCCCCACCTGCATTCCATTCCACAGATACCGGGGGAGAACCCGGTTAGTGGAAGGGTGTGGCACCAATCTAGATACAATAGGCCCAGAGAAGTACAATGGGGGGAGAGAGGGATTACAACAGCAACAACACCAACAACAACACATAAAATAACAAGAAGAAGAGCTAACATGAGGACTCAAGGATAAGCCTAGACACAAACCGAAGGATGCCAACCGAACGTCGATTTGCACCACCGCAAAACAGCATACTCGCTGGTTCACCCGTGACCATTGTGTCCTGCACTACTCCTCGTAGCTATGTCGCCCCGCTGCTGGCCTCCATATGAGGGCCAACCAGTGGAATGGGGACTAAAAGTGGTGACGAACACGCAAACCCAAGATGACCAGACACAGTGACCTCCCTTGAAACTGATGGTGACACCTCCAGCACATCTGGGCCCATGTACCACTATTCAACGCCGTCCATGGGGAGGAAACCTTGGAGGGTAATGGCGGTAGCGGTGTAATCTCCACCCGGTATTTGATTTTATGACACCATCAAGGAGAGCGCCGACGGAGCAGAGACGCCAGAGGAGGACACTCGTTGAAACATCGGCAACGACCGACAGCCAGGGCCAGTCTCACCCAAGAGGGGCACACCGAGAAAGGAAATGGGAAGGAGGTGGGTGGAGAGGACGGGGAGAGCTCAAAGTGGCGTCGGGGACATAGATGGCAGCAGGTAACGACTCCTTCAACAAGGAAAGTGACATCCACAGACGCCACCATCGTAGAGCGAAGCATGGGGCATTCACCCAGAGACGCAGCCTTGTCGAGCAGGTAGTAGTAAGCAGAATCTTCAACGACGCCTCCAAGGAGGGCCATGACGCTAGGTGCGCCAACATCGTCGGACCAGAACAAAGCCGAATAAGGCTTTCGCCTAGATTCCATACCAACCCGGCATGCCGGACTTGGCCAGCCACCACCACTAGCAGCAACAGGCCACATGGCAACCAAGCCGTGCGCTCCGTGGGCCATCAGCGCCGGGCATACCTCTTGAGTTGACGGGAAAGTTCGCCGGCTTGATGTCAAGGAGGACACGCTCCAGCATACTTCACTGCACCGCGAGCACATCTCCTGTGTTGAGGAGCTGACGCCACAGAGGATGACACGACACCTGTGGGGGCCTGGCAGATAGCACCAGGGCCTCGATGAGGGATGGCCACTGTCGCAGCAGGCCCACGCGCACTGGGACGAGGCCAGTTGGCCGTAGACCAAGGCCGCATTGGCCGACCGGTCGCTGGCCACACGCTGTGCCGCGCGTCATGGTGAAACGGCCGCCCCGTCCCCGTGAAGCCATCGATGAGGTGCAGGTACGCCTCCAGGTCACATCGCCCCAGCAGCAAACGCCGCCGTCGCAAAGGGGCAGGGCACGTCCACGATGGTGTGCCACGCTAGTTCGAGGAGGGACATGAGCCACATGGTCGGTGCCACCAGGCCCATAGCCAAGGGTAGCGAGAAGCGACGCGCGATTGTTTGCCGGCCACCTCGGTGGGCGCCCGTGATCTCGATCTGCCGGGAGCCACGCGCGACTGTGCGGGCCACCACGACGCTGGGCGCTGCTGGCCCCTGGAGGCCACTGTGGTGTAGGCCAGCAGCCGCCCGTCGTGCCCATGGTGGTGCTGGCCGTGTCGCGCGGCTTGACGCTCCCAGCGCCAAGGGTGGCCACTGTACCACGCTGACTCCATCGAGGAGCGCCAGTCGCCACGCCCCATCGCCGCCATGCGTCAGATCCAGGATGGGAGGAACTGGATCCAGGCTCAGGGGCCCCGAATCTGGTGCATCGAGTCCGCCGTCGACCGTCCAAGCTCCAAAGAGGTTCCCGCACCTAAGTGTTCGCTCTAGTATTCACCTATCACCTACAATAGTGTAGAACAAACATTGAGTACTTAATTATACTTTGCAAGACTTACCCGTTAGGAGAAAAGAAAAGACTCCAAGGATATGCAAGACTATCTGGCTTGTGGATTTATTACATCTACAGGAGCATTGCTAAACGTGCATCCTTATATTCAATTTTATTAGCAGTCATCATTAGTTCATTAACTAACCATTCTATATAAGCATCTGTGCTACTTTGAAGCAAGTGGTAAGCAATCAGAACCATTTTGTCATCTTTCATATTCTAGTTCTTACTACGGTACTAGATCGTAGACAAGTCGTAAGGTATTACACGACGATTCGTGAATCAATGTAGCCTAGCTAGGTACCCTAAAACACACGCTCCGCTTGTACCCCATACACAAGCAGGATCAACCCACCACTCTCCTGTCAAGGGGTCTAGATCCCTGTCCAAACTTGGACTCCAAGGCCCCACACCTGAGTCTCGGACTCAGTGTGGTGCTTAGACCTCCACCATCCCCACCTCCAATCAGTCAGTCCGGAAAGGGTCGAAACCCACGATAAGAGAGCAACGAGCCTTCCCGCCCCCATAAGCAAGTATGTGCTCAGGATAATAAGTCTGTGACCTGACTAGAATCCAATGCAACGGCCAGTCCTTAACCGACACAGATGGAACAAGTGCAATCCAAGCCTCGCTTGAATGCCAAACCAAGTCTAGATCCAAAGTATTATTCCGCCCGATCTCCAATTATCATTTATATATATTTCATATGATAGTAATATAATAACAACAATAATATTTTTCCTATCTCTCGCGAGTGACATGCAATCACTCGACTTCTATCGGAGTCCTACAACATAGCAATCTACATGATCCTGTCATACAAGTAAGACTCATAGGATAAGGATATATATGTAAGTGGTTTTCATTCAACTCCTTCAAACTTAATGCACAAGCATAAGATAAAGTGCAGAATAATAGGGGTTATGCACCGGGGCTTGCCTATGTAAGATATAACCAAAAGTTAGCATTCCATCAAGGTGACATGATCATTAAGGCACCATCTTTTCTGCTACATCGGTCGACTCCATGATCCATCGTTGTTCCTATTATGGTATACGTGGATGTAACGCAGAAACATAATTAATCAACGGTAACCGCAACTCTTAAATATACAATTACGCTCCGCAAGCTAACGAGGTAGCTTTAGTGACCAACGTGTTGGTCTGCGTATCCACGTCGTCAAATAAGGCTTTATTTCCGAAACAATGTTTAACTCTAAAATCCCAAGGTATTTTGGCATTTTATTGATTTAAACACATATTTTCGAACTAAGGCTCATTTAGCTACCTTAGCAAACTAATTATTATGGAGCTACAAAAATTACAGTGAGCATCTAATAATGTTAGGAATCTACTGCAAAAATTTTAGAGCCAACACTACTACCAATTTATCACAAAAGTTCCTATAAATTTATATCTTATAATATTAAGCATCTTAATTTAATTAGATAACTACTAAAAATATTATAAAAATATGTGAACAAAATATACTAGTAGATAGATCATGATTTTAGAAACTTAACAAAATTGATTCCATAATTTTTGGTTACCTATCAAATTTTATAATAAATTTACAAGTTCACCTTAGAAACTAAATTAGAAAATACATTAGAAATCGAAAAGGGCCGGCGGCAACCGATTCGGTCCAACAGCCCAGGCGGTTCGCACGGAAATGGCCGTGTGTGTAGCAGGCTGGCCCAATAAGCGGCCCGCAACGGGAACCCGTGCGCGCACCCGCACATTTGCAGAAGAACCCCTAGCTTCACAGAATATCACGCGATGTTACGGAACACTATTACACCAGGAAGAGCTTTGCACTAAGGACCCTGGAAAATGCCGCCTTCACCACGAGGAGACACCTACTCTACCCTGCGTTCGTCGGCACGATGACCAGTGGCATAGGCGGCTGCACTGAGCACACGAAGCTTGCTACGATGGGGATAAAGGAGTCGACCTCTGCCTATCGCTAAGCGCGTATTCCTAGGTGATGGTTGGGAGCCTAACGGTGACTTCTATCGTGCTGCTCACGGTGGCGGACCAACCACCATGGTGGCGTGAGCGTTCTAGCAAGCTAGAGCCAATAATGGACTAAAAGGGTGGTGATTGAGCATCCACAGCTTACAACGAACATGATCGAGGTGATGGTTAAGTCAGAGATGGCCCCCATAGCACTGGCCATGTGCGCCCGCACCTCATGGTGGCGTGTCGAGCGGGGCACCGATGTGTCACCACGCCGATGGTGAGCCTCCTAGACAAAACAGCACGAGCACCAAGTGGAGGGGGTCAATGCGAGTCTATGGTCTCAAACAATTGAACTTCTATCGCTCCAGTCCTACCTCTCTTCCCAGTTCAAGTTCACGACGGCGTCTCGACCGACGACGATCAAGATGCCAAATTGACTGTCCGTAGTGCTTGGCCGAGGATGAGGAAGATGGAGCACCTAATTGATTTCCTATGCCACTTACAAGTGCAAAGACCCGAGCTATAAATGCCCTGAGCAAGGTGAATCGATGGGCGGCGACATAGCAATCTGGCTGGGTTATTTCATGGGGGGTACCAAGTGAACTCGAGCAGCTTAAGATGGCGGCTCCAAGAGCTAGTGGCACCGCGAGCACGTGCACCTAGGTGACAAGACATAGGAGCTTGGTGCGACATGCTTGGATTAGAGCGGCAAGGCCTGAGAGGGCACACCAGCGCCGGCTAGTGGGGGCAAACGCGACAAAGAGGCGTCGCCATCGCCACTGTGACCTTAATGCGGCGATAGTGGCGCATGTCGCTCGGTAGGTCAAATAGAGGGTGGGAGGAGCACCATGTTAGCCTAGTGGCGTCGTCGCCGCCTCGACCCGACCTAGCGGCACAGTGACAACAGGAGTTAGGCCGCGACCAGTCGAAACCGGCCAATGTCGGGACACGGGCGCCGTGAAGCACTGACTGATGCTCGAGCCGACCAGCGATAGTGGCCCAGCCACCGTTCAGAGCTCCGCACCAGCAGCGCTCGCGCACTGGACCATGACCACGGCATATGTCGAACAAGAGTAAGTGGTGAAGTGCACGAGTTTTAAAGCGAATCTAAACTGTCGATTAACTCGACTAAAGTTCAACCAATTACTCTAACTCGAAGCCGGCACTATCCACTAGCTAGCGAAGCAAAACTCACATCCTGAGAGCGACTAGAGAGGGGGATAGAAGCATGCCAACATGAGCTCGTCACGCCGATGCTAGTCCACGAATAGAGCACCAAAACGTGATGCACCACGCGTTCTAAGGAGTTTTGGGCAATTTTTACAAGTACAACGTGACACCCAATATGGCTATAACCTTCACCATGCTCAAGTACACACTTTGACGCAACCAATAGTGCAAGAACATGGATCTAGGGCTTAATCATTTTTGTTGGAATTTAAATGCCAACATGGCATTGTCTATTATCATTTCAGACTTAGAGAATTCAAGGGTTCAGAACTAACATTCCCTAGCACTTTCGCCTTAATTTTTAAAAGGTCTAAACCTTGTTAACTTCAACCAACAATACTTCATGCGATAGTTCATACCTCATACTAACCCATAGGAGCAAAATATTTAAGCACCATTTAACTATTTTGCTCAAAATAATTCATAAAAAATGGTACTTTAAACATAAATTCAAATGTTGCCAACTTAACAAAAAAGAGCTTATCTTAACGTCATATTTGATTTTTGAGCTCCCAAAACACTGGTTAACAACATCTATTTTCCAAAAGGTAAAGTTGCATTGTCATCTACCAAGTTTGTACTTTCAACTTTATTTAAGTGTCACATACATGTTCTATAGTATTTTTGCTTAATAAAAATTGGTTTTAAACCCTAAGTGATGTAATATGACTGTTGAATCAACTTTCATTTAGCATTTATGTTGATCGTTTTGAGTTACAGAAATTGATCTACACACTTTATCACATGCATTGACACATAAACATGAGGCTCATGACATAGTTTAGCAAGTTGTTTAAGCGGTAACATCGAGTGTGTTACAGTTGATATCCTTCTCTCTCTAAAATTTGGGCTATATTTAATAGAAGTTAAGTATGTTAGCCCTTAATGTTTTTTCGCCTTTGTAAATTTATTTTTGTGAATTTTATACTGCTCAAGATGATATATAGAGTACATTGGTGTCTGATTTAGCAGTAGGACCAACTGTTCTAGATTTTTTATATGTAGACCTACTAAAAAACAAGACTATTGAAATAGTTCAAGAAAAATAAAGAGGATTTAAGCATATAAAGATATACTTTCATCTTAGTAAAATAAATAGAAAAGAAGTATCACTGAAAGAGTTCGTTGTTCGTAAAGAAAGCTGGAGCTGCTGTTGTCTTCATTTCATTTCAATTCCATGTGAAAATGATAGATTTAGGTGTTGGGTGTTTGTAAATGTGCACTCATTACGTGCATATCCGTAGTTTAGGACAGTAGCGAGTTTTTTCCATTTTATTTTGGAGATTATGTGAGCATTTCAACAAAAGGAGTCTGTTGACAACAAAAAATGTTCATTTTGTGAAGTTGTCAAAATGTGAAACAGACTTCATCATTGTGTTCCTCTCGTTGAGATGGTCAAGAAACATATATGGAATGTCTAATTCGGAGTCCGGATAAAGAAGTTATGCCCTTGGAAAGATGCCTCGGTGTCGGGAGTTCCGACCCAAGTCGGGACTTCCGACTGTCGAAAGTTCCAACATGTGTCGGGACTTCTAGGAAGCCTGAAGAAATCTGCTCAGGTGTCTAGGGTTATCCCTACATCGGGAGTTCCGACAAAAGTCAGAAGTTCTGACTATCGGGAGTTTCGACCCAAGTCGGGACTTTCGACCTAAGTCAGGACTTCCGACATACCTGACAGAAAATCCTGTTCGAATCTGGCCTTTTGGATTCCAATCCAAACTATTCCAAACTCGTGGGAAACTTGGAAAATAAGGCTTGGAGAGGTTTCCTACTGGGATAAGACCACCCCTCTATATATATGAGAGGAGCATGGCCGATTGAGTTCCCATCTATCCAATCATCATACAAACCAATCTATCAACTCCTTATGCCCTAATTCCCCTCTCTCAACCCCTCTTGCTGTTCATTGAGTTTCCTGGCAAGATTCAGTAGCATCCTAGGCGGCCTTGCTGGTCCTAGGAGATTCTCCATGGCTCCTCCCTGACGGGTCTTCTCGGGAGAAGTTTAGGAGCTTTTTCAGCCAAGAACAAGCTCTACACCAGTCTCATCGATCTTTAGATTGGTTTGATCGATTACGCTACATTCTTGCTGCGTGCAGGTTGTGTGCAACCTCTTTGGGCGTCCAAGGCCCTACTGGAGTGTTGGTTTGGGGTCATCCTCAATGTCAACATACTTTTTGGCGACTCCACTGGGGAACAGCGAAGCAAATCAAGAATCAATCTACTAGCAACATGGGAGGCAACGATGGTGCTGCCACTGACAAGGGTGACAAGACCAGCCCCTTCAATGAGCTAACATGATCTTTCCTTAATCCATGGATGAGCTTCTAGATGAGTTGCGCCAGAAACTTTAGGCCAAGCTCGATGCCGATGTCAAGGCTTTCTTGGAGAGCTGCACCAAGAATCGGCACGACAAGGTCACTCAGTTCCGTGAACCCTCCTATGGTGATGCAACAGCTTTCGAATCTTCAGGCGCCGAGGAGAAGGGCAATGGAAAAGCTAAGTATGACGAGGAGGTAAATACTGATGCTTATCCTACTCATGCCAATTTTGCTCAGATGTTGATAGATGAAAGAAAATTGCATAGTAATAACCTTTAGCATCTTTCTAATCTACTTCAAGCACGTATGGATAAGTTAGAGGGCAAGACAACCGATTGTGATCAATCAGGGTGCCATGCAGCAACCTCAGTTCGGTATGCCTTTGATTTTTTATGAAAATCAAACATCTCATGCTTCCGCTAGCCAATTTCAATTGGCCCCTTCGGCATCTGAAATCGATAAGGCCGGCCAACCTGGTGCTAGCACATCTACACGTATAGGTGTTGGTGCACAAAGTTTGGGTCGAGCTCTTCGAACCGATTATGGAGCATCAACAAATAGAGCTTCAATAGGGCATAATGTTTTACCAAATCCACCGAAGTCACCTAGCCAAATCCCTACATTTAATGTTACTCCTAATGCTCCTACTACCGATTTTGATGATGCTTTGAATTGGTTTAAGGATGAATTGGCTAAATCTCTTGAGAGTAGATTAGGAGTGCAACTTAAATCTAGTAGGAATACTTATCAAAAGCCGTACCCTTCTACTTATGATTTCATGAAAGCACCTGATGGCTGAAGGGTACCTTACTTTTAGAAATTTAGTGGTAATGATAGTAAATCAACCATGGAGCATATTAGCATGTTTCTTGCACAATTGGGTGAGGCTAGTGCTTATGATTTTATGAAAGTTTGTAATTTTCCTTTATCTCTTACTGGCATAGCTTTTGCATGGTTTACTTCATTACCATCTTGTTCTATTGGTTCATGGGCTAAATTAGAAGAGAAATTTCATAATCACTTTTATAGCGGTGCTCATGAAACAAGATTGTCTCATCTTGCATCGGTTCATCAAGGGCGTGATGAGTCCGTCTATGATTTTTTCAAACAATTTAGAGAGATTAAGAACCGATGTTTCCATTTAAATATTTCTGAAAGAGATTTAACTGATTTATGCTTTGCTGGTTTATGTTCTAGTATTAGAGAAAAGCTTGACCATTATGAGTTTCACAATGTTAATCAACTTATGCAAAAGGTTGTTTCAATTGAATCGCGCTTTAAAGAGTCTCGTGATGCTTATAAATCTCATTGTCAGAATGTGTATTTTGTTAGTGACTTGTTCTGATGATTCTGATGATGATAATAAAGAATGTTTACCTGCTGAAATTAAATGGCCAGCAGAAAATAAATTGGTTACTTGTCCTTCTCTCAAGCCGATTCATAAAAATCAGAATAAGAAAATAAAATTTACTTTTGATTTCTCTAAATGTGACCGAATCTTTGATGAATTATTGAAATTTGATTATATTAGAATCAATTATACATTGCCTTCAACTGATGAGTTAAAGAGAAGGGCTTATTGCAAATATCATAATTCTTTTTCTCATGCCACTAATGATTGCAATGTTTTTCGTCGGTAGGTCCAATCAGCCGTTAATGAGGGACGATTGAGTCTTACTGAAATGCACGTTGATAAGACCACTTTTCCGAATGCACATGGTTGAAGCAGGGGCGCCCACTGTTTTGATTCGTCCAAAACAAGCCGATAAAACCCAAGGCAAGAATATGATTATCGGCGAACCACGTGTAGCACCGAATGTCAAAACAAATTCATGGCGCAAAGTGGTGCTTGAGAAGGATGATGAAGGCAAGAACAAGTTGAAGATCACTACCTAGATCAATGCAATATTTGAAAAGGCAGCGGTGGTATGAAACAACGGTGGCACAGTAGAGGCCGGCTAGGCCAACTCCACCAGTTGGCCAAGCCGATTCTAGCACACAGCAGGGCCAGTTGGCTCAACCAACTCAAGGAGTCAGCGTAGCTGACTCTACCATCACCTTAGCCAAGTCAGCTGAGCCGACTGCGCCAGTCAGCTTAGCTAACTCTCCTGGTTCCAACAGCTCCGGCGCCTCTGGTGTTCGTGTTTTGCATACATTTGTTCCATAGTGACCGGAGATTGACACCTGGAAGACAAATGAGAAGAAGAACCAGGGAGAGTTCATGAAGAATCAATGCACCTTTGACAGGATCATGGCCAAGTATAAGCAACAAAAGGCCGATTCCCAGAATCGACCGTTTAAAAAAAGAGAGTCTACTCCTCCTAAGCGGGAAGGTGACAAGATCAAGCAATTGGCGGTGGTGCAACCAATAGCTCCTGTCTCAGAGAGTTGTTCCTCATGTTTCTCACTAGGGTCCCCCGATTCCACCTTCGGTTACACCGTAATGGGGTCTTTATGGAGTTTGGGTGCCATATCCTTCGGTAGCACCCGTTCATAGCCAACAAAGGTGGGGAGATCCTGCTGGTTCAATTCTAAGACCCTCCGTCTTTAGCCGATTGAACAATTGTCAATCGAGCTCTAGTGGTACAAGTCAAGATCGTGTGATTACCTCTAGGACTTTGACTCTACAAGAGTCGGGAAAGGCACCAATGCAGCAAGTTTATGTGCCTAAGAAGGTTGAGATTCCCGTCGTTCCCCCACCAAGAGCTAGGCCTCAATCGGTTATCACAATCGGCTCCATGGAAGCTCCCATCACTAATCATGATGGGTCGATTGTAATCGAAGAAATTCTAGCATCTAAGCAAGACGAAGATCCTAAAGATGTTTTTGGAATTGAAGAGAAGAAACACGTCGAAGGAGATTCCAAGTACTGGCAACCCGTATGGTGTCCTCGTGGGTTGAATAAAACTCAATGGCGCAAATTGCAGCGTGCCCGACATAAGCAACAGAAGAGGGAGAAGCTTGCCAAGATGGAGAATGAAATCCTCAACCCCGTATAGGTCGAAATCCCTCTGGAAGTTCAAAACGCCACTACTACTACCGGACCAGTCGGCTAAGTCGACTCTAGAGTCGGCTAAGAGAACTCCTGTGTTGAGCTAATCAGCTAAGCTGACTCCTGAGTCGACAGAGCTGACTTTGCCTGCCCTTACTGCTTCAGAAGGTCCAGAGTCAACTAAGTTGGCTTTCGAGTCAGCTGAGCTGACTCCTGTTGTCCCGGGTGCCAATAAGGTATCCTCTAATGATTTTGCTACTACTATTGCTGCTCTAGTTGGCATGGAGGTTCCTGAGGTTCCTAACAAGGAGATCTGTTGACTATGAGCCTACTCCAGAGAGAGTGGAGGTCAATGTAGTTGTTTTATCTACTAATTACTACATCGTGGCAGATGACTCCACGACAGCAGAATTTAATTTTGCAACGGAAAGCGTTGTATTTCAGAAACCAGATGACTCCATCAACCATCTCAAGCCTCTACATGTGAAGGGTTATATCAATGGCACACCAGTCCATAGCATGTTAGTGGATAGTGGGGCGATAGTGAACTTGATGCCGTATTCACTTTACAAGAAGCTCGGTGGCACTGATGAGGAGCTGATCAAGACTAACATGATGATCAGCGGTGTTGGAGGAGGTGCTCCCATTTTGGCCAGAGGAGTTGCTAACATGGAGCGCACCATTGGAAGCAAGACTTTGGCCACGACGTTCTTCGTCACCGACGTGCAAGGTAGCTATAACTTGATACTTGGGCGTGATTGGATCCATGTCAATCGTTGTGTGCCATCTAGCTTGCACCAATTTCTCATCCAATGGGTGGGAGATGCTGTTGAGGTCGTGCATTTAGATTCATTCGGCTGATGTTGCTACAGCCGATGCTCCTACACTCAGGGGGCATGATGCTATTGCTTGCTTATCTGGTAGAGATCTTTCTAGTTTTGAATTTATTAGTGTTACCAGGCAAGGTTTTGTTTCTATGTCCTTGAAGCCGATTGATAATCAGCTCAATATCATCATGTAATCATTATTGTAATGGATGCTAACATTGAATGGTAAAAACATCGTGTTGAACAGTATCGGGCTAATAAGACTGATGCCTGTGAGGCTATTGATGATTTTGATGAGCTCGATAAGTTGGGCCAAGGTTTTACGTCGGCCTGACCCTTTGGAACAAGTTGATATTGGGGATGGCTTTGTGCCCCGGCCGACGTTTATTAATCAAAATTTGGAAGCCGATTACAAAGTTGAGTTAATCGCGCTTCTCAAGGAATATGTTGATTGTTTTGCATGGGATTATACAGAGATGCCTGGATTAAGCCGAGAGCTTGTTGAGCATTAGCTCCCTATTAAGAAAGGATTCAGGCCATTCAAGCAAAAACCCCATCGATTTAATTCTACAATTTATGATAGGATTAAAGAAGAGATTAATCGGCTGTTGCAAGCGGGGTTTATACAGCCATGCAGGTATGCGGAGTGGGTCTATAATATTGTGCCTGTTGAGAAGAAGGATTCTAGGAAGATCAGAGTATGTATTGATTTTAGAGATCTGAATAGAGCTACTCCGAAAGATGAGTATCCTATGCCTATAGCCGATATGCTTATCAATGATGCTTTAGGACACCGGGTTATTAGCTTTCTTGATGGTAATGCCGGTTATAATCAGATTTTTATGGCCGAGGAAGATATGTCTAAGACGACCTTCATATGTCCTGGGTTTGTTGGTCTTTTTGAGTGGGTTGTGATGACATTTGGGCTAAAGAATGCATGTGCTACTTATCAAAGAGCTATGACTTTGATTTTCCATGATTTAATTGGGGGTGATTATGGAGGTGTACATTGATGATATTGTGATAAAATCGGCCGCCCATAAATCTCATTTAGCTGATTTGCGTCTTGCTTTTGAGAGGATGTGCCGTTATGGATTGAAGATGAACCCACTCAAATGTGCTTTTGGGGTATCAGCTGGAAAGTTTTTAGGCTTCATAATTCATGATAAGGGCATAGAGGTTGATCCCAAGAGTATAGAGAAGATCAAGAAAGTTAAGGCACCTACGTGCAAGAAGGACTTGCAAAAGTTCTTGGGAAAAGTGAACTACTTGAGAAGATTTATTGCTAACTTGCCCGAGAAAATTATTCCTTTCACCCCTATATTAAAGCTGAAGGATGAATCTGAATTCACTTGGGGGGCAAAACAACAAGAGGCATTTGAAAAGATAAAGGAATATTTGTCAACACCACCGGTTCTTCATGCACCTAGGAGAGGAGTTCCTTTCAAGTTATATATTGCTGCCGAAGAGAAGGTAATCGGGGCTGTTTTGACTCAAGAAGACGAAGGTAAAGAATATGTGATTGCTTATCTTGGTCACCATCTTTTTGATCCCGAGACAAGGTATGCCCATATAGAAAAAATATGCTTATCACTGTACTATGCTTGCGCTAAGATGAGACATTATCTTTTGTCTAGTACATGTGTTGTTGCTTGATAATCCGATGTGATAAAGCACATGTTATATCGGCCAATTCTTCGTGGAAGGATAGGCAAATGGGCATACGCACTAATAGAATATGACTTGACTTTTGAACCATTGAAAACATTAAGAGGTCAAGTTCTTGCTGATTTTATTGTTGAGCATGGTATTGATTTAGATGATGAAGTCAATTACCGTACTTTTACTCCATGAAAATTATACTTTGATGGATCGGTTTGTAAAGATGGCCAAGGTGTTGGTATTATTCTTATTTCTCCTAATGGTGCTGAAATTAGAATGTCAAGCCGATTAGATTTCTCTTGTACCAACAATCAAACCGAATATGAAGCTCTATTATTCGGGTTGATCATGTTGCGGTCTATGGAAGTAAAACATGTTGAAGCTTATGGTGATTCTTTGCTGGTAGTACAACAAGTTGCTGGTGAATTTCAATGTTTAGAAACCTGCCGTTACTCGCAAATAGGTGATTAAACTATGATACATGATGAAATAATGGAAAGGTAAATGGTGACCAGGTAGGGATATGGATTTGGTACTGGTGGGTGTGAGGGGTGTGCCCTACGGCCAATAGGGCATAGCTCGGTTACACTTTTTCCTTGTCCGTGTGATTAAGGACCGATCATTGCATATGACTCTAGACAAGTCACAGATTATTGTCCCGGGCGCATACTTGGGTATGGGCGCAGGAAGGCTTGCTGCCCTCTTGTCATGGATCTAGCTAGACCGATTGATGGGAAGAGGAGGTGGTGGAGGTCCTTGCACCACACTAAGTCCAAGACTTAGAGGTGGGGGATTGGAGTCCAAGTTTGGACGGGGACCTAGACACTCGGGATAAGAGAGTGGTGGGTTAGTCCTGCTTGTGCCTAGGGTACAAGCGGGCGTGTATTTTTGGGGCACCCAGCTAGGGCACATTGATTCGCGAATCGCTGGGCGATCCGGTACGGCTTGTCTGCGGTTTAGCACCGTAGTAAGAATTGAAAGAGGAAAAGGAGAAGGAACATAACTGATTGCTCAACCCATGCTTGAAAGTAGAACAAGTGCTTATATAGATTGGCTAGATGAAAACTTAATATGGCTGATAAGAATAATACATGAATAAGGACTCACTGTTAGTATTGCTTTCTGCTAAAGAAAACCAGCAACCATAAAGCCTAGCATATTCCTTGGAGTCAGAAAAGTATTCCCATAGTCGGATAAGTCTTGCGAGTACATTGAGTACTCAAGGTTTATTTACCCCTATCGCAGGTGATGCTTGAAGAGTACCTTGTGTGGAGGATCCTTCTGGTGGGCTCAGACGGAATCCTCATCCCTACCGCTAGATGTTATTTTTAAATTCCGCTATTATCATTCCGAACTCTGGTATTTAGTATTGTAATAATGTACCTTTTAAGAAACTCAATGTATGAAATGTACTTGTGTTGTAACTCGTTCTCATTATTGGATCCTTGGGAAAAATGTGGATCTTTCGGGTTCTCCCTCGTGGTGTGCCCGACGGACACCACTCGATGTAGCTTGCTTTCGGGGTACTTAGTGTCTGGTGGAAGACGAATGCCTCCGTAGTGCGCTATTTTGGGCGTTCTGCCATAGTTGGTATCAGAGCCAATAATGGTTACAAGTTCCTCAGTCTTTTCCAAAACTAAAAATTTGATCACAAACGAATTTTTGCGAAAAGTTAGGATGCGATTAGTGTAGTGTATTTCAGTATAAGCCCTACTATATGGTTTATCTAGGATAGTGGCACTGGTTTTATCTAATCAGTTTTCTATAGGTACACTGACTTACGTTGCGTAAGAAATCGCTGAGTATACAGAAAGTGAGTGTGCGATGTGCCAAAAAATTTATGAATGCCGCTATATTCTGGCTTGAGTGAACGTATAGGTCAAAGCATGCATCATGATAATTGCATTTTACTTGAACTAAAATTCCCCTTCATGTATAAGTGAGTAGTAAATGGTAGGACTAACTAAATGAATGCTTTTAATACTTGTGCTGTCATTCTTTTACTCCTAGATTCTGATTGGGGAGGTGGTGTTCTAAGTATGGTTCATCTCTTCTTACAGATGAATTCAGGTCTGGATGCGGAGAGCACTAGTTCTGGGCGGCGATGAAAGAGGGCCAGGGTGATAGTGCTTGGGCCTTTGAGCGTGGCAACGAGTGAGGTTTAAGAGGTTCCACCTCTGGTTTCTCATCCTTTCCTGACACCGCCACCGCATCCGCCAGATGACCCACGTTGGAACGTGGAAAAATGGTGGAGCTGTTGGATGCTCGAGAGAGTCCGCTTTGCTGCATCACCAGGAGGAACCGCTTCGTGCCATGGAGATTATGGCACAGTCCATCGTGGGCCCCTTGCCCACGGAGGGTCCCTGAGGCAACGGTGGGAATGGGGGTGGTGCTGCCGTCCTGAGGAATAGTCCTACTTACCAGATCTTCCTCAAGACTCACCCCCCCGTTCATGCTTGTCGGATGAGCCTCTAGAGGTGGAGCACTGGCTTCACACGCTGGAGCAGAAGTTTCAGCACTGCTCAGAGTGACCGATGAGTAGAAGGTGCACTTTGCGTCTTAGCAACTTTTAGGGTCCATAGGTGCCTGGTGGGAAACTTTCTAGGCCACGGAGCTACCGGATCATCCGGCAACATGGCAGGAGTTCTCCACCATCTTCTGAGAATTCTTTATCCTTGCTGGTGTTATCAACCAGAAGGTGACTGAGTTCCTAGAGCTGTGCCAGGGGAGTAGGATGGTAATGGAGTATGTGACCTAGTTTAATCACTTGGCTCAGTATGCTGACAGTTAGGTGGATACAGATGACAAGAAGAGGGAACATTTCTTTTGGGGTCCCGCTCCTCTCCTTCAGGAGAAACTGTATCTGGGGAACTATCAGACCTTTGGGGCTCTGATGAACGCCGCCATTGCTCTTGAGGGTTTTTAGCGAGCATCTCAGGCGGAGTGGAAGAGGAAAGCGAGTGGCAGCTGGATCCTCTAGCCACCCTCACACACAGAAGGTACAAGTTGTTAGGCGAGGGCCCTATCAACCATCTGGTAGGCCTCCGTTCGGTCACCCCAGCAGACGTCGTAGACTTCCTCTACTCAGTACCGGGCACCTCTACAGTAGGTGCAGCCTCAGTAGTCTCAGGGATAGTAGGTCCCACCTCATTAGGGGTTTGGGAACAAACCTGGTGCTTGTTTCAAGTGTGGCAAGGATGACCACTATGCCAGGGAGTGTCCTCAACATCAGGCAGCTCAGTCGTCTCAACCGTCTGCAAATTCCAAGCTTATTAGAGGACTATTATCAAGAGGAAGGTGCCTAGCAGATCTGGCCAGGTGCACTTCACGGATGCTCAGGCAGGTTGTGTAGGCAGGAGACAGTTATGGCTAGTATGTTTACCATCGACTCCCATCCAGCTTTGGTGTTGTTTGATTCTGGTGCATCGCATTCCTTTATGAGCATGGGGTTTGTAGAGCGGCATAACTTATCACTATTGGCTATACCGTATGCCTATAAGATTCATACTACGGGTTCATAGATGTTCATCAATACCCACATGGATATAGTAAGTTTGGTATTAGCCACCCACACTTACCGTCTACAGTTCATGATAATGCCTGGGCAAGGCATTAATGCTATTATTGGAATGAACTGGTTGCGGGTGTATGGGGTAGTATTGGATATGCAGAGAAGAAGCATGGAGTTATGGCTTCCTTCTTCTAAGGATAGGATGTCTCTTATTATACCCTCAGAACCAGTCTTACCTGTTGCTGCCCATGCTGAATCTACTCCTGATCTTACCTCTATTTCGGTGGTATGTGAGTTCCCGAATGTTTTCCCTGAAGATCTTCCTGGATTGCCACCAGATAGAGAGGTAGAATTCTCCATTGAGCTTGAACCTAGTGCTGCTCCCATCTCCAGATGCCCGTATCGCATGGCTCCGAGAGAACTAGCAGAAATGAAGAAGCAACTAGAAGAGTTGATGGACAAAGGTTTCATCCGCCTGAGTTCTTCACCATGGGGTTTGCCCGACTATTTTCATGAAGAAGAAGGATGGTACCTTGTGGATGTGTATGGATTACCACCCTCTTAATGTGGTAACAGTTAAGAACAAGTATCCCTTGCCCCGCATAGATACTTTGTTTGATTAGTTAGTTAGTGCCAAGGTGTTCTCGAAGATAGATCTCCGATCAGGCTATCATCAGATCAAGATCAGGCCACAGGATATACCAAAGACAACTTTCTCTACTAGGTATGGGTTGTATGAGTACCTAGTGATGTCTTTTGGTCTCACCAATGCTCATGTCTTCTTCATATACTTGATGAATTCCGTTTTCATGCCAGAGCTGGATAAGTTTGTGGTGGTTTTCATTGATGACATCCTGATCTATTCTAAGAATGATGAAGAGCTTGCCCGACACCTCTGGACAGTACTAACTCGACTAAAGGAATACAAGTTATATGCTAAATTCAGCAAGTGCGAGTTTTGGTTAGATCGAGTGCAATTTTTGGGGCATGTGTTGACACCTAAAGGCGTTTCTATAGATCCCAGCATGGTGAAGATGTATTGGATTAGAAGTCCCCCAAGTCTATGCATTAGATCCGTTAGTTCCTTAGTCTAGCTAGATACTATCGGCGTTTCATCCCTGATTTCTCCAAGATAGCCCAGCTCATGACCAAGCTGCTCCAGAAAGAAGCTAAGTTTGATTGGAGTCTAGTTTGTGAAGAAGCTTTTCAATCTCTAAAGACTTTTCTGACCACTGCTCCTGTGTTGGCCCAACCAGATATTGAGAGGGCCTTTGATGTATATTGTGATGCCTCGAAGATAGGGTTGGGGTGTGTGCTGATGCAAGATGGGCGTGTGATAGCTTATGCTTCGCGCCAACTGAAGAAGCACGAGGTGAACTACCCCACCCATGATTTAGAGCTAGCTGTTGTAGTCCACTCTCTAAAGATTTGGAGGCATTACCTGTTGGGCAACAAAGTGCATATCTTTATAGACCATAAGAGCCTCAAGTATATTTTCACTTAGTCCGAGTTGAACATGAGGCAAAGGAGATGGTTAGAATTAGTAAAGGATTATAATTTAGAAGTCCATTATCATCCAGGAAAGGCCAATGTGGTGGCTGATGCTTTGAGTCGTAAGTCGCATCAGGTTGAGGAAATACCCTTGTCACTCCACCACACAGAGGTGCTAGCTCATATTGCATTGACCTCAGAATTGCTGGAGCAGATTATTCAGGAACAGAAGGAAGACCCTGAAGAGATTCCTCACATGAGGAAGTTAATGGCTGAAGAGCGTAGACCTCATTTTAGCATTGATGAGCGGGGGGTCCTGAGATACAAGGATAGACTGGTGGTTCCATCCAATGAAGAGCTGAAAAGAAAGATTTTGAATGAAGCCCATCATTCAAAGCTATCTATCCACCCTAGTAGCAACAAGATATACCATGGTCTGCGGCAATTGTACTGGTGGTCCTACATGAAGCAAGATATTACCCAGTTTGTTGCGGAGTGTGACACTTGCGGTAGAGTCATGGCAGATCATATGCGTGCTCCTAGATATCTGTAGCCTTTGCCCATTCCTGTTTGGAAATGGGAGGATATTTCCCTGGATTTCATTGTGGGTTTACCCCACACCTCCATGGGCTTTGATTCTATTTGGGTCAATGTGGACCGTCTCACCAAGTCTGCCCACTTTCTTCTGGTGGATACTAGATACACTGCCAAGAAGTATGCGAAGATATACTTTGATCAGATTGTGACCCTACATGGAGTTCCTCTCACTATCATCTCTGATAGAGTGTCAATTTTTATCTCTTGTTTCTAGGAGACACTCCAGGAATGTTTGGGTACTCATCTTCTCAGAAGCTTGGCATACCACCCATAAACTGATGGTCAAACAGAAAGGGTGAACTAGGTGCTCGAGGATATGTTGAGGGCTTGCACCATCTCTTTTCCTGAGAAGTGGGATAAGTGTTTGAAGCTAGCTGAATTTTCATATAATAACAGCTACCAAGAGAGTATCCGCATGGCACCATTTGAAGCTTTATATGGACAGAAGTGTAGGACGCCACTGAACTGGGTTGAAGTAGGAGACCGTGGGTACTTCAGGCCTGATTTCATAAAGGAGGCTCGAGAGAAAGTAAATATTATTCGTGAACACTTGAAGGTAGCTCAAAGCCGATAGAAGGCTTACGCAGACAAGCGAAGAAGGCCTTTGGAGTTTGTAGCTGGGGATTATGTGTATCTCAAGGTATCTCCTATGAGAGGGGTACAACAGTTTGGTGTCCATGGCAAGTTAGCCCCTTGGTATGTGGGTCCATACAAGGTGTTGCAGCAGTGTGGCCCCATTGCTTATCATCTCCAACTCCCTGAAATTCTCTCCGCGGTTCATAATGTGTTCCACGTCTCATAATTGAAGAAATGTCGCGGGTCCTGGAAGAAGCTGTGGAAATTGAAGGACTTCCGCTCCAACCCGATCTGTCTTATGTGGAGCATCCTATAAAAAATCTTGGATGAGAAGGAGAGAGTGACTAGGAACAGTGTGAAAATTTTTTACAAGGTGCAATGGCAAAATCATTCAGAAGACGAAGCCACCTAGGAGCAAGAGAGCTACATATTAAAGCATTACCCCCATCTCCTCTCTGGTTCGGATAGTTAGTTACTGCACCAAATGTACACCCTATCTCTTTCTCACACTAGGCACATGAAATCTCGGGTCGAGATTTTGTTTTAGGGGGGGTAGATTTATAACACCCTCTGTGTTACATTGTATTATTCCTGCTAAACATTTCTTATGCATCAGAATTATGTGCATATGTGTATGACATGAATTAGAATTCGATGTTCGGCACTTGAAACGTTCATACGAAACATGAGACAAAGGTTACGTTTCATATAATACTGTTTAGTATTCTGATCGAATGGTTGTCGAAATAAAAGTGCTATAGAACGTTTGGCTAACGGTGATGAAATTTGTGTGGTCATGGACCAGGATAGCTGGTTAGAACATCGAGTAGGCCAGATTTGGGGTTCGATGCGAAACCGTTCGGAACGACGCCCATTCGCGTAGGCTTGAAAGAAGGTCGACGAAGCTAACTTTGGCCAGTGTTGTAGAACGATCGGCTTAGGAAATAGCGCAATGTCACTACTGCGATTGATAGCTTGAGGTGCCATCTTACGCATCGAACAAGTAGTTTGGCGTTCGGAGCTTTACAAACAAGTTTTCTACTTGCTTTAAAAAGCGTGCACATCACTTGAGTTGGCACTAGGCGCGGTTACCACTGGCCTGGCACGTTGCTGGCTTGCTAGCGCACTGTCGCGCCAGCCACGTCCCATCGTCCCACCGGTGCACGCGCATAGCTCTAGCGCTGTGCGCCAAGGCCATTTGCCTTCACTGCCGACCATGCACTTCACTGCTGCTACCGCCACTGCCGGCCACGACCGCCGCTGCTGCTCGCCTATCGCCACGGCTAGCTCGCACGGCGCGCCAAGGTGTTGTCCTCATCCTCATGCCACCATGATGGCAACGCGCGCTGACCCTGTGTTTTTGCCTTGGTCGTTTACTGCCTCGCTGGCGCGCGGGTCACCTCGCCGGCTGTTGCGCTGCGCCTAGGCTGCCGACCAACTCTGTCGAGCCTTGCCCTGCCTCGCGTTGGCCGTAGGTGCACCAGGTCCTACGTTCACATCGCAGCGACCACGCACGGTACTGATCGTTGGCTTCCCATGGCTGCTCGCTCGAAGGACGTTCGCCTGCTCCGCCTTTCCCTCCGCGTCGCATCACGTTGCGTCCTTTGTCTGGCACTGCTCGCCGCGGTGGCGCCATACCGCACCTCATCGTCTTGCCGCTGTGGCCGTGCGGACAGTCATCTGGGGCATGTCCTGACTATCCCACTGTCACCCGTAGTGGTGTGTTGGCTCGTTGCATTGATGCCGCAGACAGACCAAGCCAAGCCATGACAGGACCCCCCTACCTCCGCTGTCTCCATGGCCGCTGAGACGCTTCTTTCAAATTCACCGAGGTAGCAGTGTCTTGATTCAAATTGATTGCATGTTTGACTTTACCAGATAGCCTGCTGCCCTACCAACCCCACATCACCGCCTGTAGCTCAGTCCTGTGCTCCAATTTTGAATCGCCGCTCGTTGGGTCCTTAAGACCATGGTGTCCTGCACCGTTGGATAGCCACGCAACCGAAGCATTCCATCCCAATTCCTTGCTCACCTAGCCCCTCCTCTAGCTGGTCATCACCATGCTCGCCATAGCCTAGACTCTGTCGCCGTAGAGCAGCCCCTGGCATAGCCATGCCATTGCCATGCGCCGCCGCACCACATCGCGTGCACGTGGTCGGCTCGGCCTAAGCCATCTCCGGTCGAGTCATTGTGTCTTTCGGTTCCATGGTGAGTCTCTAGTGCTCATCTGCTACTTGTTTTGCCCCGGTCATGCTGACGATCACCGGAACGGCGTCGTCGTGCTTGTAGGGTGCCCGCCGTCGTGGTTCGACCTCCCCGCTGCGTTCCGGTTCGCGCTTCCTCCGCCAATCACTTTGCATTCGTTACTAGGTAAGTATCGTCTTGGTTATTGGGGCGAGGATAGCCTGGGGTGGCCGGTAGGGGTCACCGGTGCCAGCCCCACCGTGCCGGTGCGCGCGGGTGGCCGCAGGGTATCACCGGGGGGAAGGACAGGTAGTTCGGAGGGCGTATCTACAAAAGCCTAGACTAGGTAAATAGTGTCATAGAGTTCGCTGTGAATATCGAGTCAATCAGAGGTGTCCGTGCATATTTGCCGTCGCGCACGGGCCTTCCCTCGTCGCGCGCCGTTGGCCGGCTAGGCCGCGCCTCCACGTGGGCCGCGTGGTGGCCTGCTGACGCGCGCGGGCAGGATGGCACGCTGGGCCAGGCCAGCGTGAGTGGGCCAAAGGAGTAAGAATCGGTTTTCATCATTTCCAGTAAATAAGAAAAGTTTATTTGTTTTAGTTATGAATCCAACTTCGATAAATCGTAGTAAATTGCGTGGTTGTCCAAAAATAGTGAAACCAAGTTTGTTAGGTTCACAAAAATGCCATCTATCTGTTAGTGTAGTTAGTTCATAGTTAGCTGTTATGATGATAGGCTCATAAAATCTAAGTAGAAAGCTTAGCGTTATATCGATCAATAATTGTAGGAATTATTGTGGCAAATCGGCAATAGCTTTAGCTTTGAAAATTTTACAGTAGGTTTTCGTGGATATTATGTGCTCGTTGAAAATTTTGTAGCATTAAAAGGTGTCGTTAAATAAAGTAGCTATTACCCTTGTATTGGTATATCGCGTAAATCGGCGTTAGAGGTGAAAATACCGATAGTTGCAGGAATGGCGATGAATGCCTTACTTGATACTTGTCGTCGATAGCAATAGGTAATTGAGCACCGCGGTCGATAGCACTAGCTTAGTAGTTTAATCAATGTACTTCTATTTTAAGAGCTACTGTTGTTATATTATTAAACACTGCATCATCATTTCATGTAGATCACGAACTGGTAGATTTCGTGCCCGTCGGCGAGCCAGAGTATGATGAGGTGATCGTGGAGTATGAGGAGGAGATCTACGCATAGGAGGAAGCCCAGGAGCCTGTTGGTGCTGACCCTGCTAACCCAGCGCCTGCCCAAGGCAAGCCCCGGTGCATAACCCCTATTTTTAAATGATCACTGAATATATATATGATATGCATTTACATTACAGGCATTTTATGAAAACTATATGCATAAATATATCTACCCATGAGTCCTACTAGTATAGGTCGAGTAGTTGCTATGCTCAGGATATCGGTAGCGTGAGTAACCTGCCGTTACTCGCAAATAGGTGATTAAACTATGATATCATGATGAAATAATGGAAAGGTAAATGGTGACCGGGCAGGGATATGGATTTGGTACTGGTGGGTGTGAGGGGTTGTGCCCTGCGGCCAATTGGGCATAGCCCGGTTACACTTTTTCCCTATCTGTGTTGATTAAAGACCGGTCGTTGCATATGACTCTAGGCAAGTCACAGATTATTGTCCTGAGCGCATACTTGGGTATGGGCGCAGGGAAGGCTTCCTGCTTTCTTGTCGCGGATCTGGCTCTTTCTAGACGGATTGATGGGAAGAGGAGGTGGTGGAGGTCCTTGCACCACACTGAGTCCGGAACTCAGGGGTGGGGGCTTGGAGTCCATGTTTGGACGGGGACCTAGACACCCAGGATAGGAGAGTGATGGGTTTGTCCTACTTGTGCCTGGGGTACAAGCAGGGTGTGTGTTTTCGGGGCACCCAACTGGGCACATTGATTCGTGAATCGCCGGACGATCCGGTACGGCTTGTCTGCGGTTTAGCACCGTAGTAAGAATTGAAAGTGGAAAAGGAGAAGGAACAGAACTGATTGCTCAACCCTTGCTTGAACGTAGGACATGTGCTTATATAGATTGGCTAGATGAAAACTTAATACGGCTAATAAGAATAATACATGAATAAGGACTCACTGTTAGTATTGCTTTCTGCTAAAGAAAACCAGCAACCATAAAGCCTAGCATATTCCTTGGAGTCGGGAAAGTATTTCCACTAGTCGGATAAGTCTTGCGAGTACATTGAGTACTCAGAGTTTATTTACCCCTGTTGCAGGTGATGCTTGAAGAGTACCTTGTGTGGAGGATCCTTCTGGTGGGCTTAGACGGAATCCTCGTCCCTACCACTAGATGTTATTTTTAAATTCCGTTGTTTATCATTCCGAACTCTGGTATTTGGTATTGTAATAATGCACCTTTTAAGAAACTCTAATGTATGAAATGTACTTGTGTTGTAACTCATTCTCATTATTGGATCCTTAGGAAAAATGTGGATCTTTCGGGTTCTCCCTCGGGGTGTGCCCGACGGACACCACTCGACGTAGCTTGCTTTCGGGGTGCTTAGTGTCTGGTGGAAGACGAGCGCCTCCATAAGTGCGCTATTTCGGGCGGTTATGCCACAAAGAATGGGGTTGACTACACACAAGATATAGATAAGTTATTTGGGGGTGCGAAAAGATATAGAGAGTGATTTTTTATTCATGACTCTCCAAATGATAATTTAGATAATGAATTTAGGAAAGGCTCTTGGAGATGCTCTAATTACGTCCCTTTTGGTGGAGCTCTCGACGACTCAACACGGGCTCTTCTATGCACTGTACCTACATTACAACACTGAGCTGAGCCATTTTTTTTGTCTCTCTTTTCAAAGTAAGGTAGAAGCTGTTGGTAAATCTTTTTACTTAACCGGCTTCGGATCCTCGACGTATTGTAGCAAGAAACTAGAGCCAGAACCGGTAAACCATGCCAAAGAAACCCTTAATAAAGTTCCTTCTTGACAGATGCATTCTGGTGTTGTTTGATATTCGCCCTGTTCGCTTGGCTTATAAGCCGTACTTTTTCAGCCAACGAACAGTATTTTTCTCTCACAATAAATCAGCCAACGGTACTTTTACCCATGGCTTATCAGCCAACGAACAGGGCAATTATGCATGCCTTGTTGTTTTCTTACAAATAGTAGAAAAATCCTACAATTTACTTGTGAACAGAGCAATATATCTTAAGCTTACCCAACCATCCAGAGTCAAAGTATACATTTAGACACAGGTGCTTGTGTTATTTTCTAAATTATTTTAGTTTTATTTTATTTTTATTTGATTCTTAGGAAAGGGTCACATTATTAACTAGTCCTAGAAATATAATCAATTTCTTGAGGTTCTCAACTGTCCATAGAAATCAATTTCTAAGGGGCGAACTACATTACCAACTATCTCTAGGACTCGATTTTTAGATGTGGTTACTAAAAACACTCAACTTTTAATAACATCTATAGATCAATTTTGACCGCTGATGTGCTGCAAAAAATGATTTGTGCAGTAGTAATTAGAAGGACAAAAAAGAAAGAATGCATTAATTTAACTCCAGCTGCCTATACCTAAAAACCCAAACAAAAAGTTGACAATGAACAGTCTGTAATTGGTTAGGTTGCACAATTGAGAAGCCAATAGTGGAAGTGGATGAGTCTTAGGAACGAAGGCCGACAAGGCTACGATTCATTAAACACATATTAAACTCCTTAAAGCTCCTAGATTCCGCGCTCTCTCAAGGCTTAAAGAGTTTTCTTCTTTTGGTGGTGCCTAGTCTCTTCTGGACCAGATATTATGATACTAGCACCATATCCCAGCCCAGCCCTTTCAGTTTCAGCAAACAGACAGGCTAACCAACCTGATAGTGCGCAGTTAGTTCGGGCCGATCAAACGCACCACCATGTGATGTTGGCAGATAGATTCTCTCAAGCATCTATCTCGTTTTGCACAAGGCTTCTTCTACCTCTCTGAGTAGTGAGGAGGCAAAGGCAACGCATGTTTTACACGACAAATGAGGTGAGAAGATCACTGTGGATGATGACCAGTCACCTGCAGATTATTAGGCCATGTTTGGTTCCAAGCTTCTAAAACTTTTAGGTGCTAAAAGTTTTAGGAGCTTTTAGGAGACTGCCAAAACCTTCTAAAAGAGTATTTGGTTCTACCTCCTAAAACTAACTAAAAGCAATAAATGCACTAGCAAAAAGACCATGCAGCCCTCCTCCTTACCCCTAATTCTTCTCTGCTCCTGTCGTGGCCCTCGCTCTCCTCCTCCTCGCCGTCTCCGCGAAGGTGACCATCTCGACGGACGGGAGCGTGAGCAGCTCCACCACGCGCCGCCGCCTCGTCTTGGTCGCGGCCTTCCCCCTGCCCGTCGGGTAGCACGGGCGGCGGAGCACGGGTGGCGGCAGGGGCCGGCGGATCCGACGGCGTGAGGGCCGAGGACGGGGAACGGCGGGAGGAGGTCAGATGGGCGGCGCCGACTCAGGCCCCATGGCGGCGGGGAAGACGGAGGGTACATGGAGGCGAGCAGCGCCGCCGCCATCTCCAGGTCCAGCGCGAAGGAGTGATGGACCGGTTTGGGGACGGCGGATACGGCGAGGTGAGGCCGGAGGCGTGGGCGGGCGGGGCGCGAGAGACAGATCCGGCGGGCGCCACGCGGGAGAGGAGATCCTCGCGGGTGGCGGCGGCGGGGATCCGGCGGGGATCCGTCGGTGGAGGGTAGGGGCCGCAAGAGGGAGCGCGGGTGGGAGGGAGGGTGGGAGAGAGAGGGGGGGGGCAGGGCAATAAAGGAGGGGTAGTGTGGGTCCAGGATGGACTTTCGGAGCTTTTAGGAGGGGGTGGAGTTCCTAAAATTTTTGGCCTCTCCTAAAGTTTTTAGGAGCTTTTAAGAAAAGATGTTTGGTTCTTTAGACAAATCCTATCTAGATTTTAGCTCCTAAAATTTTTAGGAGAGGTAACCAAATAGGGCCTTATTAAGCAAGCTGCAAGGCATGCTTTGCTTGCTATCTGCAATGATTTGGTTGGCTGGAGGCAAGACCCCGGCATAGTTTTGATTGGCACGAAAGTTTGTCGTTTTCACCCCTGGGCCAAGCAACATCAAGACAAAGTGGAAACGGTAGGCATCCTTAAAGAAAGCTGGAGCTGTTCTTGTCTTTATTTCGTTTCAATTCCTTTGGGGGCTTTGGGAGACGATAGATCGGTCGAGCTAGGGTGTTGGGTACGGTGTGTGTGTTTTCATTTTCAACATGTTTTTGTTAGGAAATGCCGAAAAGTGAGCTCTCGTCCTTCCGGTCCTTAATTTAGGACAATTGAAAGATTTATTTTTTTAATCTATTTTTTTACTTTTTGGGGGTTTACAAAATTTCAAGAAGAGGTCATTATATTCATCGATTATTTTTTTGAGGTCAACTTCGGGGGATCAAAACGGATCCCCATCTGCATTCCATTCCACAGATACCGGGGGAGAACCCGGTTAGTGGAAGGGTGTGGCACCAATCTAGATACAATAGGTCCAGAGAAGTACAATGGGGGAGAGAGGGATTACAACAGCAACAACACCAACAACAACACATAAAATAACAAGAAGAAGAGCTAACATGAGGACTCAAGGATAAGCCTAGACACAAACCGAAGGATGCCAACCGAATGTCGATTTGCACCACCGCAAAACAGCATACTCGCTGATTCACCCGTGACCATTGTGTCCTACACTACTCCTCGTAGCTATGTCGCCCCGCTGCTGGCCTCCATATGAGGGCCAACCAGTGGAATGGGGACTAAAAGTGGTGACGAACACGCAAACCCAAGATGACCAGACACAGTGACCTCCCTTGAAACTGATGGTGACACCTCCAGCACATCTGGGCCCATGTACCACTATTCAACGCCGTCCATGGGGAGGAAACCTTGGAGGGTAATGGCGGTAGCGGTGTAATCTCCACCTGGTATTTGATTTTATGACACCATCAAGGAGAGCGCCGACGGAGCAGAGACGCCAGAGGAGGACACTCGTTGAAACATCGGCAACGACCGACAGCCAGGGCCAGTCTCACCCAAGAGGGGCACACCGAGAAAGGAAATGGGAAGGAGGTGGGTGGAGAGGACGGGGAGAGCTCAAAGTGGCGTCGGGGACATAGATGGCAGCAGGTAACGACTCCTTCAACAAGGAAAGTGACATCCACAGACGCCACCATCGTAGAGCGAAGCATGGGGCATTCACCCAGAGACGCAGCCTTGTCGAGCAGGTAGTAGTAGCAGAATCTTCAACGACGCCTCCAAGGAGGGCCATGACGCTAGGTGCGCCAACATCGTCGGACCAGAACAAAGCCGAATAAGGCTTTCGCCTAGATTCCATACCAACCCGGCATGCCGGACTTGGCCAGCCACCACCACTAGCAGCAACAGGCCACATGGCAACCAAGCCGTGCGCTCCGTGGGCCATCAGCGCCGGGCATACCTCTTGAGTTGACGGGAAAGTTCGCCGGCTTGATGTCAAGGAGGACACGCTCCAGCATACTTCACTGCACCGCGAGCACATCTCCTGTGTTGAGGAGCTGACGCCACAGAGGATGACACGACACCTGTGGGGGCCTGGCAGATAGCACCAGGGCCTCGATGAGGGATGGCCACTGTCGCAGCAGGCCCACGCGCACTGGGACGAGGCCAGTTGGCCGTAGACCAAGGCCGCATTGGCCGACCGGTCGCTGGCCACACGCTGTGCCGCGCGTCATGGTGAAACGGCCGCCCCGTCCCCGTGAAGCCATCGATGAGGTGCAGGTACGCCTCCAGGTCACATCGCCCCAGCAGCAAACGCCGCCGTCGCAAAGGGGCAGGGCACGTCCACGATGGTGTGCCACGCTAGTTCGAGGAGGGACATGAGCCTCATGGTCGGTGCCACCAGGCCCATAGCCAAGGGTAGCGAGAAGCGACGCGCGATTGTTTGCCGGCCACCTCGGTGGGCGCCCGTGATCTCGATCTGCCGGGAGCCACGCGCGACTGTGCGGGCCACCACGACGCTGGGCGCTGCTGGCCCCTGGAGGCCACTGTGGTGTAGGCCAGCAGCCGCCCGTCGTGCCCATGGTGGTGCTGGCCGTGTCGCGCGGCTTGACGCTCCCAGCGCCAAGGGTGGCCACTGTACCACGCTGACTCCATCGAGGAGCGCCAGTCGCCACGCCCCATCGCCGCCATGCGTCAGATCCAGGATGGGAGGAACTGGATCCAGGCTCAGGGGCCCCGAATCTGGTGCATCGAGTCCGCCGTCGACCGTCCAAGCTCCAAAGAGGTTCCCGCACCTAAGTGTCCGCTCTAGTATTCACCTATCACCTGCAACAGTGTAGAACAAATATTGAGTACTTAATTATATTCCACAAGACTTACCCGTTAGGAGAAAAGAAAAGACTCCAAGGATATGCAAGACTATCTGGCTTGTGGATTTATTACATCTACAGGAGCATTGCTAAACGTGCATCCTTATATTCAATTTTATTAGCAGTCATCGTTAGTTCATTAACTAACCATTCTATATAAGCATCTGTGCTACTTTGAAGCAAGTGGTAAGCAATCAGAACCATTTTGTCATCTTTCATATTCTAGTTCTTACTACGGTACTAGATCGTAGACAAGTCGTAAGGTATTACACGACGATTCGTGAATCAATGTAGCCTAGCTAGGTACCCTAAAACACACGTTCCGCTTGTACCCCATGCACAAGCAGGATCAACCCACCACTCTCCTGTCAAGGGATCTAGATCCCTGTCCAAACTTGGACTCCAAGGCCCTACACCTGAGTCTCGGACTCAGTATGGTGCTTAGACCTCCACCATCCCCACCTCCAATCAGTCAGTCCGGAAAGGGTCGAAACCCACGATAAGAGAGCAACGAGCCTTCCCGCCCCCATAAGCAAGTATGTGCTCAGGATAATAAGTCTGTGACCTGACTAGAATCCAATGCAACGGCCAGTCCTTAACCGACACAGATGGAACAAGTGCAATCCAAGCCTCGCTTGAATGCCAAACCAAGTCTAGATCCAAAGTATCATTCCGCCCGATCTTCAATTATCATTTATATATATTTCATGTGATAGTAATATAATAACAACAATAATATTTTTCCTATCTCTCGCGAGTGACATGCAATCACTCGACTTCTATCGGAGTCCTACAACATAGCAATCTACATGATCCTGTCATACAAGTAAGACTCATAGGATAAGGATATATATGTAAGTGGTTTTCATTCAACTCCTTCAAACTTAATGCACAAGCATAAGATAAAGTGCAGAATAATAGGGGTTATGCACCGGGGCTTGCCTGTGTAAGATATAACCAAAAGTTAGCATTCCATCAAGGTGACATGATCATTAAGGCACCATCTTTTCTGCTACATCGGTCGACTCCATGATCCATCGTTGTTCCTATTATGGTATACGTGGATGTAACGCAGAAACACAATTAATCAACGGTAACCGCAACTCTTAAATATACAATTACGCTCCGCAAGCTAACGAGGTAGCTTTAGTGACCAACGTGTTGGTCTGCGTATCCACGTCGTCAAATAAGGCTTTATCTCCGAAACAATGTTTAACTCTAAAATCCCAAGGTATTTTGGCATTTTATTGATTTAAACACATATTTTCGAACTAAGGCTCATTTAGCTACCTTAGCAAACTAATTATTATGGAGCTACAAAAATTATAGTGAGTACCTAATAATGTTAGGAATCTACTGCAAAAATTTTAGAGCCAACACTACTACCAATTTATCACAAAAATTCCTATAAATTTATATCTTATAATATTAAGCATCTTAATTTAATTAGATAACTACTAAAAATATTATAAAAATATGTGAACAAAATATACTAGTAGATAGATCATGATTTTAGAAACTTAACAAAATTGATTCCATAATTTTTGGTTACCTATCAAATTTTATAATAAATTTACAAGTTCACCTTAGAAACTAAATTAGAAAATACATTAGAAATCGAAAAGGGCCGGCGGCAACCGATTCGGTCCAACAGCCCAGGCGGCTCGCACGGAAATGGCCGTGTGTGTAGCAGGCTGGCCCAATAAGCGGCCCGCAACGGGAACCCGTGCGCGCACCCGCACATTTGCAGAAGAACCCCTAGCTTCACAGAATATCACGCGATGTTACGGAACACTATTACACCAGGAAGAGCTTTGCACTAAGGACCCTGGAAAATGCCGCCTTCACCACGAGGAGACACCTACTCTACCCTGCGTTCGTCGGCACGATGACCAGTGGCATAGGCGGCTGCACTAAGCACACGAAGCTTGCTACGATGGGGATAAAGGAGTCGACCTCTGCCTATCGCTAAGCGCGTATTCCTAGGTGATGGTTGGGAGCCTAACGGTGACTTCTATCGTGCTGCTCACGGTGGCGGACCAACCACCATGGTGGCGTGAGCGTTCTAGCAAGCTAGAGCCAATAATGGACTAAAAGGGTGGTGATTGAGCATCCACAGCTTACAACGAACATGATCGAGGTGATGGTTAAGTCAGAGATGGCCCCCATAGCACTG
Organism: Miscanthus floridulus; assembly: GCF_019320115.1. Taxonomy (NCBI): domain Eukaryota; kingdom Viridiplantae; phylum Streptophyta; class Magnoliopsida; order Poales; family Poaceae; genus Miscanthus; species Miscanthus floridulus. Next base: position 45,862,793 of record NC_089585.1, read on the forward strand.
GCCATGTGCGCCCGCACCTCATGGTGGCGTGTCAAGCGGGGCACCGATGTGTCACCACGCCGATGGTGAGCCTCCTAGACAAAACAGCACGAGCACCAAGTGGAGGGGGTCAATGCGAGTCTATGGTCTCAAACAATTGAACTTCTATCGCTCCAGTCCTACCTCTCTTCCCAGTTCAAGTTCACGACGGCGTCTCGACCGACGACGATCAAGATGCCAAATTGACTGTCCGTAGTGCTTGGCCGAGGATGAGGAAGATGGAGCACCTAATTGATTTCCTATGCCACTTACAAGTGCAAAGACCCGAGCTATAAATGCCCTGAGCAAGGTGAATCGATGGGCGGCGACATAGCAATCTGGCTGGGTTATTTCATGGGGGGTACCAAGTGAACTCGAGCAGCTTAAGATGGCGGCTCCAAGAGCTAGTGGCACCGCGAGCACGTGCACCTAGGTGACAAGACATAGGAGCTTGGTGCGACATGCTTGGATTAGAGCGGCAAGGCCTGAGAGGGCACACCAGCGCCGGCTAGTGGGGGCAAACGCGACAAAGAGGCGTCGCCATCGCCACTGTGACCTTAATGCGGCGATAGTGGCGCATGTCGCTCGGTAGGTCAAACAGAGGGTGGGAGGAGCACCACGTTAGCCTAGTGGCGTCGTCGCCGCCTCGACCCGACCTAGCGGCACAGTGACAACAGGAGTTAGGCCGCGACCAGTCGAAACCGGCCAATGTCGGGACACGGGCGCCGTGAAGCACCGACTGATGCTCGAGCCGACCAGCGATAGTGGCCCAGCCACCGTCAGAGCTCCGCACCAGCAGCGCTCGCGCACGGACCATGACCACGGCATATGTCGAACAAGAGTAAGTGGTGAAGTGCACGAGTTTTAAAGCGAATCTAAACTGTCGATTAACTCGACTAAAGTTCAACCAATTACTCTAACCCGAAGCCGGCACTATCCACTAGCTAGCGAAGCAAAACTCACATCCTGAGAGCGACTAGAGAGGGGGATAGAAGCATGCCAACATGAGCTCGTCACGCCGATGCTAGTCCACGAATAGAGCACCAAAACGTGATGCACCACGCGTTCTAAGGAGTTTTGGGCAATTTTTACAAGTACAACGTGACACCCAATATGGCTATAACCTTCACCATGCTCAAGTACACACTTTGACGCAACCAATAGTGCAAGAACATGGATCTAGGGCTTAATCATTTTTGTTGGAATTTAAATGCCAACATGGCATTGTCTATTATCATTTCAGACTTAGAGAATTCAAGGGTTCAGAACTAACATTCCCTAGCACTTTCGCCTTAATTTTTAAAAGGTCTAAACCTTGTTAACTTCAACCAACAATACTTCATGCGATAGTTCATACCTCATACTAACCCATAGGAGCAAAATATTTAAGCACCATTTAACTATTTTGCTCAAAATAATTCATAAAAAATGGTACTTTAAACATAAATTCAAATGTTGCCAACTTAACAAAAAAGAGCTTATCTTAACGTCATATTTGATTTTTGAGCTCCCAAAACACTGGTTAACAACATCTATTTTCCAAAAGGTAAAGTTGCATTGTCATCTACCAAGTTTGTACTTTCAACTTTATTTAAGTGTCACATACATGTTCTATAGTATTTTTGCTTAATAAAAATTGGTTTTAAACCCTAAGTGATGTAACATGACTGTTGAATCAACTTTCATTTAGCATTTATGTTGATCGTTTTGAGTTACAGAAATTGATCTACACACTTTATCACATGCATTGACACATAAACATGAGGCTCATGACATAGTTTAGCAAGTTGTTTAAGCGGTAACATCGAGTGTGTTACAGTTGATATCCTTCTCTCTCTAAAATTTGGGCTATATTTAATAGAAGTTAAGTATGTTAGCCCTTAATGTTTTTCGCCTTTGTAAATTTATTTTTGTGAATTTTATACTGCTCAAGATGATATATAGAGTACATTGGTGTCTGATTTAGCAGTAGGACCAACTGTTCTAGATTTTTTATATGTAGACCTACTAAAAAACAAGACTATTGAAATAGTTCAAGAAAAATAAAGAGGATTTAAGCATATAAAGATATACTTTCATCTTAGTAAAATAAATAGAAAAGAAGTATCACTGAAAGAGTTCGTTGTTCGTAAAGAAAGCTGGAGCTGCTGTTGTCTTCATTTCATTTCAATTCCATGTGAAAATGATAGATTTAGGTGTTGGGTGTTTGTAAATGTGCACTCATTACGTGCATATCCGTAGTTTAGGACAGTAGCGAGTTTTTTCCATTTTATTTTGGAGATTATGTGAGCATTTCAACAAAAGGAGTCTGTTGACAACAAAAAATGTTCATTTTGTGAAGTTGTCAAAATGTGAAACAGACTTCATCATTGTGTTCCTCTCGTTGAGATGGTCAAGAAACATATATGGAATGTCTAATTCGGAGTCCGGATAAAGAAGTTATGCCCTTGGAAAGATGCCTCGGTGTCGGGAGTTCCGACCCAAGTCGGGACTTCCGACTGTCGAAAGTTCCAACATGTGTCGGGACTTCTAGGAAGCCTGAAGAAATCTGCTCAGGTGTCTAGGGTTATCCCTACATCGGGAGTTCCGACAAAAGTCAGAAGTTCTGACTATCGGGAGTTTCGACCCAAGTCGGGACTTTCGACCCTAAGTCAGGACTTCCGACATACCTGACAGAAAATCCTGTTCGAATCTGGCCTTTTGGATTCCAATCCAAACTATTCCAAACTCGTGGGAAACTTGGAAAATAAGGCTTGGAGAGGTTTCCTACTGGGATAAGACCACCCCTCTATATATATGAGAGGAGCATGGCCGATTGAGTTCCCATCTATCCAATCGTCATACAAACCAATCTATCAACTCCTTATGCCCTAATTCCCCTCTCTCAACCCCTCTTGCTGTTCATTGAGTTTCCTGGCAAGATTCAGTAGCATCCTAGGCGGCCTTGCTGGTCCTAGGAGATTCTCCATGGCTCCTCCCTGACGGGTCTTCTCGGGAGAAGTTTAGGAGCTTTTTCAGCCAAGAACAAGCTCTACACCAGTCTCATCGATCTTTAGATTGGTTTGATCGATTACGCTACATTCTTGCTGCGTGCAGGTTGTGTGCAACCTCTTTGGGCGTCCAAGGCCCTACTGGAGTGTTGGTTTGGGGTCATCCTCAATGTCAACATACTTTTTGGCGACTCCACTGGGGAACAGCGAAGCAAATCAAGAATCAATCTACTAGCAACATGGGAGGCAACGATGGTGCTGCCACTGACAAGGGTGACAAGACCAGCCCCTTCAATGAGCTAACATGATCTTTCCTTAATCCATGGATGAGCTTCTAGATGAGTTGCGCCAGAAACTTTAGGCCAAGCTCGATGCCGATGTCAAGGCTTTCTTGGAGAGCTGCACCAAGAATCGGCACGACAAGGTCACTCAGTTCCGTGAACCCTCCTATGGTGATGCAACAGCTTTCAAATCTTCAGGCGCCGAGGAGAAGGGCAATGGAAAAGCTAAGTATGACGAGGAGGTAAATACTGATGCTTATCCTACTCATGCCAATTTTGCTCAGATGTTGATAGATGAAAGAAAATTGCATAGTAATAACCTTTAGCATCTTTCTAATCTACTTCAAGCATGTATGGATAAGTTAGAGGGCAAGACAACCGATTGTGATCAATCAGGGTGCCATGCAGCAACCTCAGTTCGGTATGCCTTTGATTTTTTATGAAAATCAAACATCTCATGCTTCCGCTAGCCAATTTCAATTGGCCCCTTCGGCATCTGAAATCGATAAGGCCGGCCAACCTGGTGCTAGCACATCTACACGTATAGGTGTTGGTGCACAAAGTTTGGGTCGAGCTCTTCGAACCGATTATGGAGCATCAACAAATAGAGCTTCAATAGGGCATAATGTTTTACCAAATCCACCGAAGTCACCTAGCCAAATTCCTACATTTAATGTTACTCCTAATGCTCCTACTACCGATTTTGATGATGCTTTGAATTGGTTTAAGGATGAATTGGCTAAATCTCTTGAGAGTAGATTAGGAGTGCAACTTAAATCTAGTAGGAATACTTATCAAAAGCCGTACCCTTCTACTTATGATTTCATGAAAGCACCTGATGGCTGAAGGGTACCTTACTTTTAGAAATTTAGTGGTAATGATAGTAAATCAACCATGGAGCATATTAGCATGTTTCTTGCACAATTGGGTGAGGCTAGTGCTTATGATTTTATGAAAGTTTGTAATTTTCCTTTATCTCTTACTGGCATAGCTTTTGCATGGTTTACTTCATTACCATCTTGTTCTATTGGTTCATGGGCTAAATTAGAAGAGAAATTTCATAATCACTTTTATAGCGGTGCTCATGAAACAAGATTGTCTCATCTTGCATCGGTTCATCAAGGGCGTGATGAGTCCGTCTATGATTTTTTCAAACAATTTAGAGAGATTAAGAACCGATGTTTCCATTTAAATATTTCTGAAAGAGATTTAACTGATTTATGCTTTGCTGGTTTATGTTCTAGTATTAGAGAAAAGCTTGACCATTATGAGTTTCACAATGTTAATCAACTTATGCAAAAGGTTGTTTCAATTGAATCGCGCTTTAAAGAGTCTCGTGATGCTTATAAATCTCATTGTCAGAATGTGTATTTTGTTAGTGACTGTTCTGATGATTCTGATGATGATAATAAAGAATGTTTACCTGCTGAAATTAAATGGCCAGCAGAAAATAAATTGGTTACTTGTCCTTCTCTCAAGCCGATTCATAAAAATCAGAATAAGAAAATAAAATTTACTTTTGATTTCTCTAAATGTGACCGAATCTTTGATGAATTATTGAAATTTGATTATATTAGAATCAATTATACATTGCCTTCAACTGATGAGTTAAAGAGAAGGGCTTATTGCAAATATCATAATTCTTTTTCTCATGCCACTAATGATTGCAATGTTTTTCGTCGGTAGGTCCAATCAGCCGTTAATGAGGGACGATTGAGTCTTACTGAAATGCACGTTGATAAGACCACTTTTCCGATGCACATGGTTGAAGCAGGGGCGCCCACTGTTTTGATTCGTCCAAAACAAGCCGATAAAACCCAAGGCAAGAATGTGATTATCGGCGAACCACGTGTAGCACCGAATGTCAAAACAAATTCATGGCGCAAAGTGGTGCTTGAGAAGGATGATGAAGGCAAGAACAAGTTGAAGATCACTACCTAGATCAATGCAATATTTGAAAAGGCAGCGGTGGTATGAAACAACGGTGGCACAGTAGAGGCCGGCTAGGCCAACTCCACCAGTTGGCCAAGCCGATTCTAGCACACAGCAGGGCCAGTTGGCTCAACCAACTCAAGGAGTCAGCGTAGCTGACTCTACCATCACCTTAGCCAAGTCAGCTGAGCCGACTGCGCCAGTCAGCTTAGCTAACTCTCCTGGTTCCAACAGCTCCGGCGCCTCTGGTGTTCGTGTTTTGCATACATTTGTTCCATAGTGACCGGAGATTGACACCTGGAAGACAAATGAGAAGAAGAACCAGGGAGAGTTCATGAAGAATCAATGCACCTTTGACAGGCTCATGGCCAAGTATAAGCAACAAAAGGCCGATTCCCAGAATCGACCGTTTAAAAAAAGAGAGTCTACTCCTCCTAAGCGGGAAGGTGACAAGATCAAGCAATTGGTGGTGGTGCAACCAATAGCTCCGTCTCAGAGAGTTGTTCCTCATGTTTCTCACTAGGGTCCCCTCGATTCCACCTTCGGTTACACCGTAATGGGGTCTTTATGGAGTTTGGGTGCCATATCCTTCGGTAGCACCCGTTCATAGCCAACAAAGGTGGGGAGATCCTGCTGGTTCAATTCCTAAGACCCTCCGTCTTTAGCCGATTGAACAATTGTCAATCGAGCTCTAGTGGTACAAGTCAAGATCGTGTGATTACCTCTAGGACTTTGACTCTACAAGAGTCGGGAAAGGCACCAATGCAGCAAGTTTATGTGCCTAAGAAGGTTGAGATTCCCGTCGTTCCCCCACCAAGAGCTAGGCCTCAATCGGTTATCACAATCGGCTCCATGGAAGCTCCCATCACTAATCATGATGGGTTCGATTGTAATCGAAGAAATTCTAGCATCTAAGCAAGACGAAGATCCTAAAGATGTTTTTGGAATTGAAGAGAAGAAACACGTCGAAGGAGATTCCAAGTACTGGCAACCCGTATGGTGTCCTCGTGGGTTGAATAAAACTCAATGGCGCAAATTGCAGCGTGCCCGACATAAGCAACAGAAGAGGGAGAAGCTTGCCAAGATGGAGAATGAAATCCTCAACCCCGTATAGGTCGAAATCCCTCTGGAAGTTCAAAACGCCACTACTACTACCGACCAGTCGGCTAAGTCGACTCTAGAGTCGGCTAAGAGAACTCCTGTGTTGAGCTAATCAGCTAAGCTGACTCCTGAGTCGACAGAGCTGACTTTGCCTGCCCTTACTGCTTCAGAAGGTCCAGAGTCAACTAAGTTGGCTTTCGAGTCAGCTGAGCTGACTCCTGTTGTCCCGGGTGCCAATAAGGTATCCTCTAATGATTTTGCTACTACTATTGCTGCTCTAGTTGGCATGGAGGTTCCTGAGGTTCCTAACAAGGAGATCTGTTGACTATGAGCCTACTCCAGAGAGAGTGGAGGTCAATGTAGTTGTTTTATCTACTAATTACTACATCGTGGCAGATGACTCCACGGACAGCAGAATTTAATTTTGCAACGGAAAGCGTTGTATTTCAGAAACCAGATGACTCCATCAACCATCTCAAGCCTCTACATGTGAAGGGTTATATCAATGGCACACCAGTCCATAGCATGTTAGTGGATAGTGGGGCGATAGTGAACTTGATGCCGTATTCGCTTTACAAGAAGCTCGGTGGCACTGATGAGGAGCTGATCAAGACTAACATGATGATCAGCGGTGTTGGAGGAGGTGCTCCCATTTTGGCCAGAGGAGTTGCTAACATGGAGCGCACCATTGGAAGCAAGACTTTGGCCACGACGTTCTTCGTCACCGACGTGCAAGGTAGCTATAACTTGATACTTGGGCGTGATTGGATCCATGTCAATCGTTGTGTGCCATCTAGCTTGCACCAATTTCTCATCCAATGGGTGGGAGATGCTGTTGAGGTCGTGCATTTAGATTCATCGGCTGATGTTGCTACAGCCGATGCTCCTACACTCAGGGGGCATGATGCTATTGCTTGCTTATCTGGTAGAGATCTTTCTAGTTTTGAATTTATTAGTGTTACCAGGCAAGGTTTTGTTTCTATGTCCTTGAAGCCGATTGATAATCAGCTCAATATCATCATGTAATCATTATTGTAATGGATGCTAACATTGAATGGTAAAAACATCGTGTTGAACAGTATCGGGCTAATAAGACTGATGCCTGTGAGGCTATTGATGATTTTGATGAGCTCGATAAGTTGGGCCAAGGTTTTACGTCGGCCTGACCCTTTGGAACAAGTTGATATTGGGGATGGCTTTGTGCCCCGGCCGACGTTTATTAATCAAAATTTGGAAGCCGATTACAAAGTTGAGTTAATCGCGCTTCTCAAGGAATATGTTGATTGTTTTGCATGGGATTATACAGAGATGCCTGGATTAAGCCGAGAGCTTGTTGAGCATTAGCTCCCTATTAAGAAAGGATTTAGGCCATTCAAGCAAAAACCCCATCGATTTAATTCTACAATTTATGATAGGATTAAAGAAGAGATTAATCGGCTGTTGCAAGCGGGGTTTATACAGCCATGCAGGTATGCGGAGTGGGTCTATAATATTGTGCCTGTTGAGAAGAAGGATTCTAGGAAGATCAGAGTATGTATTGATTTTAGAGATCTGAATAGAGCTACTCCGAAAGATGAGTATCCTATGCCTATAGCCGATATGCTTATCAATGATGCTTTAGGACACCGGGTTATTAGCTTTCTTGATGGTAATGCCGGTTATAATCAGATTTTTATGGCCGAGGAAGATATGTCTAAGACGACCTTCATATGTCCTGGGTTTGTTGGTCTTTTTGAGTGGGTTGTGATGACATTTGGGCTAAAGAATGCATGTGCTACTTATCAAAGAGCTATGACTTTGATTTTCCATGATTTAATTGGGGGTGATTATGGAGGTGTACATTGATGATATTGTGATAAAATCGGCCACCCATAAATCTCATTTAGCCTGATTTGCGTCTTGCTTTTGAGAGGATGTGCCGTTATGGATTGAAGATGAACCCACTCAAATGTGCTTTTGGGGTATCGGCTGGAAAGTTTTTAGGCTTCATAATTCATGATAAGGGCATAGAGGTTGATCCCAAGAGTATAGAGAAGATCAAGAAAGTTAAGGCACCTACGTGCAAGAAGGACTTGCAAAAGTTCTTGGGAAAAGTGAACTACTTGAGAAGATTTATTGCTAACTTGCCCGAGAAAATTATTCCTTTCACCCCTATATTAAAGCTGAAGGATGAATCTGAATTCACTTGGGGGGCAAAACAACAAGAGGCATTTGAAAAGATAAAGGAATATTTGTCAACACCACCGGTTCTTCATGCACCTAGGAGAGGAGTTCCTTTCAAGTTATATATTGCTGCCGAAGAGAAGGTAATCGGGGCTGTTTTGACTCAAGAAGACGAAGGTAAAGAATATGTGATTGCTTATCTTGGTCACCATCTTTTTGATCCCGAGACAAGGTATGCCCATATAGAAAAAATATGCTTATCACTGTACTATGCTTGCGCTAAGATGAGACATTATCTTTTGTCTAGTACATGTGTTGTTGCTTGATAATCCGATGTGATAAAGCACATGTTATATCGGCCAATTCTTCGTGGAAGGATAGGCAAATGGGCATACGCACTAATAGAATATGACTTGACTTTTGAACCATTGAAAACATTAAGAGGTCAAGTTCTTGCTGATTTTATTGTTGAGCATGGTATTGATTTAGATGATGAAGTCAATTACCTTACTTTTACTCCATGAAAATTATACTTTGATGGATCGGTTTGTAAAGATGGCCAAGGTGTTGGTATTATTCTGATTTCTCCTAATGGTGCTGAAATTAGAATGTCAAGCCGATTAGATTTCTCTTGTACCAACAATCAAACCGAATATGAAGCTCTATTATTCGGGTTGATCATGTTGCGGTCTATGGAAGTAAAACATGTTGAAGCTTATGGTGATTCTTTGCTGGTAGTACAACAAGTTGCTGGTGAATTTCAATGTTTAGAAGGATCACTAAGAGCTTGTTTGATGCTTGCCTTGATGTTATTGATTATTTTGCCAAATTTCAAATTCAACATATTTCGAGGCATGAAAATCAAAAGGCCAACATGTTAGCTCAGCAAGCATCTGGCTATGATGTCAGTGGACATAATTTCCATATTCAAGAACAATCGATGCATGAAGATTTTCAATTTTTCCTGTGTAGGTACAGACCAGTCGGCTCAGCCAACTAACCAAGTTGGCTTAGTCGACTACTCTTCTGCTATGGCCAAGTCGGCTAAGCTGACTGCCCTAGTTGGCTAAGCTAACACCTCTAAATCGGTTAAGCCTACCAGCCTAGTTGGTTCAGCCGACTCCCCTGTGACCAACCCGATCAATTCGCTTGAGAAGCTATCGAATCGGCCCGATATAACTTCTAGTGATGTTAGGGCTGATTTAGAAGATTGGAGGACTCCCTTGTTGAGATATCTACGTGATCCAAGTGCCAAAATTAATAAAAGTATTTAGGCGGAGCGCTTTCAAATATATATTGCATAATGATGAGCTATATCGAAGAACCGCCGAAGATTTGCTGCTTAAGTGCTTGGGATCAGATCAGGCAAGTGTAGCTATGGGAGAAGTCCATGAAGGCATTTGTGGTATCGCATCAATCGGCCCCGAAGATGAAAGTGGTTATTGCGTAGAGCCAGTTTCTATTGGCCTACTATGATGGCCGACTGTTTTCGCTACTATAAAGGTTGCGAAGAGTGCCAGAAGTTTGGAAATATTCAGCTTGTGCCTGCTGCTGTGCTTCATCCTATCATCAAACCATGGCCTTTTCATGGTTGGGGGTTAAACTTCATTGGCCAAATATATCCCTCATCTTCGAAGGGACACCGATTTATGTTAGTTGCTACAGATTACTTTACTAAGTGGACCGAAGGAGTTCCTTTGAAGAATATGACACACAAGGAAGTAATTAAGTTCATTACTGAGCATATTATTCATAGATTCGACATCCCTCAAACATTAACTACAGATCAAGGGACATCGTTTATGTCTAAAGAGGTGAAGGAATTTACCGAATTATATAAGATCAAGTTACTCAATTCATCTCCATACTATGCTCAAGCCAATGACCAAGCTGAGTCTAGTAATAAGACTTTGATCAAGCTCATCAAAAAATATTGAAGAGAATCCAAGGAGGTGGCATGAAGTTTTGTCTGAGGCTCTATGGGCACATCGCATTTCAAGGCATGGTGCTACAAAGGTTACTCCTTTTGAGTTAGTATATGGCCAAGAGGCCGTGTTGCCTGTCGAAGTGAATTTGGATGCATACAGGCTTGCTAAATAAAATGATTTATCAGCTATTGTGTATCATGATTTGATGATGGATAATATCGATGAGGTGACTGATGTGAGATTAAAAGCTCTCAAGGAAATAGAGAAAGATAAAGCTCGAGTTGCCAAAGTATACAACAAGAAAGTCAGGAGCAAATCATTCCAAGTGGGAGAATTGGTGTGGAAAACCATACTACCAATTGGATCGAAGAGCAATCAGTTTGATAAGTGGTCACCGAATTGGGAAGGTCCTTACAAAGTGGTCAAAGTTATATTCAAAAATTCATATGTGCTAGAGACATTGCAAGGTGAACGTCTCACGAGAGCAATCAACAGGAGGTACTTGAAAAGGTACTTTCCAAGTGTTTGACAAGAAGCCTAAGTGCTCACCAAACAATGGCCGATACATGTATCACCCTTAGAAAAAATGGCCAATGTATACATCGCCCTTAGCCGCTGAGCAGCCGATGAGATGGGAATCATCGCTGTTTGGTTTTAATTTATTTGATTAAGTGTTTTCAGGTTTATGCATCATTCACCTGAAAACAGGGGGGCATATGTTGACAACAAAAAATGTTCATTTTGTGAAGTTGTCAAAATATGAAATGGACTTCACCATTGCGTTCCTCTCGTCGAGACGGTCAAGAAACATATATGGAATGTCTAATTCAATGTCCGGATGAAGAAGTTATGCCCTCAGAAAGATGCCTCGGTGTTGGGAGTTCCGACCCAAGTCGGGACTTCTGACTGTCGGAAGTTTCGACGTGTGTCGGGACTTCCGGAAAGCATAAAGAAATCTGCTCGGGTGTCTAGGGTTATCCCTACGTCGGGAGTTCCGACAAAAGTTAGAAGTTCTGACTGTCGGGAGTTCCGACCCAAGTCGGGACTTCCGACATACCTGACAGAAAATCCTGTTCGGATCTGGCCTTTTGGATTCCGATCCGAACTGTTCCAAACTCGAGGAAAACTTGGAAAATAAGGCTTGGAGAGGTTTTCTACTGGGATAAGACCACCCCTCTATATATATGAGAGGATCATGGCTGATTGAGTTCCCATCTATCCAATCGTCATACAAACCAATCTATCAACTCCTTATGCCCTAATTCCCCTCTCTCAACCCCTCTTCCTGTTCGTTGAGTTTCCCGGCGAGATTCAGCGGCATCCTAGGCGGCCTTGCTGGTCTAGGAGATCCTCCACGTGCTCCTCCCTGACGGGTCTTCCCGGGAGAAGTTCAGGAGCTTTTCCGGCCAAGAACAAGCTCTACATCGGTCTCACAGATCTTTAGATTGGTTTGATCGATTACGCTGCGTTCTTGCTGCGTTGCAGGTTGTGTGCAACCTCTTTAGGGCGTCAAGGCTCTGCTGGTGTGTTGGTTTGGGGTCATCCTCAACGTCAATAGAGTCATTATTTTATTTGACTAATGTTGCTATGCTTTGGTACAAACGGAACCCAACAAAGAAAAACAGAGCTTCCTCTGTATTTTCTCCTACCTAGTACTCACTATATGTTGCTTCTTTGAGACTGTACTTAAGGAGTTGGTTCCCATAACTTTAAGAGCTATGACGTGCGCCTCTAAGAATCTTCTTGCCTAAATGTATGGAAACCACGGTGTGACACTAAGATCTTGTTTGGTTCACGCTTTTTGCCTTGTTATCAGTTTACAATGGAACTGGATCACGTTACTTCTCGTTTGGTTTGGATGTCACGATATCCAATACAAGCATTCGGAAGCATGATACCGTTCGTCTCTCAGCATCAACGGTTACGTGCTAACCAAGCAAAATTGATTTTCCAATAAATCGTAACCGATAGTAGAGTCACCCTTTGCATTAACATTCCCGCTCCTCCAAATGAACCAAACAACACCTAAGTTGCAACTCTTATGATATGAAAAAGCCATGGCTACAACTTTGAGAGCAAAATATATCAATGAACTTAAGTCACATACTCACATGTGAGGCAGAATGTGGTGTATCTTTATATAGTTTCCTCTCTGAAATTTGGGCTCAAATAGCAATTAAATTCGCTAGCCCTTGATCTATTCTTTTCATAATTGTAATTTTACGAATTTTGCACGGTTTCAGGATGATACTAGAGACATTATAAACTGAGTAGTAGGTCGAAACACTTCAAAATTAGTATATTAAAGGATCTACTGAAAAAATAATGTTTTTAAATGGGTCATGAATGAATGGAAATAAAGAAGGTTTAGGCATCCAATTAGACAGTTATGTTTGAGTAATATGAATAGAAAATAAGGCCTAAAAGGATCATACATAACAAGAAAAAGAGGTTCCACCTAACGCGGAGATGAGGTCTCTTCGAGAAAGATTTATGATATGCAATTGTTAATGAAAATAATGTTTTCCGTGCAAATTTGCCGTTGACAGCAGCAAGTGAAAAGACGTACTAGCATCACATGCCATGTCACTGCAGCTGAGGTGCTATTCAGTCTCCGTGCCACATGTATTTCGCTGTCCGGTGGGACCCGCTCACCGAACCCGAAACTCCACGTCACATGAACGGGAGCGGCAACAGGCAGGCAGGCAGATGCCACACTGCCTCACCAACAACAGCTGCTGCTTCTGTTCTGCTCACCCTCCCTCCCTCGCCCTCTGCGTTTTGTGCCGTTTGCGATTTCTTTGGAGGAAAAGGGAAGCAAAGCGCGGAAATACTCCACAGATACCACTCACCTACCGCTCCTCCAAGCAGCAGAAGCTTTGCATATCTCCCTCGTCCCTCCCTTTCCTTTTCTCCCTCCTCCGTCCGCACAGCGCACGCGCGGGAGGCCGCCGCCGCCGGGAGGAGCTCCCTCTATATCTCTCTCCGCTGGATCCTCCGGCCTCTCGCGGTCTGGTGGAGCGGAGATCCGGCCGCTCGGGCGTCGGCTGCTTCCTCGTTCTGCCGGTGAGTGAGCTGGCCTTCCTTGTTGGAATCCTTGGTGGGTTATTCTTATTTCCTCTGCCTCTGTGAGATGTTCTTGTTCCCAGTCAGATCCAAATGCCCCCCGTTCCCTTCCTCTATCTCTCTGCCCATTGAGTTTGCTGTGGATTTTACGTGTAGCGCGGACTCCATCCATGGTGTGTGATTAGCTTCTTCTGCTTGTTCCACAGCGTTCAGGATCATGCCATTCGGCCCCCCTCTTGGACCAAATTGAGGTTGCTAGTGCATCTTGTTATTTAGAAAAACACAAAAAAAAAAAAAAAAAAATTCTTGATGGCTTCATTCCCCACAGCCGCCACAGCCGCAAACACGATGGATGGAAACTAATGTGCTAGCTGTTGATCCTTGCGTGTACCGGTACCCGTACCGCGATCGCCATCGCTGGAATTTATTACCCCCTGTACACGCATCGGACTGGATTGGAGCACAGCTGGGAGTCCACCTTCCCTTGCTTCCCTTCCAGCCCAAGATAATGTACTCCCGTGTACTGCCCGCCTTAACTGCTCCCATTTAGTCCAGGCAGCTGTCCTTCCTATGTGCATGTTCCGTGGATCCAGATTCATGCATTTGCATTTTGCTGCGTGGAGTTGATATTTCCTGCATTGTGTGATGTCAATTCTTGGCCTACATGGGCAGCTAACTCGTTCGTCTGTTTTTCCCCCTTTGGTCTGTAGGAGCAAGAAGCTGGCATCCCGCCATGTCGGCACCGATGCCCTCCCCGACTCTGCCCTCCCCGACTCTGAAGGATCATCTCTCCACGCCTACAGGCCCCCTGCATCTCAAAGTATGGGAGGTCATATGCATTGCCTTGGGAGCTTTCATGGTGCTCATCTTGTTTGTCACCGTGTGGCTCACGATCAGGAGCAAGAAGAGGGTAAGGCGGCAGGCATCCGCAAATATCCCAATCACCCAAATCCCTGCAATTTCCAAGGAAATCAAGGAGGTGAGGGTGGAGCAAGTGCCGGCAAGCGACTTTGTGGCGCATGATGGCGTCCTCCTGACGATCCAGGACAAGTCCAGCGACCGGGATTCCGACAAGGTCATGGCCCATTCGGGTGTCAGCAAATCGAGGCGTGGTGATGAGAGCCATTCGGGATCATTTCGCTACATGGACAAGGATGCAGGATTCCAGTCAGCTGAGGAAGGCGGCTCTGGAACGTTTCGGCAGGCTTCAGCTAATGCCATAACTGCTCCTTCACCTCTGGTTGGCTTGCCCGAGTTTTCATACCTTGGTTGGGGTCACTGGTTTACGCTGAGGGATCTGGAGCTTGCTACCAATCGCTTTTCAAAGGACAACATTATCGGTGAGGGTGGATATGGTGTAGTTTATCGTGGCCAGCTGATCAATGGCTCCCCTGTTGCTGTCAAAAAGCTTCTCAATAACCTGTAAGCCTTCCTTAGTTCCTTATCTAATCTCAGCTCATTTTTTTTTCTGTTTGTTCTCTCCACATCTTATCTTCGCCATCATCGTACACCAATAGTGCATTTAGTTTCTCCAATTGATGTTTTGTGAATCTATAGAGGTCAAGCTGAGAAGGAATTCAGAGTAGAAGTTGAGGCTATCGGTCATGTTCGACACAAGAACTTGGTCCGGCTTCTTGGTTATTGCGTGGAGGGTACCCAAAGGTAATTCCTATTACATCTGCAATAAGCATGGCATTTTCTGACACCATTTCTAACTTGAAATGAATTTTTCAGGATGCTTGTCTATGAGTATGTGAACAATGGAAACCTAGAGCAATGGCTTCATGGAGCTATGAGTCAACATGGCTCCCTTACATGGGAGGCCCGCATAAAGATTCTTCTTGGGACTGCTAAAGCGTTAGTGCAAAATACACTTTAACCTTTTGTTACCATTGTCTCTTGCATTATTTTCTCATCCGCCTTAGGATATTAATGCTGTAAAAGTTCTAAAGCTCATTATCTTTCTACACGGGGATAATTCTATTATAGGAATTAAACAATACCATAACACCCCTCAATTCAATGTAAGTGTAACTGAGATTAAGCTAAAAACTTCCAATTACTATTTGCATTGCCTTAATTGTTGCTAAACTTGCATAATATGTTTTCTCCTTTCAGTTTTATCATGCATGAATGATTGAAATGAAAACAAGAATTTTTTATATTTGTCCGCAGGCTTGCTTACTTGCATGAGGCGATTGAACCCAAAGTTGTGCACCGTGATATCAAATCGAGCAATATTTTGATTGACGATGAGTTCGAGTCCAAAGTATCCGATTTCGGTTTAGCCAAACTTCTTGGTGCTGGAAAGAGTCATGTCACCACTAGGGTTATGGGTACCTTTGGGTATGTTCCACTATTTGTGACCAAGGTTTCCATGGAATTATGTTAGTACAAGGTTATGATGGTCTGAATTGACTCACTGCAGGTATGTGGCACCAGAGTATGCAAACACTGGGCTCTTGAACGAAAAGAGTGACATTTACAGCTTTGGAGTTGTTCTCCTAGAAGCAATTACCGGAAGGGATCCTGTTGACTATGGCCGCCCACCAAATGAGGTATTGATAAATTGGTCAATATTTGCTTTAGTGCTAACCTATATGTTAAGACATTGCTTGTGTAGTTAGATATGTTTAGGTTTGAAGCATTAGGAGGAGACATCTCACCAAATTGAGTGATACTTAAAAGTTCTGTTACTGTTTCTGTTGGCACTGGAATGCTTTGTGTTGGCAAAGAAATTGCTCTATACATCCAGTACATAGTTCATTTTGTGGCTCCCTGTGGATCCTTCATTCCTTCTCATAATTCATGAGAGAACGTTCATGACAGAATGTAATGTTGACTAGATTCAGTATTTGCTGTTTCCTTCATGTGAACCCTTTGATCAACCTCCTCTCATTTTTTGCTTACTAAAGCATGTGCATGATGCTTGACATAAAAGACAATTTTTTTTAGAAAAAAGACATAAAAGGCAAATAAGAGCTTACTGTTGAAATGGTTGTTGGCGTGTTCCTTTAAGAATTTTCTAACAACACTTTGTGGTTGGTCATGTATAAAATATGCATTGTGTCCATTCATATTGCTTGTTCGAACTGATAGCTTTGCCACTGTTTTACATAATTGGCATTAATTTATTCAGATGAAGTGGTTGGCTATCCTAGAATTGGAAAACCTACTGGCAGTGTTATTAGTTGTGTCAGCCTTCCAGATCATCGTAGCTAATACAAATCTCAAGGGCCAATTTATACCAACTTAGCTAATACAAATCTCAAGGGCCAATTTATACCAACTATTTTCTTGATACAACCAGCGTAAACTAGTAATGTTTCTATATATTGCTATCAGTAACCATTCTTTGATGGATATATTACTGTGTTGTTTAGAGATCACAATAGTATATGCGTAAATAGCACAACCGCTAAAGTGTTGTCCACAATTTCAGTAAGAACTTAACAATGGCCATATCTGTTTGACCCCCATGATGCATTGTTTCATGAAAATAGGAAATGGTATCTTCCACTTCTCTAGCTGAACATATTTTTGCCATTTGCAGGTGAATCTAGTTGACTGGCTAAAAATGATGGTTGCCAGCAGGCGGTCTGAAGAAGTAGTGGATCCCACCATAGAGACACGACCTTCGACGAGAGCTCTAAAGCGTGCACTTTTGACAGCTCTGAGGTGTGTGGATCCAGACTCAGAGAAGAGACCGAAGATGGGTCAAGTTGTCCGGATGCTGGAATCGGATGATCCAATTCCTCGAGGGGTATGTCCTAGCAAAAGTAAAAATAAAAAAATTAACAAAAATCCTTGTTTAGTTCATAGTTAATATACTGCTGGTTTCCGTTATACCTACTTAAACCTTCATACTGAAAATATAAATTCTCGCAAGCAGGACAGAAGATCTAAGCACCACCGTGGAGGGAGCACAGAAATGGATTCGCAAAGGGAAAACAACTCTGACACGGAGAAGAGCGACAATCCAGATTCGAAACCTAGCAGGAGCAGAGCATCCTCGTCCAAATGAGCACACCAGCATTTCACCTATTACAGTCTTCGGTACATTGCATGGTCCAGACTACTTCCATTTTACATTGCTGACGAATTGGTTACTGAAAGCTCTGAAGCTTGTACGAGCTGAAGAAAGATCTACTTTTCTTTTCTTTTTGTTGTAACGATTTATGATTTATTTGTAGAGAAGGTATTGGTTTTTTACTTATCAATGTGTACTTACCGGTGATCTTGACAATTGCTGCTGTAAGTTTTTAACATTGTGTACAGGCGTAGCATCATGAATACTGGCGGAATCCCCGTAATATTTGTAATGATAATGATAATGTTTCAATTGAAAGCCCTCCCTCCCATTTGAGCCAATAATACATGGTCAATTTACTCAGAACAATCATAAACGAAAAAAAAAAGGTCCCGGTAGTTCCAGTGCAATGCTAGATGTCTTTAGTTCAATCATGTCTCAGTCTCAATGACGGAAATTGAGCCACTTGTTACTGATTTAACTTTTCTAGAATTTTTTTAGCACAACCTGGCCTTCATGGCCTTTCATTAACAGATATAGCTCTAAGACCTAATTCGTCAGGAGAAAAGTAATATTTCATATAATAAATTAGTCATCACTATAAACCTTTCCGTATTCATGCCCCTTGCATATTTGTGGAAACGAAAATTTGAAAGTCCTCAAACAAGGTTTAAAATTGTATTTTGAATAACCCTACAAAGCTTCAAAATTCCCTAAACTAAGCTTGGGCTGAATCTCGGCCCAAACCTCCCCTTCTCTCCCTCTCTTTCTTTTTCATTTCTCAACCCATGTCTCCTATCGGGTACGGAACTGTTTCTAGCCCAAGCGAGGGCGTGGGCGGGATGCGGACACGGGGCGGGAGCGCTGCGTACGGACGCGAGATCTTGAGTGCTAGCCATTGAGTAAAAAAGACAAGGATGACACGCGAGCCCCGTGTTAGACTTGTCTCCAACCCGGATAGGTAAACCCAAAATACGTGCCATACAGTGTTTTTACCTATCCAAAACAGCCTCCAACCGATAACCCAAACACGTTACCCATTTTGCCTACGAGCCCAATCGATATGCACAAATGCGTTGCCTCTCCTCGCAACGCAAATCTGCCCGCGCACGCCTCCGCGTCGGAGGAAGCCCAGGCGCTGGCGCTGTAACAGAACCGACCAATTATACGAAATTAAGTAAGAAAATCATCCGCCAGAGCAGACGATTTAGCAAACTTAAGCCCGTATAACCCGGTAGTCCGTGAAATCACGAAGGATTTCAAACCAACTTCCATTCCAGCCAAGATCGTAATAAGTTTAGCGGTCACCATCACAAATTAAATAAAAGTTCGCGATCTCAGATACATCAGAGTTTCAACATAGTTATTACAAAACCAGTTCGAATAAAAGTAGCGAAAGTCATTTGTTCAAACCACACACACTCACGCGGAGTTTAAATATAGTGCCAGCGAATGATCATCTCCAACAAAAGCATCAGACGAGACGTAAGGAATGACCATGCCCATGGTCCTAAGCATCACCCATCGCAGGATAAAGGCAGTTGATACAGTAGCCGTAATACATCTGCCCATCTGCAACAAGTGGGAATAAAACCCTGAGTACGAGAAGGTACTCAGCTAGACTTACCCGACATAACCAAAAATAAATGACACCAAGGATTATGAAGGACTTTATAGTAGGGTAGCTGACTCATTTGCAAAAAGAAGCATTTTTAGCATTTCGAGAACCTTTAGAAAAGCATTTTTGCCAAGTTAATTATTATTAACCTGTTGACTAGATTTGCACCTATACTAGAGTAAACATGTGATTAAGCAGATAATGATAACCAATGATCATTAAATAACTTCTATACTGTCATATTCATTATAACTGTCCAAGTGTTCCATAAACATTTACTACGATGAAGTAACTCAAGTCAAGTGCTCACTATCCAGGAGCGATGGCGATTCGAATCGATTCCTAACCAGCTGGTGATTTATTCCTTACACAAACCTCACTCACCCGCTAAAGTGAGATATTGATCACCGAGTCAACTTTCCAGGAATCTCGAGTTTGCCAGGAACCACATGTACCCGGGGGCCGACCGACTGCACTTTGGTCTTATCAACCCGCCCCCGTGTCCTACCACACCTGCTCCGGCACAGTGCGTTGCGGGCAATCTACTCGGCCCAAAAAATTTCCCAGCTTCGCGGTCGGAAGGTACTTTATCCTGCCAGCTAAATGTAAAGCATGCGTTCAACATGACTCGAGGCCCAACAACGGTCGGTCCTTAATCGACACAGACGGAAACACTACAGTCCAAAACTCTGCAAGTCTCCGTCCGGTCTCAACTTCATTTAACACTTAGTTATACCATGACTTCATAGTCATCCAAGCAGATCCAGGTAACCACCTATAGCTCGCAGGTGACAGGAAATCATCTGACTTCTACCGGTCTAAGCCAGCTAAGCATTGACTTGACTGCGGATACCAGGGTAACAAGGATATAGTATAACAAAGGTAAATAAGGTATAATGCAGCAACGGTTGCAAACAACTCCTGAACGTAATGCATCAATTAAAGTAAAGCATTTAATTAAATGATTGCAAACCGGGAGAAAATGCTCCGGGGCTTGCCTCTCTCGAAAGAGCTCGGACGGTGATCGGGGCACTCCGGGAGTTCCTCAACGTCCTCCTTGTCGGCTTCTAGCACTTCCTATGGCTGCACCTCGAGCTGCTCCTCGGGCTCCTCGGGTATGACGACGGGGTTCTCGGTTTGCGATCCTGTATGATGCAATGCGCGTAAGTGATTATGCAAACGGTGCATCGAAGGAGATGAATGCAATGGATATGTTTAAATGCAAGGTAGTCAACATCATCCAAGAAACTATACTACAAGCACATGTCATCTACTGCATTCTCTTCTACTACTAATATGTTAAGTCAACATATCTTATGAAATGCTTCAAAGATACACCAAAGCTTTACTAATTTCTTAATCACACTTAAAGCAACACTTGCTTAAACCCTAATTAATAATAGGTTTGAATGGCAACATATATTTCTGATGCTCCTAAAAATCTGAGAAAATTACAGTAGCATAATACTATCCTAAACAAACTACCATAAAAATTTCATGGCATTTGGATAAGTAAACTATCCTACACAAAAATGACAAGCTATAGCATTAAAATGAGCATGAAATTACTTTGTACTATGAAAAGTGTCAAACAACAGAATTAATATTTTTCCTAGGTTCTTCATAGCATATAATGACTGTCCAAAAATTATCACATGCATGTTTTATACAAAGTTTGCTCTCTAGCAAAAATAACAAAAATCAGCCATTAAAGGTACTTGAACTACACCTAAAACCTTTCCCACAGTACATGCATGAAACATATTTTTCCTAGGAAGTAAATGACATAAGAAGATTAACAAACTTGAAATCATATTTTTCTGAAGCCTATAGATTTTTCTACATATTTTTCAAGTTATCAGCAATATACATGATTAAATAAAATCCTACGGAAAAGTATCCCAAAAATGACATACAATAATTTTCCCAAGTAGATTTGATGATAAGGAACCTAGCAAAATTTGTTTCAATAAATTTGGATCAAATTTGAGCACCCAAACATTTTTCAAACCATTTCAGATTTCAAATAATAAAGAATAAATGAAAACAAATCACTTAAACGTTACTGGGCCAGCCCGCTGGAATCAGCTGACCCACGGCCGTTTTCGGCCCGCACGGCCCGAGCGAAAGGGGAGCGCGGTGGCCTGGCAGGGCTTCGGCCCACGGCCGCTTTGCCTGGCCGGCCCGGCTGGCTGGCGGAGGCAGAGGCCTCGCCGGTGTGCGCGCTGGCGCGGCGGCGCGGCTCGGCCAGCGGCCGGCGGCCATTATCGGTCGGGCCAGGGCAAGCAAGTGAGCGCAGGAGGTTCGTGAGGCATTGGCGAATGCGAGCAGGCAGCTAAGCTGGGCAGAGAAGGGGAGGAAGGGGACGTTCCACGGCGGCCGAGCATGGTGGCGCCATGGCCGACGGCGGCGAAGCTTGGAACAAGCGCTACCTTGGCTCAAACGACGGCACAACCGCGAGCACCAGGTGCTGGAGAGCGAGGCGGAGTTGCTGGCGCGAGGAATCGGAGAATGGCGCGGTGGTGCAGGAGCTCGACACCGGCGGAGCTGCGGGTGCGGTGAGGGCGGAGCTTGGGGCTCTCGGCTCAGGAGGAGAGGGAAGGCAGCGCGGGCGGGAGTGAGCGAGCGCACGGGCACCAGCAGGTGAAGGCGGGCGCGTGGGCGCTTGCGCAGGCCGGCTGCGACGCGCGACGACGCCGACGGCGCATGGCCGCCACGCGGCGGGCGGGTTCTGTCGCGGTCGGGCGCGCGGCGCGGCGTGACAGCGAGCAGGCACGCGAGTGCGGGCGAGCGGGAGGTGCGGCGTGGGCCTGGGCCGACGAAGCGGCTGCGGGAGCAAAGGCACGGCGCGGAGGCAGGCCGGGCCGCCTGTGCGGCTGGGCCGAAAGCGAGGCGGCGGCCCACCAATGAGAAAAATCCTTTTTTTCCAACTATATTTTCAAGAAATTTTTAAATGCTCTCTTTCAAATATTATTTTGAGCAAGAAAATGACCTCTTTTGAAAATGTACCAAAAATGAAAGTTGTTTAGAATTTAATTCTCTACAACTTTGCTTTTATGACCAAAGCCAAATTCTTTCTAGATTTTGAATTGTAACATCAAAGTCCACGTTTAGCTCAAAACCCTAATTTTTGGAATTTATTTTTGAAGCCAAATTTTGAATTAATTTGAATACAAACATTGCTCCAAAAATTGAACTAAACATTGCTAGATGATTTACAATAGTAGCCAAACATGTTTTACTAACCTAGCAAGACAACTTTAGGGCAAAACAATTCTTAAACAGGTGTATGCAACATTTAGGTTTCACGCATGTTTCAGATGTTTCAAAACAATGTTTCAATTGGTATGCACATGATTAGGCATGTATGATTTGGATGCTTGATGATGCATGATATGCGTGATTTGAAGTGCCTAAATGCAGGCATAACACCGGGGTGTTACAGCCCTCCCCCCTTATAAAAATCTCATCCCGAGATTTGGGTTACGAACCATTTGTTATAAAATTCTTCATAAGCTTTTTGTAGATACTCTCCTGTTTCCCAATTTGCATCTCCCTCATCATGATGATCCCACTGTATCTTGTATGTTTTCACCACACTATTCCGAGTAGCACGTTCCTTCGTGTCTAACACTCGGACTGGTTGTTCACGATACACCAAATCTGATTTGAGTCGAATACCTCGAGGTTCTATTCTTTCCTCCAGAACACGCAAACATTTCTTGAGATGTGATACATGGAAAACTGGGAAAACGGTACTCATTGTTTCAGGTAACTCTAACTTGTAGGCTACCGGACCTCTTCATTCCAAGATCTTGTATGGTCATACGAATCTCGCGGCAAGCTTTCTTCGGATTCCAAACCTTTTCTTCTTCATTGGCATGACTTTCAGATAAACATAGTCACCAACTTCAAACATAAGGGGTCTCCTTCTTTTGTCTGCATAGCTTTTCTGACGTGATTGGGCCGCTTTCATATTCTGCTGAATAATATGAACTTTCTTCTCGGCTTCTTCTACAAAGTCAATGCCATAATACCTTCTATCACCAGGCTCGATCTAATTCAATGGTGTTCTACATTTTTTGCCATATAAAGCTTCGAATGGGGCCATCTTGATGCTTTCTTGATAACTATTATTATAAGAAAACTCAGCTAACGGTAACCATGACTCCCATGATCCCTTAGAAGATAATACATAGGCTCTTAACATATCCTCCAAAACAGCATTCACTCGTTCAGTCTGACCATCTGTCTGAGGATGATAAGCGGTACTGCGAATCAAACTAGTTCCTAAGCCTTTGTGTAAATGTTCCCAAAAGTGGGCCGTGAACTGTGAGCCTCTATCAGATACTATGGTCTTTGGTATACCATGCAACCTCACAATTTCTGCGATATACTTCTCGGCATATTGAGGTGGTCGATAATCTGTTTTGACAGGCAAGAAATGAGCGGTCTTGGTAAGACGGTCCACAATTACCCAACTCGAATCATGTCCTTTTTGAGTAGTGGGCAAACCCGTGATAAAATCCATACTTATATCGTCCCACTTCCAACTAGGGACTGATAAGGGTTGCAACATACCGGTAGGTTTCATGTGAATTGCTTTCACTCGACAACATGTGTCACATCTGACAACATATGCTGTAATTTCTTTCTTCATTTTGGTCCACCAATAGCGAGATCTTAGTTCTTGATACATCTTACTACTTCCGGGATGGATAGATAGCTTAGAAAGGTGAGCTTCATCCATGAGTTTATTCCTAAGCTCTCGATCCTTGGGAACCACAAGACGGTTGTCAAACCACAACACGCCCTGTTCATCCACTTTAAAGTGTTGAGACGGCTTTTCTTTTATTTTCTCTTTGATATGGAATATTCCCTTGTCGGTTTTCTGGCCTTCTATTATCTTACTCTCCAAAGAGCAACTAATCTGAATACTATGTAACACAGCAGGATGCATTAGATCGAACCCATCTTCAAGTAATGGCTGCACATTTAAATAATGTGACTTTCTGCTCAAAGCATCTGCCACTACATTGGCTTTACCAGGATGATATTGCACATTCAAGTTGTAATCCTTTATCAATTCCAACCATCTGCGCTATCTCATGTTTAGCTCTGGTTGGGTAAAGATATACTTAAGACTCTTGTGATCCGTGAAAATATTGCACACATTACCAAGTAGATAATGTCTCCAAATTTTTAGGGCGTGCACAACTGCAGCAAGTTCAAGATCATGTGTTGGATAGTTGACCTCATGCTTTCTCAATTGATGTGATGCATAAGCTATGACTCTCCTTTCTTGCATAAGAACACAACCCAATCCAGTCTTCGATGCGTCGCAAAACACATCAAATGGTTTCTCGATATCTGGTTGTGCTAGAACAGGAGCAGTGGTCAACAGTTTCCGCAAAGTGTGGAAAGCTGCTTCACACTCCTCTGTCCACACAAACTTGTGACCCTTCTGTAGGAGGCTTGTCATTGGTTTGGCGATCTTCGAGAAATCTGGTATAAAGCGACGGTAATAACCCGCTAGTCCTAAGAAACTTCTAATCTCAGGAACTGTGGTTGGTGCTTTCCAATTCATAACTTCTTACACCTTACTTGGATCGACTGAAACTCCATTCTCTAACAGAATGTGACCAAGGAAAGGAACTTCCTTCAACCAGAATTCGCATTTGCTAAACTTAGCATACAATTGATGATCTCTAAGTCTGGTCAAGACAGTTCTTAGATGCTCTTTATGATCTTTCTCATTCTCGGAGTATACCAGAATGTCATTGATGAATACTACCACAAACTTATCCAATTCTGGCATAAAAACTGTATTCATAAAAAACATAAAGTATGCAGGAGCATTTGTCAAGCCAAAGGACATGACAAGATACTCATATAACCCGTATCTGGTGGAAAAAGCAGTTTTTGGTATATCCTGTGGCCTAATCTTGATCTGATGATAACCGGATCTCAAATCTATTTTTGAGAACACTTTGGCCTTGGATAATTGGTCAAACAGAACATCAATATGTGGCAAGGGGTATTTATTCTTGACGGTCACAGCATTGAGTGGCCTGTAATCTACGCACATTCTCAACGTGCCCTCTTTCTTCTTTTTCACAAACAAAGCGGGACATCCCCATTCAGACTTGCTTGGCCGAATAAACCCCTTTTTTGATAGATCTTCTAATTGCTTCTTCAGCTCAGCTAACTCATCTGGAGGCATCCGATAGGGTCTCCTTGAAATCGGAGCTATTCCGGGGACTAGCTCAATTCCAAACTCAATCTCCCTATCTGGCAGAAAACCAGGTAGCTCATCCGGGAATACGTCCGGGAATTCACACACTACCGGAATCTGATGAATAGGAATGACTGCCGTAGCATAGGTAACACTTATCAGGTCTGTTCTCCAAGGCAATGGTACTTGGAAAGTACCCTCACCTAGGGGATCCTTAAGGGTAAGTACTCGACTTCTAGTATCTATGACTGCTCCCTAATCCTTCATCCAATTCATCCCTATAATGACATCCAAGACTAACCCAGGCATAACTATCAAGTTCACTCGGAACTTCCTGCTACCTAATTCAAGGGTTGCCCCTTGAACCATCTGGTTGGTCAAAACATCAGCCCCTGCTGAGCTTATATGGTACCCATAACCCAATTCTATGCATCGTTGTCCATGTTTCTGTGCAAATGCTTGACTCATAAAAGAATGCAATGATCCAGAATCAAATAGAACAACTGTAGGGTTTTCGTTGACAGGAAACTTACCAGCAGTGACGGGCTCTCCCTCTGGAATTTCATCCACTGTCGTACTATGCACTCTAGCATTATAAGTCTGCTGCTTCTTCTTGGGCGGGTATGGACAAAACCTTGAGAAATGACCAGGCTGATCACAGTTATAACAGGGTCCTCTCACTGTCCTGGCAGATCCCACAGCTCCCTTGGAACTGCCTTGTACCGTAGTTGCGGCTGCTTTGTTGGGCTGTACTGCCATCTTGTACGGCTTTTGAGGTCCACGGAAATTCTGACTTCTTGGATGAGGTGGCCGAAACCTAGCGCCAGGTACCGATGGGCGATATGGGGGACGACCTCCCATAGGGGTTCTAGCTTGAGACGGCCCACCTTCAAAGGCTCTCTTGCATGTCTTGGCTATGGTGCTAGCGTTGTTATTCTTCTCCTGCTTCAGACAGTCGCTGATGAAGTCATTGAATCTGACGCGGTTGTTGGTACCAACATGCTTCATCATTTTTGGATTGAGACCCCTCTTAAAACTGGCTATTCTTTTAGCATCTGTGTCAACCATGTTGGGAGCATAGCAACACAAGTTGTTGAAGGCATGCAGGTATTGCGTCACGGTCTTGGTGCCCTGGTTCAACGCCAGAAACTCTCCCAACTTCATTTCGGTCAGCCCAGGTGGAATATAGGCTCCACGGAAGGCCTCAACAAACTCTCTCCAAGAAATCTAAGTATTTGGAGGGAAGGTGGTGCGATGGTGTTTCCACCACATTCCCGTCGGTCCTTGCAATTAAAGTGCAGCATACTCCATTTTTAGAACCTCAGTCATCCTCAACACACAGAATTTATCTTCCATCGTGTTGATCCATTCCTCAGCATCGAGTGGCTCTGTTGCTTCCTTAAATACTGGCGGCCTGGTGTCCATGAAATCTTTGAAGCTGCTATATTGGTTCACTCCCATGCCACCACCTTGATTGTTACCACGTTGAACGTTGTTGGCGATGGTTCGAAGAAGATCCTCCATGTTCTTCTAGGATTGTTCCGCATTGCGCTGACTCCTGAGCAGCTGTGCAAGGAACATCTCGGGGGTAAACGGGGGAGGAGGTGGCAAATGCGGTTCATGGGGAGGTTCATTGTTGTTGCCATGGTTTCCACCACCACCACCACCACCGGTCCCTGCACCGTTGGCACCGGGCTCAGCGGCCTCATACGTGGTTCGGCGAGTGTTTGTCATCTGCATATTTCAGCAACAAGTAACGATTGAGTGAAGCTGTAATAATTGCGAGTGAAGGAAAAATTTATGCCGTACTGAATTTACTGGAGAGAATAAACTCATACAATAAAATAGAGGCACAACAATCGCTTCCCAATTAAAACAACAGCACTTAATCGAATTACTTCAACGGCAAACATCGCGTCCATACAATCACATTGCCAGCATACATACACTGGACTTTTTATGCGTTCAGATATCGCATTCGAAAATCAAGTTCCAACCACATGCCAAGTCTCATACGTTCGAAGCAACATATGATAGATTACATGCCAACAAAAAAAATGCCATCACGATGTGACCTAGACACTAGCACAAGGCAACTAGCCTACTCCTCAGGGCCATCATCAGGATCGGAGACGTCACCATCGCCCCCAGGTGAAACTGCAGGCTCGTCCTCGTTGTTGTTGTCAACGTCCATGCCAGCGGCGACTGGTTATGGGCCAACCCCATTGTAGAGCGTGTGAAACTCCTCGTGCAAGTAGCCGTTGTATTCCTCTAGCTCATCGACCCTCTGCAGCAGAAGGTTTCTTGCGTTCCAGGCTTCATTCCTTTCCTGAACCAGCTGTCCAATCATGCGGTCTGCATTGTTGTTGGCTTGAGTCAACGTATGCACTCGCTGCATAGCTCTATCACCTCTCTCAACCGCCTGATCTCTCTGTAAGTTCATATCAGCCAACTGCCCCTGCAAGCTAGCTATAGCTCGTGCCTGTCTCTTCTCCTACTTCTTCCCTTTGAGCTTATCCTCACTATGCAAGCCAGTCAAAGTCCAGTAGGTACTCTCGAGACCCTCATACGCTCTGATGGCGGCGAACATAGCACTGATTGCCTGGTTGTCGCTAGCCTGTCCTTCAGCTGGACCTCTAACCAATGCGCTTCCCTGAGGCTGAACCCAAATGGCATCACGAGGATCATCCCTAGGAAAAGTACCAGCTAGAGCTGCTGCAAGCTCACTGAGAAATCTGCTCATAATGTCCCTGATGACACAGAAGGCTGCTCCCTCTGCACCCTCAGCTGGAGTGCGACCCTCAAACTCCAAATGCCAACCATCCCAATCTAGAGCATCACCGAGAGCAGGAACCGTGATCTCCACCACTGCAAGTCCATCCTCTGCTAACTGGCTCTCATTCCATGAGTACACCGGCTCTTGACCCTCTAGGTACCCCACATCATGGAGCACTCTCCAAAGCAAAGTTGGCATGCCAAACTCGCTCAAGAAGGTGTCCGTGGTGCGGTGCTCCCTCAGGGCCAACAGACGTCGAGGTGCTCTTCCTCCGATGGACTTACGGGCGGTCTGCTTCGTGCGGGCCATCTGTAGCAAAAGTTCTCTTATTACCTCGGGGAAACATATTTTTGGTGATACATCTTTTATCAAAATGAGACAATCAATTTATAAGGGGAGGAATGCATGAGATGTATGAAATGCACAAGTAACATGATGTATGTACGTGTCGTACGTTCTCACAAACTTAGGAAATAAATAATTTCTAACGACGAATTCGGTGGCATACAACGATCTCTCAATACGTAGCTAATACGTTCTACATGATAGCGTTGTTATGTACCTGCAGAAGATTCATTTCAGCCCAAATTTCTAATGAATGCATAAAAGTAGTAAAGTTTTATCTACACGCTCTACACAAATCTCCAGATACGTGTACAACGGTAGTAACTACCCGAACCATCGTCCTACTGACGGCATCGCCTCAACAGACGAAAGACCCATTCATGAGATACCTTTGTAAAACATGTGTAGAACATGTAATTACTCTAGCATCATATAAGCATTCACCCTAGATTGGTGGTGTATCCGATCATGCTCTCACAACTCACACTTACCGAGGCGTAGAGGCAAATGATCCATACATTACCACTCAAACAAGTGGCACTCATACAATAGCACGCCGTATGAGCGACGAAAGAGAAATATGATGCAAGAACCGCAGTCAGTATTTAATTAAGCCACCTAAAGTCCTTAACTGGGCATAAAGGATATGATCACTGGCACACTTTATAGTTTTAAAATCACGTTTTTCAAATACCTTTTTGTTTTAAATACACTTGTGAACAGTAACACGCTAAACCATGCTCTGATACTAGCTGTAACAGAACCGACCAATTATACGAAATTAAGTAAGAAAATCATCCGCTAGAGCAGACGATTTAGCAAACTTAAGCCCGTATAACCCGGTAGTCCGTGAAATCACGAAGGATTTCAAACCAACTTCCATTCCAGCCAAGATCGTAATAAGTTTAGCGGTCACCATCACAAATTACATAAAAGTTCGCGATCTCAGATACATCAGAGTTTCAACATAGTTATTACAAAACCAGTTCGAATAAAAGTAGCGGAAGTCATTTGTTCAAACCACACACACTCACGCGGAGTTTAAATATAGTGCCAGCGAATGATCATCTCCAACAAAAGCATCAGACGAGACGTAAGGAATGACCATGCCCATGGTCCTAAGCATCACCCATCGCAGGATAAAGGCAGTTGATACAGTAGCCGTAATACATCTGCCCATCTACAACAAGTGGGAATAAAACCCTGAGTACGAGAAGGTACTCAGCTAGACTTACCCGATATAACCAAAAATAAATGACACCAAGGATTATGAAGGGCTTTATAGTAGGGTAGCTGACTCATTTGCAAAAAGAAGCATTTTTAGCATTTCGAGAACCTTTAGAAAAGCATTTTTGCCAAGTTAATTATTATTAACCTGTTGACTAGATTTGCACCTATACTAGAGTAAACATGTGATTAAGCAGATAATGATAACCAACGATCATTAAATAACTTCTATACTGTCATATTCATTATAACTGTCCAAGTGTTCCATAAACATTTACTACGATGAAGTAACTCAAGTCAAGTGCTCACTATCCAGGAGCGATGACGATTCGAATCGATTCCTAACCAGCTGGTGATTTATTCCTTACACAAACCTCACTCACCCGCTAAAGTGAGATATTGATCACCGAGTCAACTTTCCAGGAATCTTGAGTTTGCTAGGAACCACATGTACCCGGGGGCCGACCGACTGCACTTTGGTCTTATCATCCCGCCCCCGTGTCCTACCACACCTGCTCCGGCACAGTGCGTTGCGGGCAATCTACTCGGCCCAAAAAATTTCCCAGCTTCACGGTCGGAAGGTACTTTATCCGGCCAGCTAAATGTAAGGCATGCGTTCAACATGACTCGAGGCCCAACAACGGTCGGTCCTTAATCGACACAGACGGAAACACTACAGTCCAAAACTCTACAAGTCTCCGTCCGGTCTCAACTTCATTTAACACTTAGTTATACCATGACTTCATAGTCATCCAAGCAGATCCAGGTAACCACCTATAGCTCGCAGGTGATAGGAAATCACCTGACTTCTACTGGTCTAAGCCAGCTAAGCATTGACTTGACTGCGGATACCAGGGTGACAAGGATATAGTATAACAAAGGTAAACAAGGTATAATGCAGCAACGGTTGCAAACAACTCCTGAACGTAATGCATCAATTAAAGTAAAGCATTTAATTAAATGATTGCAAACTGAGAGAAAATGCTCCGGGGCTTGCCTCTCTCGAAAGAGCTCGGACGGTGATCGGGGCACTCCAGGAGAATAATACTATCCTAAACAAACTACCATAAAAATTTCATGGCATTTGGATAAGTAAACTATCCTACACAAAAATGACAAGCTATAGCATAAAAATGAGCATAAAATTACATTGTACTATGAAAAGTGTCAAACAATAGAATTAATATTTTTCCTAGGTTCGTCATAGCATATAATGACTGTCCAAAAATTATCACATGCATGTTTTATACAAAGTTTGCTCTCTAGCAAAAATAACAAAAATCAGCCATTAAAGGTACTTGAACTACACCTAAAACCTTTCCCACAGTACATGCATGAAACATATTTTTCCTAGGAAGTAAATGACATAAGAAGATTAACAAACTTGAAATCATATTTTTCTGAAGCCTATAGATTTTTCTACACATTTTTCAAGTTATCAGCAATATACATGATTAAATAAAATCCTACGGAAAAGTATCCCAAAAATGACATGCAATAATTTTCCCAAGTAGATTTGATGATAAGGAACCTAGCAAAATTTGTTTCAATAAATTTGGATCAAATTTGAGCACCCAAACATTTTTCAAACTATTTCAGATTTCAAATAATAAAGAATAAATGAAAACAAATCACTTAAACGTTACTGGGCCAGCCCGCTGGAATCAGCTGGCCCACGGCCGTTTTCGGCCTGCGCGGCCCGAGCGAAAGGGGAGCGCGGTGGCCTAGCAGGGCTTCGGCCCACGGGCGCTTTGCCTGGCCGGCCCGGCTGGCTGGCGGAGGAAGAGGCCTCGCCGGTGTGCGCGCTGGCGCGGCGGCGCGGCTTGGCCAGCGGCCGGCGGCCATTATCGGCCGGGCCAGGGCAAGCAAGTGAGCGTAGGAGGTTCGCGAGGCATTGGCGAATGCAAGCAGGCAGCTAAGCAGGGCGGAGAAGGGGAGGAAGGGGACGTTCCACGGCGGCCGAGCATGGTGGCGCCATGGCCGACGGCGGCGAAGCTTGGAACAAGCGCTACCTTGGCTCAAACAACGGCACAACCGCGAGCACCAGGTGTCGGAGAGCGAGGCAGAGTTGCTGACGCGAGGAATCAGAGAATGGCGTGGTGGTGCGGGAGCTCGACGCCGGCGGAGCTGCGGGCGTGGCGAGGGCGGAGCTTGGGGCTCTAGACTCGGGAGGAGAGGGAAGGCAGTGCGGGCGGGAGTGAGCGAGCGCACGGGCACTAGCAGGTGAAGGCGGGCACGTGGGCGCTTGCGCAGGCCGGCTGCGACGCGCGGCGATTCCAACGGCGCATGGCCGCCACGCGGCGGGCGGGTTCTGTCGTGGTCGGGCGCACGACGCGGCGTGACAGTGAGCAGGCGCGCGAGTGCGGGCGAGCAGGAGGTGCGGCGTGGGCCTGGGCCGGCGAAGCGGCTGCGGGAGCAAAGGCACGGCGTGGAGGCAGGCCGGGCCGCCTGTGCGGCTGGGCCAAAAGCGAGGCGACGGCCCACCAATGAGAAAAATCCTTTTTTTTCCAACTATATTTTCAAGAAATTTTTAAATGCCCTCTTTCAAATATTATTTTGAGCAAGAAAATGACCTCTTTTGAAAATGTACCAAAAATGAAAGTTGTTTAGAATTTAATTCTCTACAACTTTGCTTTTATGACCAAAGCCAAATTCTTTCTAGATTTTGCATTGTAACATCAAAGTCCACGTTTAGCTCAAAACCCTAATTTTTGGAATTTATTTTTGAAGCCAAATTTTGAATTAATTTGCATACAAACATTGCTCCAAAAATTGAACTAAACATTGCTAGATGATTTACAATAGTAGCCAAACATGTTTTACTAACCTAGCAAGACAACTTCAGGGCAAAACAATTCTTAAACAGGTGTATGCAACATTCAGGTTTCACGCATGTTTCAGATGTTTCAAAACAATGTTTCAATTGGTATGCACATGATTAGGCATGTATGATTTGGATGCTTGATGATGCATGGTATGCGTGATTTGCAGTGCCTAAATGCAGGCATAACACCGGGGTGTTACAGGTGCCCTCCTCCTCCCCCCTCTCCCCTCCCAGGCCTGACCCGACTCACCCGTGCATGGCGCCTGAGCGGGGCGAGGCGACTAACCGGAAATGGCCCGCGCCCTCGCTGGTGCGTTGCCGCGTCGGGGGGCACCCTCGCCCCGCGCCCATGGCCACAACTGGGGCCTGCCCACGCCGGGGACTCCCACGCCTGGGGCACCTGCGCCGGTGCACCGCAAATGGCGAGGTGGTTCCGAGGTGGAGCGTGGTCAGGCAGACCACAACGGTGAAAGGATCAAGATGCCCAAGAGGGGGGGGGTGAATTGGGCTAATTCTAAATTTTCTTTCAATAATTAAATCCTATGGTTAGCCCAATTAAACCCTTGTGCCTAGAAAAGTGTTTCTATTAATCTAATGCACAAAGAACTTGCAACCTATGTTCCAAACTTACTCTAGCATGGCAATTCTATAAATGTAAAAACAAGTAATGAATTGCTCAAAGTAAATACTCAAAGTAAATGCTCAAAGTAAATAGAGAGAGGAACGCGGCGATGTTTTGCCGAGGTATCGGAGAGTCGCCACTCCCCACTAGTCCTTGTTGGAGCACCCGTGCAAGGGTGTAGCTCCCCCTTGATCCGCGCAAGGATCAAGTGCTCTCTACGGGTTGATTCTTCGACACTTCGTCGCGGTGAATCACCCAAAACCGCTCACAACTTGAGTTGGGTCACCCACAAGCTCCCCCGAGTGATCACCAAGCTCCCAATCACCATCAAGCCGTCTAGGTGATGGTGATCACCAAGAGTAACAAGCACGAACTCTCACTTGACCATGCGAAGCCTAATGAGAACGGTGGATGCACACTTTGCTACTCTTGATTCACTAATGAGGCTACTCTCTTGGATTCTCAAATCTCAATCACCTCACTAGGACATTGCTCTTCTTGGCACTCACAAACATGTTTCTCAGCTGTTGGAATAAGCAAAAGTGACTCTACACACGAGTGGAGCTTCTATTTATAAGGCAGCCTGAAAAACGAACCGTTATGAGCTTCTATGGGGTGACCGGACACACCGGTCATGTTGACCAGATGCTCCGGTCAATTCAACCCGCACACCAGTGTTTAAGTGTTGACCGGACGCAGTCAGGGTCCGATCACCACTGACCGAACGTGTCTGGTCGCATTAAACCCTCACTGGAACCTTACTGTACTCGACCGGATGCTGAACCCTCGGGGTCCGGTCAGTACTGACCGGACACGTCTGGTCATAGATTTCCTTCTCTAGAACCTTACTGGCGTCGACCGGACGCTGGACCTCAGCGTCCGGTCACTTGACCACTCCAGCGTCTGGTCGCACCAGACGCAATCTCCTTGATCAAATGAACTGACCGAACCCTGCGGCTAGCGTCCGGTCAACATTTGACCCTCATTCACTTCCAACTCTCGATCATAAGTGAATGAAGTTCGCTCCAAAGGATCTTAGGCATATTGAGGAGCTACCTAGTGCTAGTTTTAACAAGTGTGCACCACACCTAACTCACTAGACTCACCTAGGTTAAGCTACCCGTCCATACCCCCCTTAATATTACAGCCAAAGGAAAAACAAAGTCCTAAACTACTCTAAGTGTCTCTCCAACTCCAATCGACACTTAGAACTAGTCATCCTTAACCTGGTCGTCCATCCTTTGAAAACCGAAACGATTTTCATCATAGGGGCATGACCACCTCGATTGCCCAATTGATCTCCATTACCATGACCCAACTTAATTGCCTCTGCAAAACACACGTTAGTCATAGTAATCTTGTATTGTCATTAATCACCGAAATCCAACTAGAGGCCTAGATGCTTTCAATCTCCCCCTTTTTGGTGATTGATGACAATACCACCTTGAGTATGTGAAAGAGTGAGGTTTTTGACTTGCTTGGTTCATATAATCTTTTGTCAATAGGAACAAAAGAGTTAGGCAAGCTTATATGACCCAAGCCAACATGATGTACTCAAAAGATATGAAATAAGCATGAGTACAAGTAACAAAGCTCATTTGCATCGGAGTATAAACACGGAAGTAAAGGCAAATGAGCATAACACAAGTGATATGACATATAAAAAATTCAATGTAGAGAGCACACATGTCATATATCACAATCACGTAGATATCACTATCACATAGATATAATAGTATGCATGAAAGTAAACACACGAATGCATAATAGTAATAGTGTATCACACAAATAAAACTCCAAATATATATAATAGACTATTAGCTAACTAGGATCCCCCTAAAAGTCACTCCCCCTGAGTCTACATACTCGAACCCTCTCCCCCTTTGGCGTCAAACACCAAAACCTAAGGGTCAGTCGGCGGGGCTGCAGCAGACAAGCCAGGCATTGAGGTACGAGGGGCAAGCTGGAACTGGGCGCCATCACCATCTAACCTTGAGCTCTGTACTGACTGACCCTCTGTGGCTAGAAGCATCGCTAAAGTGGTCTGGGTCTAAGCTAGGGTAGATGCTGCCTGTGATGCTGCTAGTATATCTATCGTAGGATCTGAAGATGCGATAGAAGAAGGGAGCCTCTGAGTAGTCACGACGATTGGAGCTGCTGTAGAAGGACTGACGACATGCATATGTGGCGGTGTAGGCATCCCTGTCAACTCGCTAAAAGATGCTCCAAGACTCCTGGAGACTGACGTGTCAGGCACAAATAGCGAGGGTGACTGATCTGGTGTGAAGCCCATATGATATGGTGTGAAACGCGGGGCTACCACTAGCGAAGATAACCATAGGGACATCTATACTGTGGGAGAAGCAAACGGAGCTGGAGGCTATCCCTGACTCTGAAGCCCACTGGGCTGTACTGCTGGAGTCGTCGTAGTGGTGGTAGGCTAAGCAAGCTGGGGTGAAGGCTGTGACTATGGAGCCCCAAGTGCTGTTACTACATGCTACATAAATCCCATAAGCTGCTGCTGCATGAGTAACTGCTGCTAATGCATCTGCTGCTGCTACTGCTGGCCTACTGCTGGCGTTGGAACTTGTCCTGACGAGCCTGAAACTATGCAAAGTTGGTAGAGGTCTCCTGAGCCTGTTGTGCCTGATCCTGCTACATCCGCTCAAGAATAGCAATCAAAGCAGGGTCCATCTGCGGTGCAGGTGGAGCTGAGCTAGAACTGCCTGCCTCTGCATCATGTCTACGTGGAGGCATCTGAGGAATAGGCAGGTAGTCGTCATCTGAACTGTCACTGGACTCGATCCTCTCCTCCTGAGCCTCAAGCTGCTCCTCCTCAGTAGCGGCTATGCCACTGATAGTCTCATCCTACTAAGCTGCGAACTCTGGTACATCTAGACGACGGCGAGGCTGAGTGGGTGCCTGTGGTGTGCTATGCCTGATCCTCTGTGCCATGTTATAGGCTGGAAACTCTATGATGGCACCTCTGTACTCTGCAACCATCTCTGGTGTCCTAACTTGCACAACCTTCAGCATAAGGAATATGATCCAATGTGCATATGGAAGCTATCTGCGACCCTTGAAGCCCTCAGCTATCGTGTGCTCCATCTCACATAGAAGAAGATCCCAAATATCGAACACTGTCTGCTACATCAGGGCGTTGAGGAGCCAAAGCTGAAGGCGAGTCAAGCCCTCTCTGTATCCCATCCTGGGAAGTAGTGTCCTCCTGATGATAGCCTCTAGCACTCGAGCTATAGGAGTAAGGTCACTAGGGTTCCTCCTCGACCCCTCACCAAAGGGCTCCTTGAAACAATAGCGCACAAGATCTGTAGGGGGCACCAAACCACCATGAGGACGCCTAGGAGGCTCTTGCTGTCCATAACATACCTCATGTAACCTGACAGGCTGCTCCTGTAGCCTTAGTATCTCCCTGGCCCTCTAACTCATCATCCTATAGTCTCTGCCTCTGAATGCAAAGTGTATGAAGTTATTGTCGTAGAACCGACCAATTTATAAGAATACAAGTACAATGGCAATCCGCAAGCGGTCGCACTGTCATACTTGAACCCATATAAACCCGGTAGTCCGTCGAGTACCACGACGGGTCTTGATAAACAATTTACAACAACCAAGATCGTACAGGATTCAACATACATGCCACATATTACATAAAGTTCATAGATACTTTTCATCATTAGAGTACGAATAAAGGTTATTACAAACCAAGTTTGATAAATAAAGCGGAAGCAAATAAGTTTGAAGATAAAGTTTCCAACATAGTTTGATACAGTGCTAAGCCAGATCACGGTCCACAAAAGCAAAGATAGGAATTACTAAAGAAGCC
Source organism: Miscanthus floridulus (assembly GCF_019320115.1). NCBI lineage: Eukaryota > Viridiplantae > Streptophyta > Magnoliopsida > Poales > Poaceae > Miscanthus > Miscanthus floridulus. Next base: position 45,899,793 of record NC_089585.1, read on the forward strand.
TACCCAAGGCTTACTCCTCATCCACGGCGGGATAGAAGCAACTCTTGCAATAACCATGATACACAGCGCCATCTGCAACAATGGGAAAATAAACCCTGAGTACAAAAAGGTACTCAGCTAGACTTACCCATCATGAACTAGAAATAAAATGACTCCAAGGATTATGCAAGGCTGTATAAGTGGACGTAACTTGACAACATTTTGCGTAAAAGGCAATTGAGTCATGGTACAGTTACAAATTCCTTACCAGGTTAATTATGACTATCCATTTCTAGGTTGGCAACTATCCTGTGCCAAACATGTGGTATATCATTTAGAAGCATACAATAGTAACCATAGCAGGTATTGTAATTCCCTTTTTATCCGAACCATCATGTTTCATAACACAGTTACTACGATGTTGGGACTAGCCAAGTTTCTCACTATCCGGGAGAGACGGCGATTCGAATCGATTTCAACCAGCTGGGAATTTATTCCTAACACAAACCCAGATCTACCAGCCACGATAGTCTTAGGTCACCTTTGGTACAACTCAGGTACACATTTCGTGGGTCCATACCGTGCCGCACAATCTGGAACACCAGATGCCAGGATGCTCAGGCCAAGCCTGCCCTTGGGCTCAGTCTGATCGTTCCCCAGAAGGAGCGCACAACAGAACGGTTCCCGGCCTGAGTTGAATTACTCGGCTTCGCGGTCGGAACAAGTTATCCGGCCAGCTAAGTGAGAGGCATGCGTTCAATCTTGTCAAAAGCGCCAACAACGGTACGGTCCTTAATTGACACAGACGGGGATAAGTCCACACCCAAGACCTCCATGTCTTGTTGCTTCTCTATCGACTTCTCGTCCGGTCTCAATTTACTTTTATCCCATGGTTCTGTTCCATGATAGCAGATATAGCCAATCGTGCTCCGATATCCACCTATATCTCGTAGGTGACAGGACATCACCCGACTTCTACCGGTCTAAGCATGGCTAAGCATATATATTCGATCCTGGACCTATACCAGTTAAAGGTGTAATATCTGGACAAGGAATGTACATGCATCAAGTGGTTTCATTCAACTCTTATAACCTAATGCATCAATCATAAATACATAGTAAACATTTGTAAATTACTGGGAGACTTATAATGCTCCAGGGCTTGCCTCATAGAAAGGAAGTAGGGCGATGGTCAGGACACTCCAGAAGCTCTTCAGGGTTCTGCTCCACGCCTTCGGGAGCTGCGGCTTGCGGATCCTCCTGCTGGTTCCCCTCCTCTGCTTCTTCGAATTCCGGCAACGTGATCTCTTCCTCTGATCCTAGATGCATGAGTATGGCATGAGTATTATGAATGCATATATGTTAACAAGTGCATCAAGTTGATTAAGTAGGTGCATATCTCTTCTCGATTATTACTTAACTACTTCTACAATGCATCGACTATGCCACAACCAGTAGCTACTTGTTTCACTCATAACTGAAGTTCTACTAATCTAAAAACAGTGATCCTAGACTTTCTAGAAAGCTTATTAAATTCTCTACAACTTTGTTATTAACCATTTTTACAGTACACATCAGTTTCAACATGCAACTCATCACACTCTAGAATCAGTCTGGAAACTATTTAACATACAATATAAAGTAACAATACTTCTACTTCATGTAATCATTTGAAATTTGACAACATAGAATTTACCAATAGTTTAAGCATACCAAATACATTTAAGATAATATAATGGTGAAGCCCAAACTATTTATTTAATTACCTTTATTATTTTATTTAGATATCTAGGTTAAATACTAAACATATATCAGACATACTTATTAAATTCTCAAAAATTTACAATGCCTTACTAATGCTATCAAAGGACTACTATAAAATTTTCATGTCATTTTACTAAGTAGAACATTCTATACAAAAATGACAAGGAAGCAAGGCTTGAAATAGCATAAATGGAAAATCCTATTGAAAAGTGTCAAGCAATAGATTTCCTATTTTTCTTAACATCCATATGGTACTAGGATTACCTCCAACAAATTTCATGAATTTTGAACTCATAAATAATTTATAAAAAATCATGCAAAGATTGACTATTCATAAAAGAAAAATCTATAACTATAAATCTACCCATGCACTGGTCTTCAAATTTTTACCAGAGTTCATATATGCTAAGACTAGCTTACCACAAAAATTTCATAGTTTTTGGAGCACAGAAACTCTATATATAAAATAAACAAATTTGAATGCATTCAAAAGCACATTTGAAATCCCTATTTAAATCTCCAAAAATTTCTACTGTACAAGTCAAGAACATATTTTTCCTAAATACTACATTTCCTAAGGAGCACTCACAAATGTATTTCACAATTTTAGGAGCTATCAAACTGAAGGTACAAAAATAACAAAACACACTTGAATCTGGAATTTTTGAACTATCCCTAAAACCTAGAGTCGCTGACAGCAGGGACCCACGCGTCAGTTGGGCCCACCGGTCAGCGAGACCAAAATAGAGCCGGCGGCGCAGAGTAAGCTCGCGCGGCCATAGCTCGTCGACGGCGAATCCGCCAGCAGTGACGTCATCATGGCATGACCTACGTGACCTGGCGCATCCATTGAGCTACGTGGGTGGCCTTCTCGTCGGAGCTAGCGGCTACGACGGCGACTATGGCGGCACGGCGGGGCGGAACGACGGTGGCACGTTAGAGGAGGCCACGGCGAAGCAAGGTCAAGCTCGGACGAGCACATACTACCCAAGACAAACTCAACGCGCTAGCTAACGCCTGGAGAGGTGGACGGTGGCGCTCCGGCCACGGTGACGAGGCTCACGGTGATGCTCCGGCGAGGTTGTACGCGGCACGGTGGCTTACCGGGCGCTGTTGGTGAGCACAGGCAGGTGCGGTGAGACTCGGTGACGGCAGTGGAGTGGCTGTGGTGGCGAATGACGAGGTGGAGCGAGCCGGTACCGGTAATGGCGACGACGGGTGCTCGGCGCTGTGGTGGCTACTGCGGGCGAAGAAGGAGGCCGAGGCGAAGCGAAAATGGAGCACGGCTGAGTGCGGGCAGGTGCGGGGGTGTTAATGCCGCGCTCTAGCCGGCCTAGCCGCAGTGGGTAGGGCGTTGGCGACACGCGGCCAGCCATGACGTCCACGCGGCGGCTCTGTCCTGCCGGTGTCGGCCACTGATGACTGAATCGAATGGCCGATTCAGCTTAATCAGTTAAGCGAAGCCGGCCTGACGACGAGTTTTCACGGTCGTTTAACTGCAAATCCGTAGCTCCTAAGCCAAAATGATCTACATGATTTTTGTAGCCCGAAGTACCAGCTCCAACTATTGTTCAATAACCTCGTGCTAATTCGCCATCAACACTGAGTTACATCGTACCAAAGGTCGGCTATCAGTCAGTCAAGGTTCAAGACTTAGCAAAAATTTGCTAAGTGTTGAACTTGTTATTTTTCTGATTTTTGTGATCCAAATTCACACAAGTTTGGAGCTGAATTAGTCAAAGAACCCAGAATCAAAGTTGTTCCTTATGTCAAACACTACAACATTGCTTTAGTGAACTCCTCCATGCAAGGTCTCTAGCACCTAGTTCAACTTTAGTCAAACATGTCACTTTGAAATCATGATACATACTCAAACTATGACTAAATGACCAAACTAGCCCTAGCCTTAAATACCAAAGTTGTTCATAATGATATCCTAAGCATGTTCAAGCAATTTGCAAGGTCATTCAATCACTTTATGTAGTAGTCACTCATAGAGCTATTTAAATTAATCACATGAAATATGCCCTAAAGACTTGACCATGAAAAATGACATTCATGATCCATGTTCTAATTGTGAACCTAAGCATTGCCAAAATATTTTGGTGACTCAATTCTACCAAGTACATGTTTACATTCATGAACATTTACATATGTGCAAAGAAACATGCAATAACAAGCAACGTTGCATATGTTTCAATTCAATGTTCCAATTGTAAATGCTTGTTTATGAATGCGTGATGATCATGCTCATGTTATGCAAGTCAAGTTATGCAAGGCTAACACCCGAGGTGTTACAGTCCCTCCTCCTTATAAAAATCTCATCCCGAGATTTGTAAGACCTACCATTCTTGAAAAAAGGTGGGATAAACTTCTCGCAGATAATCTTCTCTTTCCCACGTAGCATCTTGTTCACTATGATTGTTCCGCACCACCTTATAGAACTTAATAATCTTACTCCTTGTCACTCTCTCCATCTCTTCTAATACTCGAATTGGCTTTTCTTCATAGGTCAAATCCGATTGAAGCTGCACGTTGGTGGGTGCAATAGCTTCTTCTGGTACTCGAAGACATTTCTTTAGCTAAGAAATATGGAACACATCAAAGATTGCACTCATCTCTGGTGGAAGTTGTAACTTATATGCAACATTTCCTTTTCGCTCCAAAATTTTGTATGGCCCTACATATCTTGGTGAAAGCTTCTTTTTCATCCCAAATCTTTTCACACCTTTCATGGGTGATACTCTCAAGTATACATAGTCACCCACTTCAAAAGTCAGTGGTCTTCTTCTTCTGTCAGCATAACTCTTCTGTCTTGATTGAGCTACCTTCATATATTGTTGGATGATACGTACTTGCTCTTTGGCTTCATTGACAAAATCAATACCAAAGTATCTCCTTTCACCGGGCTCAATCCAATTCAATGGAGTTCTGCACTTTCTGCCATACAAGGCTTCAAATGGAGCCATTTTGATACTCGCTTGATAACTGTTGTTATAGGAGAATTCAGCTAAAGGTAACCATTTCTCCCATGAACCTTTTGAAGATATAACACACGCTCTAAGTAAATCTTCTAGGATTTGGTTCACTCGCTCTGTCTGTCCTGAAGTTTGCGGATGATAAGCTGAACTTCTGATTAGCTTGGTTCCCAAAGCCTGGTGTAAGTGCTCCCAGAAATGAGCTATGAACTGTGGTCCTCGATCTGAGATTATAGTCCTGGGTAGTCCATGCAATCTCACGATTTGGGAAACATATATCTCAGCGTATTTTCCAACTATATACCGTGTGTTCACGGGTATAAAGTGTGCTGACTTGGTGAGACGATCAATAATAACCCAGATTGAATTGTGACCTTTTGGCGTCATTGGAAGGCATGTAATAAAGTCCATGCTGATTTCCTCCCATTTCCATCCTAGAATAGGCAATGGCTGAAGTAATCCAGCGGTTTTCATATGGACGGCTTTCACTCTACTGTAGTTATCACACCTAGCAACATAGGCTGCGATCTCTTTCTTCATCTTAGTCCACCAAAAACGGGTTCTTAGATCTTGGTACATTTTACTACTACCCGGATGGATAGACAATTTGGACGAGTGAGCTTCCTCTAAGATTTGATTCCTTAGCTCACGGTCTTTTGGTACCACTAGCCGGTCCTCAAACCATAATACACCTCTTTCGTCCAATCTAAAATGTTTGGTTTCTTGCTCTTGCATTTTTCTCTTAATGTGACTTATTCCTACATCTGTCTGCTGTAGCTCTATGATTTTGCCCTCAAGCGAACAACTAATTATGATATTGTGTAGTACAGCAGGATATAGCAAGTTGAATCCATCTTCCAATAATGCTTCCACAGTGTTGCAATGGGACTTCTGACTAAGTGCATCGGCTACTACATTTGCTTTACCCGGATGGTAATGCACTTCTAAATTATAGTCCTTAATCAATTCTAACCATCTTCGTTGTCTCATGTTCAGTTCTGGCTGGGTAAAGATATACTTGAGACTTTTGTGGTTAGTATAGATATGACATACATTGCCCAACAAGTAATGTCTCCATATCTTTAATGCATGAACAACGGCTGCAAGTTCCAAATCATGTGTAGGGTAGTTGACTTCATGTTTTCTCAATTGCCGAGAGGCATATGCAATTACTCTCCCTTCTTGCATAAGCACACATCCCAAACCTATTCCTGATGCATCACAAAATACATCAAACGGCTTTTCAATGTCCAGTTGTGCTAGAACAGGTGCGGTAGTCAACAAAGTTCTGAGGGTGTGAAAAGCTGTTTCACATTTTGGTGTCCATTTGTACTTCTCATCTTTCTGAAGTAGTCTAGTCATAGGCTTAGCTATCTTTGAGAAGTCTGGAATAAACCGACGATAGTATCCTGCTAACCCTAGAAAACTCCGAACTTCATGAACCGAAGTTGGGGATTTCCAATCCATGACCTCTTGTACTTTTGATGGGTCTACTAAGATTCCATCTCTTGATAAAATGTGACCTAAGAAAGGTACTTTGCTCATCCAAAATTCACATTTGCTAAACTTGGCATATAGCTTATGCTCCCTTAGTCTAGATAGGACAATCCTCAGATGCTCTTTATGATCTGACTCATTTTCTGAATAAATCAATATGTCATCGATAAACACGACCATGAACTTATCAAGTTCGGGCATGAATACCGAGTTCATCAGGTACATGAAATAGGCTGGAGCATTTGTTAGTCCGAAAGACATAACCAAATACTCGTATAAGCTGTACCTAGTAGAGAAAGTAGTTTTAGGTATATCCTCTGGTCTGATCTTTATCTGATGGTAACCTGATCTCAAGTCAATTTTGGAGAATACCTTTGCCTTCGCTAGCTGATCGAACAAGATGTCGATGCGGGGTAACGGATATTTGTTCTTGATGGTCACAGCATTGAGTGGTCTGTAATCTACACACATCCTCAGTGACTTATCCTTCTTTTTCACAAACAATGCTGGACATCCCCACGGAGATGAGCTAGGTTGGATAAGACCTTTGTCCAATAGATCTTGCAATTGAACCTTAAGTTCTGCTAACTCATTGGGTGGCATTCTATAGGGCCTTCTGGATATGGGTGCGGTACCTGACACTAATTCAATCTTAAATTCCACGTCCCTATCTGGGGGTAGACCTAGTAATTCTTCTGGAAATACATCCGGAAACTCACAAACCACGGGGATATCACATATGGTGGTGGTTTGGATAGCACAGGCTAAATGTTGGGGTTTGAAATCGTGGGAGAGTGGGACTAGAAAAGCATTCCCTCCCGTGGGTTCTCTCAGCATAATAGTGCGTGTGCTAGTGTCAATAAGAACACCATGATCCTTCATCCAATTCATGCCTAAGATTACACTTATTGACAACCCCGGCAATATTATCAAATCTGTTGTATACTCCCTCCCTTGTATCAAGATGAGTATATTTTTGACTATCTTTTTGGTAGTAACAGTTTTCCTTACTGAACTTATGTTAAAACCCCCTTTACATACTTCAATTATTTCTTGATCATGTCTAGATGCAAATGCTTGACTCATAAATGAATGAGAAGCTCCCGAATCAAATAAAACAACAGCGGGATGCTTGTTGACGAGAAACATACCAACCGTGACAACTTCTCCGGTGGGCACTTCCTCCATAGCGGTATAATGCACTTGTCCCTGATGTGCCCTGGCATTCACCTGCCTCTGATTATTCTGATTTGGGTTGCCATTCCTCTTGGGGTGGGGGCACTCCTTGGACCAATGACCTAGTTGGTTGCAGTTGAAACATGGTTGATTACTTCTGAATCCGGTGGAGCTGTCCTGATTGCCATTTCCTTTTGGTAAGGCAATAGTGAACGCCTTATGAAATGGTTTCTATGGCCTATTATTCTGAGCTTTCGGTGGTGGAGGCCTGAACTTAGGTGCAGGTGGACGGAATTGTGGCCTAGCTATGATAGGCACTTTTGACTGGAAAGATCCGGAGGCACCGGCTTCATACGTCCTTTTGCGACCCTTAGCAACTGCATGCATGTTGTTGTGGTTTTCTTGGGTCAAGGCATCACTAATAAACTCATTGTACGTGGCACATCGAGAATTTGCCATAGTCTTCATCAGTTTGGTACCCAAACCTCGCTTGAAACTCTCTATCTTTTTCTCCTCGGTATCCATGAAACTTGGAGCATATCTTGACAAGTTGTTGAATGCATGCATATATTCTGAGAGTGACTTTGTTCCCTGAGTGAGTCTCATAAATTCGGCTGCTTTCATGCGCATTAGGCCCGGGGGAATATGGTGTCCCCTAAAAGCCAGCTTAAACTATTCCCAGGTCACTCGCATATTAGCAGGCAGGGATGACAGGAAATGTGTCCACTAGATCCCTGCTGGTCCTTGCAATTGATGAGAAGCATACTCTGCTTTCAGATGCTCTGTGACCCTCAGCAGACGGAATTTCTGCTCAATGGTATTCAGCCACTCATCGGCCTATAGTGGTTCCTCAGCCACCTTGAAGATCAGAGGCTTCATGTCCAAAAACTCCTTGAAGGTACTGTGCTAATTTGGCTCGGCCCCTGGTTGATGTGGGTGGCCACGAGCAGTGTTTTGCGCGATAAGGTGCAAGGCTTCTTCCATTGTCCTCTGGCTACCCAGAAACTGGGTAAAGAATTCCTGAGCAGATGGCGGCGGTGGGGGTGGCAAATCATCCTGGTTGCCATCCTAGCTGCCACCAGCTCCAGCACGGGTGCGCGTCATCTGTGAAGTTGCAACAATAAGCGATTATTGGTTGATGCCAAGAGATTGCAGATGAATTAGGTACTCATGCCAAACTAAAATTACTGGAGAAAATTCTCAAAAGCACAATAAAAGCAGAGGCATAACAATTCATTCTCGCAACATGACATCACCAATTTGACCACTTATCGTGCTCATAACGCATGCAAATTTAAAGCGTGATTACCAACAAAGAACTAGAATTGCATTGACGTTCATCCAAACGTGCGATTAACATTACATGATAGTCTGGTTACTAATGCCAACTTCGAACTACAGGTCCATTACATGAATAAAGGTGATACATTAGTCTTTCCACTAAGTGCTAAGCGATCTAATCCTCATCATGATCACTATCGAGGTCAGACGCAGAATCATCTCCTTCCTCAGGTTCTACTTCTTCTTCAGGCTCCACTTCTTCTTCCTCGTACCCTTCTAGATCCATTTTTGCAGCTCTAGGTGGGACATAAGGGTGGAGCTGATTGTTCAGTAGATGAACCTCTTCATGTAGATTATCGTTGTATTCTTCCGCATTGGCTAACTGCTGTCCCAGCTCAAACTGTTGAGCTCTTAGGACATCTTCCTTGAACCAAGCTGCATTCCGCTGGTGAGTTAACTGAGTCATTTCTTCAGTGAGCCTTTCAATCTCAGCATCATGCTCCCTCTGAAGTTGATGTCGGTCCTCACGGGCATGACCAAGAGCACCAGACACACGTCTGAGGCTACCTTCTACTCCATCTAACACTCTCATCATTGTGAACATGGCGCTCATGGAAGGGTTATCGCTGTTCTGCCCTTCTGCTGCACCAATCTCTAAAGATCTTCTTCTTGCCTACTGCCATGAGTCATTGGAGGGGTTACCTCTTGGAAAGACTCCAACCAAAGCGGCTGCCAGCTCTTGAGGAAAACGATCCATGATATTCCTCAAGATCCCAAAGGCTGCCCTGCCAGCTGCTTCTTCAGCAGTCCTGCCAGTTGACTCATAACACCAGCCTGTCCACTCCGAATCGTCACCTCGGGGATGAATAACGGCCTCCACAGTAACTAAGAGACCTTCTCCCAACCGCTCATTCACCCAGAAGTAGCGGGGTTCCATTCCATTAGGATAGCCTACATAGCTGAGCACTCTCCACAAGAGTGTAGTCATCCCAAACTCTCCAAGGAACGTGTGACGTTGATGGGTACGTGGAGCAAGCTGATGGCTAGGAGCTCTGCCTCCGGTGGACTTGCGAGCAGTCTGCTTGGTGCATGCCATCTGCACCATTAACATGTACCCTTTGGTGAGACAACGCCATAATGGATAAGAGTTACATAACCGAGTAAGAATTTTATAAGGGGAGGAACAATGTAATTATGTGAATGGTAATTTAACATGATACATGCTCATGCCGTACGTCCTCACAAACTTAGGAAAAATTTGTTTCTAACGGTAGACACGGTGGCATACATACGTTCTCTCATAAATAGCATAACTAGTCGAGCTACACATTTCGTTGTTAGTGTACCTGCATAAAACTTCATTTCAGCCCTAAACCCAAAATGAATATGCAGAATGTAATTGTAAATACTTCCATATATGTATACCCATACATATACTTCCGTATCAATCTACCCGACAATAATTTAAACCCACAATTAAATACGTACCATATACACATGCAAGCATGCATACATAGCCGTACCAAAGCTACTCTTCTCGACCGCACGCTCACATCTTGCGGTCATACACTCATCTTACCTTGGCGTAGAGGCATTTGATCCATACATTACCACTCAAGTGAATGGCATCCATACTATAGCACGTCGTATGGACGATGAAGTAAAAACCCCCATGTTAGTACTTAAATAGCCACCTAATAGTCCTTAATTTGGGCATAAGGAAAGTGATCATTGGCACACTTTAGATTTCAAATACCTATTATATAACTATTAGTTGCTAGTGAAGGGTTTTTGGAAAATAAAAACTTTTGTTTTAAATACACTTGTGACAAATAACGTTGAATCTTGCTCTGATGCCAGCTATCGCAGAACCGACCAATTTATAAGAATACAAGTACATTGGCAATCCGCAAGCGGTCGCACTATCATACTTGAACCCATATAAACCCGGTAGTCCGTCGAGTACCGCGACGGGTCTCGATAAACGATTTACAACAACCAAGATCATACAGGATTCAACATACATGCCACATATTACATAAAGTTCACGGATACTTTTCATCATCAGAGTACGAATAAAGGTTATTACAAACCAAGTTTGATAAATAAAGCGGAAGCAAATAAGTTTAAAGATAAAGTTTCCAACATAGTTTGATACAGTGCCAAGCTAGATCACGGTCCACAAAAGCAAAGATAGGAATTACTAAAGAAGCCTGCCCAAGGCTTACTCCTCATCCACGGCGGGATAGAAACAACTCTTGCAATAACCATGATACACAGTGCCATCTGCAACAATGGGAAAATAAACCCTGAGTACAAGAAGGTACTCAGCTAGACTTACCCGTCATGAACCAGAAATAAAATGACTCCAAGGATTATGCAAGGCTGTATAAGTGGACGTAACTTGACAACATTTTGCGTAAAAGGCAATTGAGTCATGGTACAGTTACAAATTCCTTACCAGGTTAATTATGACTATCCATTTCTAGGTTAGCAACTATCCTGTGCCAAACATGTGGTATATCATTTAGAAGCATACAATAGTAACCATAGCAGGTATTGTAATTCCCTTTTTATCCGAACCATCATGTTTCATAACACAGTTACTACGATGTTGGGACTAGCCAAGTTTCTCACTATCCGGGAGAGACGGCGATTCGAATCGATTTCAACCAGCTGGGAATTTATTCCTAACACAAACCTAGATCTACTAGCCACGATCGTCTTAGGTCACCTTTGGTACAACTCAGGTACACATTTTGTGGGTCCGTACCACGCCGCACAATCTGGAACACCAGATGCCAGGATGCTTAGGCCAAGCCTGCCCTTGGGCTCAGTCTGATCGTTCCCCAGAAGGAGCGCACAACAGAACGGTTCCCGGCCTGAATTGAATTACTCGGCTTCGTAGTCGGAATGAGTTATCCGGCCAGCTAAGTGAGAGGCATGCGTTCAATCTTGTCAGAAGCGCCAACAACGGTACGGTCCTTAATTGACATAGACGGGGATAAGTCCACACCCAAGACCTCCATGTCTTGTTGCTTCTCTATCGACTTCCCGTCCGGTCTCAATTTACTTTTACCCCATGGTTCTGTTCCACGATAGCAGATATAGCCAACCGTGCTCCGGTATCCACCTATATCTCGCAGGTGATAGGACATCACCCGACTTCTACCGGTCTAAGCATGGCTAAGCATATATATTCGATCCTGGACCTATACCGGTTAAAGGTGTAATATCTGGACAAGGAATGTACATGCATCAAGTGGTTTCATTCAACTCTTATAACCTAATGCATCAATCATAAATACATAGTAAACATTTGTAAATTACTGAGAGACTTATAATGCTCCGGGGCTTGCCTCGCAGAAAGGAAGTAGGGTGATGGTCAGGACACTCCGGAAGCTCTTCAGGGTTCTGCTCCACGCCTTCGGGAGCTGCGGCTTGTAGATCCTCCTGCTGGTTCCCTTCCTCTGCTTCTTCGAATTCTAGCAACGTGATCTCTTCCTCCGATCCTAGATGCATGAGTATGGCATGAGTATTACGAATGCATATATGTTAACAAGTGCATCAAGTTGATTGAGTAGGTGCATATCTCTTCTCGATTATTACTTAACTACTTCTACAATGCATCGACTATGCCACAACCAGTAGCTACTTGTTTCACTCATAACTGGAGTTCTACTAATCCAAAAATAGTGATCCTAGACTTTCTGGAAAGCTTATCAAATTCTCTACAACTTTTTTATTAACCATTTTTATAGTACACATGAGTTTCAACATGCAACTCATCACACTCTAGAATCAGTCCGAAAACTATTTAACATGCAATATAAAGTAATAATACTTCTACTTCATGTAATCATTCGAAATTTGACAACATAGAATTTACCAACAGTTTAAGCATACCAAATACATTTAAGATAATATAATGGTGAAGCCCAAACTATTTATTTAATTACCTTTATTATTTTATTTAGATATCTAGGTTAAATACTAAACATATATCAGACATACTTATTAAATTCTCAAAAATTTACAGTGCCTTACTAATGCTATCAAAGGACTACTATAAAATTTTCATGTCATTTTACTAAGTAGAACATTCTATACAAAAATGACAAGGAAGCAAGGCTTGAAATAGCATAAATGGAAAATCCTATTGAAAAGTGTCAAGCAATAGATTTCCTATTTTTCTTAACATCCATATGGTACTAGGATTACCTCCAACAAATTTCATGAATTTTGAACGCATAAATAATTTATAAAAAATCATGCAAGGATTGACTATTCATAAAAGAAAAATCTATAACTATAAATCTACCCATGCACTAGTCTTCAAATTTTTACCAGAGTTCATATATTCTATGACTAGCTTACCACAAAAATTTCATAATTTTTGGAGCAGAGGAACTCTAGATATAAAATAAACAAATTTGAATGCATTCAAAAGCACATTTGAAATCCCTATTTAAATCTCCAAAAATTTCTACTGTACAAGTCAAGAACATATTTTTCCTAAATACTACATTTCCTAAGGAGCACTCACAAATTTATTTCACAATTTTAGGAGCTATCAAACTGAAGATACAAAAATAACAAAACACACTTGAATCTAGAATTTTTGAACTATCCCTAAAACCTAGAGTTGCTGACAGCAGGGACCCACGCATCAGTTGGGCCCACCGGTCAGCGAGACCAAAATTGAGCTGGCGGCGCAGAGCAAGCTCGCGCGGCCACAGCTCATCGACGGTGAATCCGCCGGCGGTGACGTCATCATGGCACGACCTACGTGACCTGGCGCATCCATTGAGCTACGTGGGTGGCCTTCTCGTCGGAGCTAGCGGCTACGACGGCGACTATGGCAGCAGGGCAGGGCGGAACGATGGCGGCACGTCAGAGGAGGCCATGGCGAAGCAAGGTCAAGCTCGGACGAGCATATACTACCCAAGACAAACTCAACGCGCTAGCTAACGCCTGGATAGGTGGACGGTGGTGCTCTGGCCACGGTGACGAGGCTCGCGGTGATACTCTGGCGAGGTCGTACACGGCACGGTGGCTTTCTGGGCACTGTTGGTGAGCACAGGCGGGTGCAGTGAGACTCGGTGATGGCATTGGAGTGGCTGCGGTGGCGAATGGCGAGGTGGAGCGAGCCGGTGCCGGTAATGGCGACGACGGGTGCTCGGCGCTGCGGTGGCTGCTGCGGGCGAAGAAGGAGGCCAAGGCGAAGCGAAAATGGAGCGTGGCTGAGTGCGGGCGGGTGTGGGGGTGTTAATGCCGCGCTCTGGCCGGCCTGGCCGCGGTGGGCAGGGCGTTGGCGACGCGCGGCCAGCCACGACGTCCACGCGGCGGCTCTGTCCTACCGGTGTCGGCCACTGATGACTGAATCGAATGGCCGATTCAGCTTAATCAGTTAAGCGAAGCCGGCCTGACGACGAGTTTTCACGGTCGTTTAACTGCAAATCTGTAGCTCCTAAGCCAAAACGATCTATATGATTTTTGTAGCCCGAAGTACCAGCTCCAACTATTGTTCAATAACCTCGTGCTAATTCACCATCAACACCGAGTTACATCGTACCAAAGGTCGGCTGTCAGTCAGTCAAGGTTCAGGACCTAGCAAAAATTTGCTAAGTGTTGAACTTGTTATTTTTCTGATTTTTGTGATCCAAATTCACACAAGTTAGGAGCTGAATCAGTCAAAGAACCTAGAATCAAAGTTGTTCCTTATGTCAAACACTACAACATTGCTTTAGTGAACTCCTCCATGCAAGGTCTCTAGCACCTAGTTCAACTTTAGTCAAACATGTCACTTTGAAATCATGATACATACTCAAACCATGACTAAATGACCAAACTAGCCCTAGCCTTAAATACCAAAGTTGTTCATAATGATATCCTAAGCATGTTCAAGCAATTTGCAAGGTCATTCAATCACTTTATGTAGTAGTCACTCATAGAGCTATTTAAATTAATCACATGAAATATGCCCTAAAGACTTGACCATGAAAAATGACATTCATGATCCATGTTCCAATTGTGAACCTAAGCATTGCCAAAATATTTTGGTGACTCAATTCTACCTAGTACATGTTTACATTCATGAACATTTGCATATGTGCAAAGAAACATGCAATAACAAGCAACGTTGCATATGTTTCAATTCAATGTTCCAATTGTAAATGCTTGTTTATGAATGCGTGATGATCATGCTCATGTTATGCAAGTCAAGTTATGCAAAGCTAACACCCGAGGTGTTACAATTATGATGCAGGTGAACGTAGAGCGAAGCATAGAACTGCCGAACCCAAGATGGTACATACAATCCTGTTCGGCCAATCAGATCTATCAGCCCCGGCAAATATGCAAGGTAGGGGCGAATATGCTCTCCAGCTACTGTGACTATAGCCTCAATGCTGCAAACCCGCTGAGATCTGAAAACTGCCCCACTATTCAGATATGCATTGTAGAAGTCTTTCTGCAGTGGCATGTAGAAACCCTCTGTTGCTCTCTCATCCCTCCTGGGTGGAAACCAGACATCAAACTCAACGAAGCAAAGCTGCTAAACCTGCTTGGCCGTGGCGGCCCTCAAGTCAAGGTGGGTCACTGGAGGCAGACCCTATGGTCTAGGCGGTGGACGAGATCCCCTCCGCTGTGTCGCTGGCCTTGGTGGGACTAGAACACTAGTATGACCAGAGCGGCGTAGCTACAGCTGGGGTGCCTACTCGGTCTCCTCGGCCTCCTCAGCCTGTTGGCCCTCCTGGGGCTGCTGTGATGGTTGTCCCTCTTGTGTCTCCTGAGCTGGCTGAGGCCCTGCTGGTGGGGGCTACTGCTGTGACTCCTGCTGTGACTCCCCCTGAGGCTGCGGATCCATAATGGGAAGATGTCGTCCTGCCATCATGACAGTCCTAGCTAGACTACCATGAAGATGCTTAATGCGCTCAAGTCTACCCTGCACGTCTAGTGTCAGATGATCTGCTATGACAACTCCACTGCGAGCACCTCCTCTCTCGGCATGCTCTGTGGCCTCAGCAACTGTAGCTGCTCTAGCTGTCTCTGCATCAGGGTACTTCCTCTTCTTGGATGCAGTCTTCTTTGTCGCCTTGCCTTTAGGTCCTACAGGCTAGCGAGGCGGGGGCCTCTGATCCTCATCTCCTGGACCACCACCAACATTCTTGGTGCGAGCCATCTGATCTGACTAGAACCACTGCCGCTGACAAGATCAACTGTCCACTGACACTTTCGAGGCTTGGCCTCGATCCGTACTCGCGAGCTTGGCTCCGACTTAACTGACAACAACACTTGTCACCTCAATGACACCGACTCGCTGCACGATAGAATAGATGGATATACAAGTAAATACGATATATCTAATAGATGCAAAACCCTATGAGAGCAAGCAATGTAGATACAAAATTGAATCGATTGGCTTGCTACCTAACAAAACGGTGATCCGATGAAAAGAGAAGTGACACGTAGGGGAACACCGGGGCCGCTAGGGTTAGGGTTCACGATGAATCGATGGCCCTAGTTGCAATTTAGGTCAAAGCTTTGAAACCGATCCAGATCAAAGCAAAGTGGATGATAGGGCATGGCCTTACTGGCGCTGGACGGTAGAGGATCAGCTGTAGAACACGGTGGTGCAGGCCACGGTAAGGAGAAGCACACCGTAGAGACCCGACGGTGCTGGAATGCAGGCGCGCAGGTGGAGCTTGCCACGGTGGCTCGATGGCGCTCGGGAATAGCGCGGCGCTGGCGCGGGAAAGTGCTGTGCGGGCGTGGTGGCGATGGAGGCACGATAGCGTGGGCAGAGGTGAGCAGGGGGAGTACATCGGTGGCTTGGGACGAGGGAGGCACGGTGATGTCGGTGGCTTGTGGCTAGGGCAAGGAGCGGATGCGGGATAAAAATGGTACGGCTTGGTTAAATAGGGTCCCCCGACGTGACAGAGAAGGAAACAGGAAAGAAACCTGAAGCCGCATGATATCTACCACCCAGCGTCCGGTCAATTCCAGAGAGGTCCAATTCCTCTAGAATCACGACCGAACACGTCCGGTGGTCCATGACCGGACGCAGCCAGAGTCCGGTTAGTTGCCTTTAACGCCATGTAGATCGACCGGACGCTGGAACCCTTCCTGACCGAATGCTCAAACTCAGAGTCCGGTCACTCCTTCAGCTTCTGTTCACCTCCTGTGAACTGACCGGACGCTGGACAACAGAGTTTGGTGTAGCGTCCGGTCACTCTTTTCCAGCAAATCTTCAAAGTTCCTCTGCGCTGCCTGTTCCCAATCAAGTCCCAACTCAATTAAGATCCAAATAAACACCAATTGGGACTGATGTGAGTGACCTCTCTCAAACCCTCATATTTTTCAAAATATTTTTTCTTAGGCTATAAGTCTTTTTAAGAAAATAGGCAATAAGAGGGCAAATGAAACAAAATGATAAAACAACATTCATGCTTATGCAATACTTGTAAGTAAATCTAGTTGTTTGTCAAGTTTGATCCAAGGTTAAGCTTCTTCACACGCTTTTCGGCGGTTATCTTAACCATGTTAGACAAGCCCTATATGCAATATAAAGCGTTAAACATGTTGTATATTACAATGCAATGCAAGGGACAACACAAGCTCAATTTTTAGTGAAGTTGCTAAAATCAAGCACATTGAGCTCATTCTGCAATCTACAAAATATAGCCTTATCTAGCAGTTTAGTGAAGATATCCGCTAATTAATCTTCGGTTCTTACACCTTCTAGTGATATATCATTTTTATCAACATGATCTCTTAGAAAGTGCTGGCGGATATCTATGTGCTTGGTGCGAGAGTGTTGAACCGGATTATTTGCAAGTTTTACCGCACTTTCATTGTCGCACAAAAGAGGTACCTTTTCTAGAACTATACCATAGTCTAGCAAAGTTTGTTTCATGTATAATATTTGTGCATAATAAGCACCCACGGCAATGTATTCTGCTTCGGCGGTGGACAAAGCCACACTATTTTGTTTCTTGGAGGACCAAGACACAAGTGATCTACCAAGCAAATGGCACCCTCCGAATGTGCTTTTTCTATCAACTTTGCAACTAGCATAATCCGAATCAGAATAGCCAACTAATTCAAATCTAGCTCCTTTGGGATACCAAAGACCAATGCTTGGTATGTGCTTAAGATACCTAAGGATTCTTTTTACGGCAATTAAATATGTTTTCTTAGGACTAGCTTGAAATCTAGCACACATACACACACTAAACATGATGTCGGGCCTAGATGCGGTTAAATATAACAAGCTACCAATCATGGAACGGTAGAGAGTTTGATCGACCGGGTTACCTCCCTTATCTAGGTCAAGATGTCCATTGGTAGGCATTGGTGTCTTGATTGGCTTACATTCATCCATCTTGAATCTCTTGAGAAGATCTTTTGTGTATTTCTCTTGAGAGATGAAGATGCCTTCTTTCATTTGCTTGACTTGAAAACCAAGAAAGAATGTAAGCTCACCAATCATTGACATCTCGAACTCCTTTGACATCAATTCATCAAATTCTTTGCATGAGTCTTCATTTGATGATCCAAAGATGATATCATCAACATATACTTGACAAATGAAGATATGCCCATCAAGCTTCTTGGTGAATAGTGTGGTGTCGACCTTCCCAATGGTGAAGCCCTTCTCAATGAGGAAGTCCCGAAGGCGCTCATACCAAGCTCTAGGGGCTTGCTTAAGCCCATATAGTGCCTTGGACAACCTATAAACATGATTAGGATATCTAGGGTCTTCAAACCCAGGAGGTTGATCAACATAGACTAGTTCATTAATAAAGCCATTTAAAAATGCACTTTTCACATCCATTTGATATAGTTTCATTTCATGATGTGATGCATATGCAAGTAGGATATGGATGGCTTCTAATCTTGCAACCGGTGCAAAGGCCTCTCCAAAATCCAAACCTTCAACTTGAGAGAACCCCTTTGCAACTAGTCTTGCCTTGTTCCTCACAACAACACCTTGATCATCTTGCTTGTTGCGGAACATCCACTTTGTTCCAATGACTCTTGCACCTTTTGGTCGCTCTTCAAGAGTCCAAACTTCATTGCGAGTGAAGTTGTTCAACTCTTCATGCATGGCATTGATCCAATCCAGATCTTTAAGAGCTTCTACCTTGGTAGGCTCATAGCAAGAGACAAAAGAGTGATGAGCAATAAATGAAGTAAGTTTTTGAGATCGAGTCATTACACCCTTTGATGGGCTCCCTATGATGAGATCTTGTGGATGATCTTGTAGGAGATGTGTATTTCTTCTATTGACCACTTGAGGAGGAGGTTGTGGAGCATCAACATCTTGTGCTTGTACCACCATTTGCTCATGGGAGATATGAGTATCTTCATTTTCTACTCTTCCATCTTTTTCACCATCTTGTGGCACACTTGATGAAGAGGATTGATCAATGACTTGTACATCATCTTCATCATCTTTTGGCTTGATGTCTCCCACCGGAATATTCTTCATAGCCTCCCTCAATGGTTCATCACCTACATCATCAAGATTCTCATGTGCTCCTTGTGAGCCGTTAGATTCATCAAATTCCATATCATATGTTTCTTTAACCAAGCCGGTGGCATGATTAAATACTCTATATGCTTTGAACTTTGATGAGTAACTAACAAGAAAACCAATATCACAATGTCTTTGGAACTTCCCTAGGTGTTGCCTCTTTTTGTAGATGTAGCATTTGCAACCAAACACTCTAAAGAAGGAGACGTCCAGCTTCTTTCCATTGAGCAACTCATAAGGTGTCTTGCCAAGGAACTTTTGAAGGAATAGGCGGTTGGATGCATAGCATGCGGTGTTGATTGCTTCCACCCATAGAGCTTTGGGGGCGTTATACTCATCAAGCATTGTTCTTGCAAGAGTGATCAATGTCCGGTTCTTCCTCTTAACTACACTATTTTGTTGAAGAGTATAAGTTGTGGAGGCTTCATGTTTGATTCCAACTTCATCACAATAGGCTTCAATGTTTATGTTGTCCAATTCTTTGCCATTATCACTTCTAATCTTCGTGAGCTTCACTTCAAATTCATTTTGTGCTCTCTTGGCAAACTTCTTGAAGCAAGATGCAACTTCAGATTTATCATGAAGAAAGAATACCCATGTATACCTTGAATAGTCATCAACAATCACAAAACAATAAAGATTTTCTTCGAAACTCTTGTATGTTGTTGGTCCAAATAAATCTATGTGAAGGAGTTCTAGCACTCTTGTGGTTGACATGAAAGCTTTGGTTGGATGAGTATTTGCAACTTGCTTGCTAGCTTGACATGCACTACAAAGCTTGTCCTTTTCAAACTTCACATCCTTCAACCCTCTCACCAAATCATTCTTCATAAGCTTCTTGAGTGAGCTCATCCCTACATGAGCAAGTCTTCTATTCTATAGCCACCCAAGTGTTGTTTTGGTGAATAGGCAAGTCTTCAAATTTGCATCTTTGGAGGTGAAGTCCACTAGATATAAGTTGTTGTATCTAAATCTATTGAATATCACTTGATTATCATCTACCTTGGATACAACAACCTCCTTCTCGGTGAACAAGCATTGGAAGCCAAGATCACATAATTGTCCAACGGATAGCAAGTTGAAGCTCAATGAAGCAACATATAGCACATTGGAGATGGAATGATCATTTGATATTGCCACTTTGCCCAATCCTTTAACCTTGCCCTTTGAGTTATCTACAAATGTTATTTTCTCTTGTCCATCTACCTCTTCATCTAGTGAGGTGAACATACGAGGATCACCGATCATATGTTGAGTGCAACCACTATCAATAACCCAATGACTTCCACCGGTCTTGTAGTTCACCTACACACAAGAGATTCAAGCTTTAGGAACCCAAACTTGTTGAGGGCCCTTCACCTTCTCAATAAGTGACTTAGCCACCCAAATCTTCTTAGGCCTATTCTTATTAGGGGGTCCTAAGAACATGACTTTCATCTTTTCATTAGAATCCTTTCTAAGCATGTAGTGAGCATTGAAGGCAAAGGGTCTAGCATGCTTGGGCAAGGGTTGTGGCGGTGGAGTTTGGCACTCATGAGCAAAGTGGCCTTCTTGTCCACACTCAAAACATCTCTTTGGCTTTGGCTTTGGCTTTGATTGTTGTTGTTGAACTTGAGCCTTCTTCTTCTCTACACTTGCCACATATCCAATGCCACTTCTATCCATCTTTATGGTGGTGTTCATGAGTAGCTCACTTTGGAGGTGCTTGCCTCTAGCAAACTTGCTCAATCCAATCTTGAGATGCTCTTTCTCCAACTTGAGCTTCTTATTTTCTTCCTTTAGAGCATTATCTTTCTTCTCTTCCTTGAGCTTCTTGTTTTCTTCTTTGAGCTTCTCATTCTCAAGGATCAACTCTTCATCATGATCAAGAGTTTCTAGCATAATGGTGTTGTGGCTTTTGATCTCTTCAAGATCTTTCTTGAGCTTCTCATTATCACTCTTGAGCTTGACGTACTCATCATAGTCATTGCACTCAACCACTTGCTTGCCTTTGCCACTAGATCCTTGCTCAATGCTCTCATCAATTAAATCATCACATGATGTAGCTATATCAATCTTAGCAACATGGTTAGTAGCATCATATGGCTCATTTGGTAAAAATTCTTGAGCAATAACAAGAGTATCATAATTGATCTTTAGAGTTGTATATTCATCTTTTAGCTTGTTGTGGCTAGTGATGAGCTCATTGTGCACCCACTCAAGTTTATCATGTTTATCTTTAAGCTCTTTCTTAGAAGATCTGAGCTCCTTGAGTTTGGATGATATAGCATCATTTGTTTCTCTAAGCTCATCATTAGTCTTTTCCAATGTATCGCATTTTGCTAAGAGTGAATCATTTTTAGCATCAGACTTTTCATTTTTAGCTCTACTCTTTCTAATGATCTTAGTGTATTTTCTTAATATTTTGACAAGATCATCATATGAAGGTGAATCATCATCATCGCTATCGCTATCATCATCACTAGCTTGCTCATCATCACTACTATCATCATTATTAGTTACCTTGCGTTCACCCTTGGCCATAAGGCATAGGTGTGTAGAGGATGATGGCGATGGTGGCGGTGAAGATGGAAGATCAATAGCAATGGCGGCCACTTTCTCATTGTCACTATCATCATCGGATGATCCACTAGATGAATCAATGTCTGTGAGCCAATCGCCGACGATGTAGGCCTTTCCACTCTTCTTCTTGTGGAAGTCCCTCTTTTTGCCATCTCTCTTCTTGTATGGCTTGTTCTTCTTCTTCTCATCTTCATCTTCATTACTTGAGTCATCTTTCTTGCCCTTGTTCTTGTTCTTAAACTTGTCTTTCTTGGGCTTGGGGCATTGATGTGCTAGATGACCAAGTTCACCACAATTGAAGCAATCCATTTTGGAGATTGGCTTTCTTCTAGAGCTTGTGAAGAACTTCTTCTTCTTGCCGTCGAACTTGATGCCACTCTTGTTTAGCTTCTTTAGCATCTTGGCGGCTTTCTTCACCATGAGAGCAAGATTTTCATCTTCATCTTCTTCATCACTTGAGCTCTCATACTCAAGTTTTGCTTTGCCCTTATCTTGGCTAGCTTTGAATGCTAAGTCCTTCTCTTTCTTCTTGGTAGAGGATGAGCCATCTTGTGGCGTGATGTGCATGTACATCTCATGAGCATTGATCTTTCCCAAGATTTGTGTCGGTGTAGCAGCGGAAAGATCACCTTGATGTAGCACGGTCACAATATGCCCATATTTGTCAATGGGGAGGACACTCAAGATCTTTCTCACAACATCGGATGGTGACATTTGAGTAAATCCAAGCCCATTGACTTCCTCTACAAGAACATTCAAACATGAATACATCTCAGTAGCACTTTCTTTAGGAAGCATCTCAAATAAATTTAGCTTTTTAATTACAAGATGATAGTGTTCCTTACGCTCACTCTTGGTTCCCTCATGGAGCGCACAAACGTCCGACCATAGTGCATGGGCGTCTTTGTGGTTCCTTACGCGATTGAACACATCTTTGCAAAGGTCTCTAAAGATGGTGTTTCGAGCCTTTGCATCCCACTTTTCATAATTAACCTCATCGCCTTGTAAGTTAGTAGCATCCCGAGATTTTGAGAAGCCTTGTGAGGCGGCTCTAAGTATACCAACGTCTAGAGCGTCTAAGTACACCTCCATGCGGATTTTCCAATATGGAAAGTCATCTCCCTCAAAGATAGGAGGTCCATCCCCGTGAGACATCTTGCTCAAAGCGATTAAGCTTAAAACGTGAGCATGAGGCTCTGATACCAATTGAAAGGATCAAGATGCCCAAGAGAGGGGGGGGGGTGAATTGGGCTAATTCTAAATTTTCTTTCAATAATTAAATCCTACGGTTAGCCCAATTAACCCCTTGTGCTTAGAAAAATGTTTCTATTAATCTAACGCACAAAGGACTTACAACCTATGTTCCAAACTTACTCTAGCATGTCAATTCTATGAATGTAAAAACAAGTAATGAATTGCTCAAAGTAAATACTCAAAGTAAATCCTCAAAGTAAATAGAGAGAGAGGAACGCGGCGATATTTTGCCGAGGTATCGGAGAGTCGCCACTCCCCACTAGTACTCGTTGGAGCACCCGCGCAAGGGTGTAGCTCCCCCTTGATCCGCGCAAGGATCAAGTGCTCTCTACGGGTTGATTCTTTGACACTCCGTCGCGGTGAATCACCCAAAACCACTCACAACTTGAGTTGGGTCACCCACAAGCTCCCCCAGGTGATCACCAAGCTTCCAATCACCACCAAGCCATCTAGGTGATGGCGATCACCAAGAGTAACAAGCATGAACTCTCACTTGACCACGCGAAGCCTAATGAGAATGGTGGATGCACACTTTGCTACTCTTGATTCACTAATGAGGCTACTCTCTTGGATTCTCAAATCTCAATCACCTCACTAGAACCTTGCTCTTCTTAGCACTCACAAACGTGTTTCTCAGCTATTGGAATGAGCAAAAGTGACTCCACACATGAGTGGAGCTTCTATTTATAAGGCAGCCTGAAAAACGAACCGTTATGAGCTTCTGCGGGGTGACCGGACGCACCGGTCATGTTGACCGAACGCTCCAGTCAGTTCAACCCGCACACCAGTGTTTAAGTGTTGACCAGACACAGTCAGGGTCCAATCACCACTGACCGGACGCGTCCGATCGCATTAAACC
This sequence comes from Miscanthus floridulus, assembly GCF_019320115.1. Classification (NCBI taxonomy): domain Eukaryota; kingdom Viridiplantae; phylum Streptophyta; class Magnoliopsida; order Poales; family Poaceae; genus Miscanthus; species Miscanthus floridulus. The sequence goes on from NC_089585.1 coordinate 45,923,683, forward strand.
CTCACTGGAACCTTACTGTACTCGACCGGACGCTGAACCCTTGGGGTCTGGTCAGTACTGACCGGACGCGTCCGGTCACAGATTTCCTTCTCTGGAACCTTACTAGAGTCGACCAGATGCTGGACCTCAGTGTCCGGTCACTTGACCACTCTAGCGTCCGAGTCGCGCCAGATGCAATCTACTTGATCAAATGAACTGACCGGACCCTGCGGCCAGCATCCAGTCGCATCGGAGCCAGCGTTTGGTCAGCATTTGACCCTCATTCACTTCCAACTCTCGATCATAAGTGAATGAAGTTCGCTCCAAATGATCTTATGCATATTGAGGAGCTACCTAGTGCTAGTTTTAACAAGTGTGCACCACACCTAACTCACTAGACTCACCTAGGTCAAGTTACCCGTCCATACCCCCCTTAATAGTACGGCCAAAGGAAAAACAAAGTCCTAAACTACTCTAAGTGTCTCTCCAACTCCAATCGACACTTAGAATTAGTCATCCTTAACCTTGTCGTCCATCCTTTGAAAACCGAGATGATTTCCATCGTAGGGGCATGACCACCTCGATTGCCCAATTGATCTCTATTACCATGACCTAACTTAATTGCCTCTATAAAACACATGTTAGTCATAGTAATCTTGTATTGCCTTTAATCACCGAAATCCAACTAGGGGTCTAGATGCTTTCAGGCAGGGAGAAAGCAGAGGAAGCAGAGAAGAAGAAGGGGAGGGATGGAGGGAGCAGAGCAACGCGACCTCGACGGCAGGGGCGTCTGCACGGCGGAGGCAGGGGCGCGGTGCTCCAGCGCTTGGCCTCGGCGGCGCGCGTACGGGGTCGCTACGGTGAGAATGGGTGGGCTGTTGGAGAGGAGATATTTGCGTCCGTGATTTTTTACTGTAGATGACCTATAATACCGAATGGGTATCGTATTTGTGTCCTCTTCGTTGGAGTCAGTCTTAGTGTGAAAAAGAGGGAATAGCCAGGCTGACACTAGGAAATGGGCCAACTCAACATATGCAAAAAGGAGGGCGGCCCTCGCGTCGCATCCCACCCAGTGCCAATGTCCGCGTCTGTCGTAGGGCCACGCTCCCACGCCCACCCCGCGACCGCATGGGAACCCACGTGGGCTAACCCACGTCTGCGCCCTAGCAGCAGCAACAGGTCGCTTTTCGGCAGCCACCTATCGGTGTTTGATGACCGATAATTCGTCATAGGGTTAACCGGCATGATGGTTGGTGGGCTTCGACACCTCGATCTAGTTTTGAAATATTCAGATATTATATTTGCAACATACGTCTGAAACAGATGAAATATTTGAAACATATGTTTATAGGCATAGCAACATATGCAACATCTATATCTACTTTTGCAACATCCAGATAAAACACTTGCAATATAAGTATAAAACATATGAAACACTTGAAACACACACTTGAAACATGCGGGTAAAGCCATAGCAACATATGCAACACCCAGATGGAACACTTGAGACATAGGTCTGAAAACACCTGAAACACTTGAAATATAGGCTTGCAACATGCGTATATTATCATTGTAACATATGCAACATCCCAGATCTACTTTTGCAACATCCAGATGAAACACTTGAAACATAAGTCTGAAACGGCTGAAACACTTGAAACATAGCGTCGCCGGTAACCACAGCCTACCTGATGGGGAACTGCGGTAGCAAGAAAGATCGGGTCAGGGAGATGGCGAGAGCCGCCCAGCGTACACCTAGGTGCAGCCCTCTCCTTCCTGCCGCGGTGTCTTCGGCCAGCTACGGTGCATGCCATGGTCGCAACGACGCGAGGTGGATGGGGCGTGGCGTGGGGCGTGGAGGAGTGCGGAGTGGGGGCGGCGTGGAGGAGTGCGGACACCCACGCTGGAGAAGGCCACGGCGGCCAGAGAAAGCGAGCTGTGGGCAAGCGACTCGGTGGATGCACCAGCGACGGTCGCATGCGTGGATGAGAAAGAAAATGTCATTGTCTTTTCGAGAAACTGTAAAAACACTTAAGGTGGAGTGGAGCATACCTGTTGGGCCTGATGGTTGCGCAGGACGGAGAATGGACCGTCCGTGCCTGGATGGATGCTCTCACGAGAGAATTTCCGTTTTTTTTTGAAACACGAGAGGTTGGAGCCCATGCTGAAATTTTATTAAAACTGATCTCTGTCTTCCCCTCTCTCCATCCGTCACTCAATGTGCGTCCGCCAAAAAAAAAAACTATGCGGCGGTGTCCCAGTCCGTATGTCTTGCGACACCACCCAACGGCTCGACACGTGGCATGCTGCCCCATCGGGTGCACGCTCGAGCAGTGGCGGATGCACGATGCGGGATAAGGGGGGCTAAAACAATAGAGATGTTGATTTGCATGAAGATTTAATGGTGAAATCAAGCTTTTGCTACGGTGATTAGTGGTGAGATCAAGCCATTAGAGGGGGTGATCAGTGGTGAAATCAAGCCCTCCGATGAATCTGATTCCGACGAAATTGCATCTTTGCTGTCCCATATGGTGATCAGGAGCCAGCCAGACACGGAGCAGGCTTCCCCCGACCCCGAGTTGCTGAGCATGCTGGAGGACATAGCACCACCATCTGAATCATATCCTGACGCCGCCGGTGACCAAGCTGATGCTGAACCATAGATATGCAGCTTCCCTAGGTGGAGAGGCCACTTCTTCTTATTCGTCTCAATCAACATTTGGAGGGTTATTCGATCTTTGTGATGGTTATGTGTTTCAGACATGCGTCCATGTTAGGAACAAGCCTGCAGTGTGCTGTGCCCCTCCCGTGGGCAGTGGCTGTCTGAGAGAACATTTTGTGTTGTCGATACGATAGCTATAATGATTGAAATGGAATTCAGTTTTGGTTCTATCTGGATGCCGCTAATAGGACATCGAGTCCAGGTGCTGCTCCTGTCCTGCCCTCTTTTGCATGTTTTTCTGCTATACACACTCGCCATTCCCCATAAACTACAACTGCAAGTCCAATTTACCGGCTGCTTCCACTGTTACATATACCGGCTGCCATCATAGTTATAATACTCCGAGTTTGTAGTAACAGAACAGCAAAGAGGATCTGCACATAGTAAGCCAAGTGCTGCATTTTTGCATTCCAAAAGAGATATACACCTAGTTTGCGGTAACAGAGCACTAAAGAGGATCTGCAGTGCACATAGGAAGCCAAGTGCTGCATTTTTGCATTCCAAAAGAGACCAAACAGTTGGTATCATCCATCCATGATCCATCGCACACCATTTTCTAGAACGGGTTGATGACAGGGCACACAAGCAGGGGACATCGCTTACAAACAATGTACAGCACAAGCCACATACACAGTGGCATGAGCATGGCAAAGCTCTTCTCGGCGCCAAGACTTAACAGTCATGACACAGCAACCCAACGCTCCACAAGACGGTCTTCTTCCTGAGCCCAAAGTCGTCACGTCACACACAGGACCATGGCCATCGTTGGTGATGAGGAATCACAGTCCAGATCGCTCTGCTGCTGCAGCAGCGGGGGAGGCCGACGAGGCAGAAGGGCGGTTGCCGGGCCGGCTGTGCAGCAAGGGGTTCAGGGCCTTGACGACGATGCTCATGTTGGGGCGGAACTCACCCTCGTACTGCACGCACAGGGCGGCCACAGCAGCCATCTGGTGTACATACAAAAACAAAACATGGGTAACATGGTAAGAATCATATCATCAAGATTTGTGTTTATCTTTTGTCCATCCAAACCACATACTGTAACCACTTTTGAAACAAAGTTTTTCAATGACAGTACTCTCTTGCAGTGCTTTCGGAGCAGGATTAAGTGTTACGTTGTGAAATTCCACTTTCAGGTTTACATGGAAATAAGATTAATAATATTTACCTTGGCTACAGCCTTTGGAGGGTATTCATCTCCGAGCCTTGGATCCACGCATTGCCTCACCTTGTCTTCACTAAGCCTCGGTGTAGCCTTCATATATAACCAAGAATTTAGTTGCTTAAATAGCTTCATGCCTTTCATCCTCGTCAAAAACATAGAAAAAATTCCCAGGTAAATGGAAAGGCCCATACCCATGTCACAAGGCTCTGCTGGCCACGGGGCAGTGTGTGGTCAACTGGCTTGCGACCGGTTAAAAGCTCCAGCAGCACAACTCCAAAGCTGTAAACATCACTCTTCGTGCTAAGCTGTCCAGTCATGGCATATCTGAAAACCCCCAAGAGAAAAAGGTAAAAGAGTGTTCCCAAATCCTAACTGAAGATGAAAGCACATTTGGGATGCATACTCTGGTGCATGGTAGCCAAAGGTGCCAAGAACACGAGTAGAGTGGAGGCGCGCAGCCATGTCAGGGGCCTGGTTTGAGATGTCAAAGTCTCCGATCTTTGCAACGTCATGGTCAAAGAGCAGTATGTTGCTGGACTTGATGTCACGGTGGACCACTCGAGGGTCCGCCTTCTCGTGGAGGAACTCGAGCCCACGAGCCGCACTTACGGCAATCCTTGCTCGCTGCATCCATGACAGGACTGGCCCTGGCTGAGCTCCCTTGACACCCTTTTTACCTGTGGACATGGATCAGTCACACATCAGCCCAAACTCAGCAGGCTTGATTGGATTAGGCATCAGCGACAGGTTCATAGTAGTTAGCATGGGGGCAACTGCAAATAGTACCTTATGGAGCTAGATAAATGTTTTCACAAGCAATGAAAATGATAAAAACACTGAGCTTATGGAAGGAGATGGAAGACTTGCTCCCTACCGTGGAGGATATCATGCAATGATCCCCTTGTTGCATACTCATAAGCCAGAACGCGGGTGCTCCCTTCGGCACAGTATCCGACGAGTTGGACAACATTCTCATGCTTCAATCTTGAGACAGCTGAAACCTGCAAAGGAAATGGGAGTGAGAACTGGAGCATCTGGACGAGGAAACATTATATGAGAGAAGTAAAGGTGGCACAACCTGCACAAGGAATTCTTGATCAGGCTGTTTGCTGGAGTCAAGCTTCTTCACTGCAGATTTCGTCCCATCTTTCAGTACACCAAAATAGACTCTGGCATATGAGCCCTCGCCAATGAGTGCATCACTGCTGAAGTTCTTTGTAATTTCCTTCAACTCTTCCAGGTGAATGGGCGGTACTGCAATTGGCTGAGCTCTGCCTGTGGGGACGACAGGGGTTGGGGCTGGGGGCCGGCTAGGTCCAAAGTTATCAACTGCATACGGGAAAAAAGAAATGAAAATAACGATATGTGCTCAGGAAACCCCATTTGTGGTACTAGTAAGCATGATAAATGCTTGTTTAACTTCACTCATATATCTTTATGTTTCCATGGAACCAAACCTGGAAAATAACTAAAACAGTATCTTGTATGTTCAGGGGAACAGGATTTTTGTACCACAGGGTACACAACAAAACCCTTAGTACCACCAGAGTCAAAATAGTTGGCAATCACATTGCAGAGTTCAGTACAACATTCAGCAATCAATTCACCCGGCTCTTTTGGATCCACTATTTGACACACCAGGACAGGTTTTCAGTGAAGTAAATCATATTTAGTCGTGTCAAAAACTATATCGAATAAGGATACAGAAATTCACTCAAAGAGGTAATAAGGATTCAGGAAAGACGAAACAGAGATCATACATAAAACCTCATGTTCACGAAGAATTGTTAGCATGCTGGTTCTATAGAATAGCTTTTCTTAGCAAAATAATGCAATGTACTGAAGACGACGACTGTAACTATGGAAAGAAAATAAAGTTCTTCGAATAATGCAATGATAAACATGTTTATGTCAATGTAGTAACAAATTTAGGTGGACGACCGAGTACAGTTGAGTGGCATGTTTATTATGTCCCCCCTTTCTTTAAGAAAGGCAGAAAGCTGGGTAAGCTAATGTCAGACAGGTAGTTGCATTTCTTATGCCAAAGAATTTTCTGCGAACATAATAAATTGTTGGAAGACAGACAGAACACCATCCCCTTTGCATTGTTCGATCAGGTAGTGCCATCCACGTTTTGTGAAAATCAGTGCCTTGATTGTATCACACAATTAACTTTTTTTTTTACTGAAATTCACAAATTAATCGTTGTTACCATGACAAGAAGTGATGAAAAGAAGAGAGAGAGAGAGAAGTGGCAACCTTGAGCAGGGATAGGAACATAGGCGTCGTCATGCTTCTTCCTCCTGCCAATGTCGTCGTCATCGGCCACGCAGCAGCATGAAAAGCATCCCATGGCCGGCTCCCTAACCTTGCATAACACATAGACATTTACATGACTCCTGTATCGAACCAAGAACGCGCCAAACATTTGCATTTCACACATTTATTGAAACTGAAAACTGTCTGCATGTCCACGCACTAAAAAAAATATCGATAGATTTCAGAATGTCTCGCGGTAATATTTGTAAGATACGGCATTTGCGTACGGGCGCTGAAGAAAACGAGAAGATAGAGATGGACTGACGGAATTTGCCATGCGAATATGTGATGAATTTAATCGGAGTTTTTCTTTAGCACCAATCAGTAGGAAAACGTACGTTGAGACGAAAGGCAAGGAAATAAAGAGGAAAACGTACGTTGAGACCGAATATGCTCTATCACCGCTTCAAGAACCAAACTGAACGGTTACCGTCTACTTATCCGGCGAGATCGAGGATCGAGAGACCAAGCCGGCGGCGACCAATTTCTTAACAAGCACGAACAAGGAGGGTATACAAGAACAACCCAAAAGTCTTGAGAGAAAAGGATAAAATCCGACGGAGTTCACCAGTTGGCATGTGCGATTTAAAATTTTTACATGCCAAGTCAATTAAGAAAAAAAAGCAACAAGAGAGGCGGCGATAACTACCTTTCTTCCTTCTTCTCCGACCTTTGATCTTGGGGGAGCGAGAATCGTAGTACCGGATGGGATCAAGAACAATGCGAGGGGAGTGCTGTGCTGATGGCTGGGGTGCTGGTGAGAGGAGGGGATGAGGAGGAGGAGGAGGAGGAAGAGGAAGGGACACGACGCGGAGGCCTTCCCTCGACGCCCTTCCTTCCCCTTCTTCTCCTCTGCTGTGGAATGCCTGGCCTGGCTTACTTGTTGCCGTTTCCGTTCCGTTTTTATTATTCCCGTTCCCGTCCAGTCCGTCCGTCCGTCCCTTCCTCGCCTCGGCTTCCACCACCACTCGCCAACTGGAATGCACACAGCACACAGCACACACCCCTCTTCGCTTTGCTATTCTTGTCACCTCACCTGCTATGCCCGTTGCCCGTACATACATGCAACGTTTACTACTGCTGATCTGGCACCTGGCTACCTGCTGTCGTGGATGTACCAACACAACTCCAGCCTTCTATCTATAGAAGTACGTAATAAAAACAAAAGCTAAAGTTTGATAGAAAAATGGAAAGCATTTATCCCTCGCTTTTTCCTCATCCAGTTTGAAACTTTAAATTATTGTTTGTAGTATAGTAAGTTATCCACAATTTTACATGCCTTTTTACACCTTCGTCCTTGTTGGGACGTTATCGGATTCACCTCAATCCACAACGGTACGGATATTTTCCGACCGTATTCGAGACCGAATCCGTTTAGAGGGGTTCAAATCTGTCCGTATCCGAGTCCGGATATTCAACATTCGATACCGTATCCGTATCCGAATACTTAAATCGCATATTTATAATGTCGATATCCAATCATATCCTATCTGGCATGCCTGACACTATCCGTATTCGAATCCGAATCCGAACAGAAATATGAAAACAAATATAATATCAGTGATATCCGTTCGTATCCGATCCATTTTCGTCCCTAATTGGGGTGGATTGAGGTGTAATTTAGTTTAAGTTACACTCCAATCCATCCCAACACATGTAGATTGATGCGAATCCGACTACATCCAAATGAGGCCTTCATGTGCTCATCCTGGTAATTATTTGTTGTATCGATGTTTATTCTGTAAATCCAAGTTCTGTATATCCAAACCTGCCCATTCTTTTGGTTAGGAAATAATAGACCACACGGCAAGTCTACTTTTTTTATGTTGGTCATATTGCCGGAAAAAGTTTGATCTAAGATACTCTATTTTCTTTAGAATGCCTCTTGGGATTTCAAAGAAAGAAAGAAAGCAAAAGCTTAGGGAGTGTTCGGCTGGGTGGTTTCGCTTTTTTTTTTCAGCCGAAGCATTGTTTTTCTCTCACAACATTTCAGCATAAACAGTAATTTCCAGCATGAACAGTGCCAGATTCATACCAGCCGAACACTCCCTTAGACTAGATAAGACTGAATTAATCAGGACTAATCTTCCACCCAACGATAATAGTTTTTCTTTCCAGCTACATAGTCTCTTCTCAATCATTTTCCAATCCTTGTTGTTGAGTTTCGTATAGTGCGTTGGTATTCCCAATTATTGGAAGGGATATGTACCTATTTTGCAACCAAATAATTGAGAATATCGCGTCTCACACAACTTGGCTTGCACAAAAACAGAAGATTTCACTTTTGTGAAAATTTATCTTTATACTTGATAATTGTTCAAGTATGCAGAGCAATAACTTTGTATTCATAACTTGTGCAATATCATGGTCTAGAAATAAAATAGTGTCATCTGCGTATTGCAAGATAGATAAACTATCCTCTATTAAGTGTGGTACAACCCCATGAATTTGACCATCTTCCTTGGCCCTAGCAATGATGACAACCAACATATCCACCACTATATCAAATAAAATAGGTGATAGTGGGTCACCTTGCCTTAAACCTTTCTTAGTTTGGAAGTATGGGCTAACCTGGTCATTAACCTTTATGCCTATAAAGCCTTCATGTATGAAGGTCTTAATCCAACTACACAAGTATGAGAGAAACCTTTGTTCTTAAAGGTTTATTGGAGGAAGTCCCATTTAACTTTGCCGTAAGCCTTCTCAAACTATATTTTAAAAATACTACCATTCAATGTCTTCCTATGAATTTCGTGCATAGTTTCATAAAGAACTACAACTCCTTCCATGATATTTCTACCAAGGAGGAAAGCCATTTGCGAGGATCGTATAACTTTCTGGGCTACTAGGGCAATTTGGTTAGTGACTACTTTGGTAAAAAAATTAAACCTCACATTAAGCAAATAAATTGGTCTGTATCGCTATATTTGTTTGGCCTCATTGCCTTTAGGTAACAAAATAATTGTACCAAAATTTAAATTATGAATAGGAAGCGAGTCCCGATGGAACTCATGGAATAAAGACATCAAATCTTCCTTGATCACATTCCCAAAGACCTGATAAAACTTTGCCAGAAAACCATCTGGGCCTGGTGCTGAGCTATGGTTCATTTGGAAGATGGCATCCTACACTTCCATCTCTGTGAAATCTTGAATAATGGTCTTATTTTCTTGTTCTGAAACTTAAGGGATGTCCTCTGTTTTGGACTCATCCATTGACACAAAAGACGTACCCTATGGTCCAAAAAAGGTTTTTATAACATTAAGTGATATATTTTTTTAGTTCATCATCGCCAGTTATAATACCCTCATCCAGTCGTCCTCTTCTAACATGAAGATCCTGGTCTTCCTATGTTTTCCATTAGCCACTAAATGAAAGTTAGTGTTTGCATCACCTTCTAAAAGATTTTTAACTTTTGTCCTTTGATACCATTTGATTTCTTCCTCTCTCACAAGGTTGTCAAACTTTCATTTAAGTAGTGTTTTAAATTCAATTCTCAGAAGAAAGTAAGACTACTTCTGATTTTTTTCGAACTCGTCTAATTTATCTAACAAACTTTTCTTTTCCTTGTATACACCCACCCACAATTTTGGCACATCCCCTTAAGTATTGTCTTAAGCGTCTAATTTTTGCTTGCTACCGTTCTAAGGGGGTGTGGCCGTCCTGAACAATGTTCCCAAATTTGTTTGACCATCTCATAAAAACCCTTCGTAATAGCCAATCCAACTCAAATTCGAACAAATATGGTTATTGAGAAAAAAAGTTTTCTTGTATTTTTTATGTAAGGATGGATAAATTATTGTTTGGCTCGATGGATGTATCTCCTGTCATTGTTGCAGCACAACCGGGACATGATTATTGCTAGATGAACCCTGTCTAAAAAGTCAGTGCACACTTCAAATCTAAGAAAAAAGCATGTGATTCAACTCCCATGCAGTTTCTGCTGCAAGTGCTACGCACGTACGGCATTTGACAAATCAACAAATTGAAGTCTTGTGCCAGATGGACGCTTAGGTTTGGTGTTTAGTACTGCAATCCGTTAGGTTTATTTTGGTTGCTTCGCTTTGCAGGTGGCAGTAGTTGCAGACTTGCAGTACTGGATGGCAACAGAGGAGGCCTTCCTTGCAAGTTAAAATTGCAAGAAGTTGAGAGTGTGAGACAGATGACGAGCATTATACTGCTAGCCAACATCGTCTTCATAGTTACAGTACTAGTTAGTACACCTAGGATTGCTACTCTGCATGAACAGTGCGACCTACCAAAAGCAAAGTTCAAACTTCATAACTTTGCATAAGCAAACAGAGAGAAAACCCTAAACAGAGGTCAACCCAAGTGGTTCCACATGGTTTTCATTAGTTACTAACTATGTAGGTCTGCTCTTAACTACGTAGTGCATATAATTAGGAGGATTAATAGGTAAGCTCATTTTTAGCCAAGTCTTAAACTATTGTTAGCTAACTAGATAGCCAACCATAACTAAGTTATTAGGCTAATTTTTAGCCCAAACTAATAACTGTATTCAAACAAACCCTAAGTCTCTACATAGAACAATAAAAAATAATATTACCTTCTTTTATACATTCACAACTCTCGACCGTTCCTCCCCTAACTACTTGAAAAGGACACCTCATTTACCTAGGTCATGCTATGTCATATATACACTGTCGAAACACACTTAATCATCAGGTGTAAAGTCAATATCAACATTTAACTATTCTTGGATTATACACTCGGTTTCAAATTGTTGGTTGTTTAGTTTTATTCTAAATGAAAACTTCTATAATATTAACTATTTTTCAAAAGAACATGGCAATGTGTATAACTTATTTATTATATTTTTATTAACTTAATTAATGTTAGGAAATATTAGTTAAGGATAAAACTAAAACAATTCTAATTTGAAACGGCAGAAGTATACCTTAGCTGTACTTATATGGGACTCGATGGATTTAAATTTTAGAACATATTTGGCAGAGCTCCCAGAGTAGCTTCGAGGCTGAATTTAGCAAGAGCTCTGCATTTTTTTTTGCTAGGAAGTGATTCTGCAATGAGCTATGAGGCTAAGAGTTGAAAAAAGTAGTTTATCTGATTCACTCCCATATAGAACCATGTTATGGTCCTAAAGAATCACTTCTTTCAGAGAAATATTATTCACAAAAGGTCAAAAGCAGAAGGAGCTTTACAAAACATGCTAAAAAGCTTATGAGAAAATATCCTTTACGTACAAGACCAATGCAATGTCACGTAGAAGTTACTCCCAAATAGTGAAAAACATTTTTCTATGGAAAAGAAAGAAGTCCTTTGAGTTTTGAAACTAAATGAGAAAATTGGCTATTTGCCATACTAAAGAGTGGGCTGCACAGATTTACCACACGGATTTCACAAAATTGTCACCCAAAATATACGCTTCTTGTTTTATTCGCCATAATGCATCCTTTTTTTTCCTTCTAAAATCAGTCATGTGAAAGTACCAAATTGCCTATGGGGCAAATTTGCACCACATCCTGATCTGGTATCTTTGTATTGGGTTCACAACACTGTCTCGTCGTGCACCACGGTCGGTAAAACCATGTTGGGCAGCGGGGCTATGTTGGGCAGCTAAAAGCTCTAGTTTGGCTTTGATGAATTGATAAAACCCTATGTGCTAACCTAGTTTATCAAAGTGATCATGAGATAGGTAGCACTATTCCAAGTGGTGGAGCAATGGTGAAGATCATGATGATGGTGTGACCATGGTGATGATCAAGTGATTGGACTTGGAAAAGAAGAAAGAGAAAAACAAAAAGCTCAAGGCAAAGGTGAAATTTGATAGGAGCTTTTTGGTTTAGTGATCATGACACTTAGCCAGTGTGATCACATTTAGGATTGATAGCCGTACTATTAAGAGGGGTGAAACTCGTATCGAAATGCGGTTATCAAAGTGCCACTAGATGCTCTAACTCATTGCACATGCATTTAGATCTAGTGGAGTGCTAATATCCTTGAAAATGTTTGTGAAAATATGCTAACACATGTGCACAAGGTGATACACTTGGTGGTTGGCACATTTGAGCAAGGGTGGAGAAGTTTGTAAAGTGGAGGAGGCTTCTCGAGGTGACCGGACGCTGCCTAGGTGGTGACTGGACTCGGAGGCCTGTGTCCGGTCAGTAGTGCGCGGTGTTGGGCGCTCTCTGGTTGTGATCGGACGCTGAACAGTGATTGTGACATGACGCGACTGAGGTGCGTCCGGTCGCATCTGACGTATGCTGATGCAAGCAACAGAGCTAGGCAGAATTGATCTGACTCACCGGCACGTCCGATCGTGATTTTTTGTCTCTGGATGCTTACTAGAAGTAACCTAACGTTGGGATCTAGCGGGGAGCGGCGTGTCCGGTCACGGCATGGCAGTGGCACGCGCGCGTGGGCTTTGGCACCAGCGCGTCCGGTCTTTGGGACGGTGCACCCGGTCGTTACTTATCACGTGGCGCGAGGCTAATTAGCCGTTGAGATCGTGGGGACGTGGTTGAACTCGGTGACACGTGGCGAGCATTCGAGGACAAGACGTAGGCCTGAGTGCGTCCGATCACCCCGACCTGCACGTCCAGTCGATACGTAGTAGGCTGCTCTATGAGCCCAACGGCTCTATTCGTGGGGGCTCTCTATTTAAGCCCCTTGGCTGGCTCAAGCTCACCTTCTTGGCCATTTGCATTGGCATAGCAACCTTGTGAGCTTAGCCAAAGCCCTCCCACCCATCTCCATTATTGATTCATCATCTTTGTGAGATTGAGAGTGAATCCAAGTGCATTGCTTGAGTGATTGCATCTAGAGGCACTTGGTGCTCGTGTTTCACTGCGGGATTCACTTGTTACTCTTGGTGGTTGCCGCCACCTAGATGGCTTGGTGTAGCAAGGATCGTCGAGCGAAGGTTGGTGATTGTCTCCGGCTCTAATCATGGTGATTGTGAGGGGTTCTTGATCTTTCCCCGACGGAGAGCCAAAAGGTACTTTAGTGGATTGCTCGTGGCTTGTGTGATCCTCATCTTGTGTTGGTTGTGCGGCACCCGATTGCGGGTTTGGCATGTGATGCCAATTAGCGCATGAACCTCCAAGTGAGTGAATCGCCACAATGAGGACTAGCTTGCCGGCAAGCAAGTGAACCTTGATAAAAAATCTTGTGTCACCTTGTCCGAGGATTTCATTGGTTATCTTGTGATTGATTGATTGGCTCCATCTTGTGATTGGCTCATACCTTGACATGTTGGTATAATCATCGCCATCCTCTCTTGTATTTACATTTCTAGTGTTGCTTCACTCTTTAGTGTAGTTAGTCTTGAGAGCAAGCTTGTGTCGGGTCTAGTGGTTAGTGAGGCTCTTTAGTAAGTCTTTGAGAGCTCACTAACTTAGTGTAGCTACATAGCCATCGTGTGGATAGTGATTATAGATACTAGAATTGTGGTAGGTGGCTTGTATTTTTAGTAGGCTAGCGCAACATTCGTTTAACCTCATATTTGCCTAACCACTTTGTTTAGTGTTGTTGTAGAATTTTTATAGGCTATTCACTCCCTCTAGCCATTAGGACCTTTTGGCAGCAAGGCCCCGTCGGGCAGTGGGAGCACCTCGGGTGTAGAGGCCGTGTTAAGGATCTAGGATGGTTAGAAGAGGGGTGAATAGCCTATAATTTTTTTTCCTTCAAAGACAAAGACACTAGGCAAAGATGATTAGTACAAAAGACAATCCTAACAGCAACTACTTTGCCTAATCTAATTCACAACAAAGCAAGTCCCCTAAACAAGTCTAATAGCAAGGATTACAACTATTCTAAAGCTCACACAAGCTACCGAAACTAGCAACTACACCTAGTTGAGCTACACAAGTAAAACTACTTGAACTACACTACTCGACTAAGGAAGCTACTACTGCAATTACAAGCAACCACACCTGCACTAGAACAAGTATATCAAAGTGCATAAGTGCAGAGAGGCAAACCAAAGGGGCAAGAGAGACACAATTATTTGTCTCCAACATTCAATTGCTTGTTGGCAACCCACGTCCATATTGATGCGAGTGCTTTGATGGTTACCTCGCAAGCTAAGCAAGCTTTTCAAGTTTGACCCTCAATGTGGGTGCTGCAAGAAGCCAACCAAATCAAGGCACTCTAACTAGCCTCTATGGTTTCGCTAAAGTTGCCCTTTGTGATTGAAAGGTCCTAAATGGCTAGAGAGGGGGAGGGTGAATAGCCTAATAAAAATTCTACAAAACACTAGAACAAAGTGTTAGACTATAAGATAGTGATAAAGCAATTTTGCTCTAGCTCTACAAAGTGCTATGCGAGCCACCTACCGAATGCTAGTCACTATGATCTCTATGTTGTATGCACACAAACAATCAAGCTATGTCACTAACTTTACCTCAACTAGTGAGCTAGCTAAATTACTAGATACAACTAAACTACTCAACTAGCTAGGCAAGAAAGAAGATATAAGGAAGTAATACGAGAGGAGTAGAGCAAAATACCGAATCGTGAGTGTCAATATGAATACCAATTAGCACAAGATTTATCCCCAAGGTTCAATTGCTTGCCGGCAATCTATGTCCTCATTCTGACGATTCACTCAATTGGTGGCTCATGCACCAATAGTCACACGCCTAGCCCAACACTTTGGCGCTGTAAGAACCAACACAAATGAGGATCCACAAGCCATGAGCAATCCACTAGAGCTGCCTTTTGTGATCTCCCATGGGTAATAGGCACAATAACCCATCATAAATCACCGATCAGAGCCAGAGACAATCACCACCCTTCGCTCAATGATCACCGCTGCTTCAAGCCGTCTAGGTGGCGGCAACCACCAAGAGTAACAAGAGAATCCACAGCTCACACGATCACAAGTGCCACTCTAGATGCGCCAACGCGATGCAGATGCACTTTGGATCACTCCCAACTCACTTAGATGACCAATTTATGGAGTAGATGAGTGGGAGAAGCTTTTGCTCAGCTCACAAGGATGTATCACAAGTTAGACTACCCAAGAGAGTGAGCAATGGCCAACCAAAGCCTTTAAATAGAGAGGCCAAGCCTCAACTAGCCGTTGCCCTGATTCAGCCAACCGTCGGACCAGTTTCGGGGGCATCGGACCAGTCCGACTCTCGGTCTGACCCATGGATTGCTGCCACGTGTCCGCTCCTTTGAATGCCAACCATCAAACCCCAATGGCAAGTGCCAAGGGCTCTCTGCTCTCGCTTGTGCTCGCACCGTCGAACCACTGTGCTAGGAATGAGTCGGACTAGTCCAACTCAAGGTCCAACGCTAGGAGAAATTTACAACGAGTGCTCCAACACCATGAAAAGCGGTCGGACCCCGGTCCAACCCACACTAGTCGGACCAAAGGCGATCTGACCCTCACACGCCTTGTGCCACGCGTCGCTGCCTCACTTGCGCTCGCTAGGGTCTGAGTGTCGGACCACTGAACAATGATCCAATACCGTCCGACCTAAGCTCCAAACTAGTCCGACCGTGCACCTACGCCTAGAAAAATGGGTCGGACTGGTCTGACCCCTTTGGTCCGACTGAGCCAGCAGTGAACTGACGTGTTTTCCTTGCTCTCTGTCTCCATGGCGTAATTAGGGGCCAGCCTGGGCATTTGGTATTACCGAACTAATCGGTTTGGTACATTGGTTTCCAGAAAAA
The DNA here is from genome assembly GCF_019320115.1 of Miscanthus floridulus. Lineage (NCBI taxonomy): Eukaryota > Viridiplantae > Streptophyta > Magnoliopsida > Poales > Poaceae > Miscanthus > Miscanthus floridulus. The sequence goes on from NC_089585.1 coordinate 45,939,534, forward strand.
TTCGGTTCCTTCCAAAAATCGGTACCAAGGAAATTCGGTTTTGGTATTTACCAAAAATACCGAACTGATCTCATGGACATGTAATAGCAGGTTCAAAAGCTAATCTTACATAATTTGGACATGATTTCATAGAGAATAACAATATCAAATACATACATATAAAAGTCCACAAGACTATAAGAGTAGAGTACATAATATAATAGACTAAAATAGTGCTATCAATAATATAGCAACACTCAAACTCAGCACATTTCATATAGTTTGGTAAATTCGGTTCCCTGAGGTAAAGTACCGAATTTATCTCCTAGAAATTAGGAACCGAACAGGGTACCAAAAAATTTGATTTCAATATTTTTGGTTGGGTTCTCGGCATTTTGTGCCCATGGTTAGTTAGGGGAGGCATTGGACTAGTCCGACCCAAACGGGAATTGGCCCGTCGCCCCTGAAACCTCTTTTTCAAGCGTGATCTCTTCACCCTTGCTCTCATGTGCTAACACCAAAGTGTTCCAAACACTTGTGCACGTGTGTTAGCATTTTTACAAGCATTTTTCAAGGGTAAGTTAGCTCACTAGGTTCCAAATGCACATGCAACGAGTTAGGTCACCTAGTGGTATTTGATAACCGCATCAACCATGAATTCTCCACTTTTTATAGTATGACTATCTATCCTAAACCCGATCACGCACTCTATTGCATCTTGATAGGCAAAACAAAATGATCCTAGCTCTTATACCTTTGCCTTGAGCCCATTTTATTTTCCTCTTTCTTCTTTTCCAAGTTGGAGCACTTGATCACCATCTTTTGGCCATCTCCATCACATGAGGGCCATCTAGCTCCACCTTGGTTGTGAACTAGCCTATCTCATTCATCACTTAGAGCAAAGGGTTAGTCCACTAGGTTTCATCAATTATCCAAAACTAAATTGGGCTTTCATCGATCTCCCGCGAAGTGAGCACAAGACCCCTTACAATCCACTTGATCGGAGCCACCCAAACAATCACCACAAGGTGCTTCATGATCCAACCAGATCCAAGCTGTCTAGGTGACAACGACCACCAAGAGTAACAAGAAAATCACTGTCACCACGCTTCTCTAGTGCCACCAGATGCAATCCAACTAAGGAAATACACTAGAACTCTACAAATCTCACGCTAAATCAATCTCAAAGCATGCAAGCGGGTGAAGTGTGTGCTTGAGCTCCAGATTATATATGGATTAGTAGAAATAGCCAAGAAATCTTAAAAAAGGTCGAGCAACTCATCTATTTATAGCCCCACACAAAACTAGTCATTAGGAGCTCTTGGTGGGTTGTCTACGTACTCACCGAATAAGTCGGGTGGGCACCGGAGAAACCCCACTAGAAAAAGGATTGATGAAATCCAACGATCCAGATCAAATCTCATCTAGTTGTTAGAGAGTGCTTTCTCTGGTACTCGGGCAGAGGCACCATCAGAGAAATCTAGTGGTCTCCCAAGGATTTGTCCAGAATTGGTGACCATTGGAAATTCCAAAGGTCAAATCCTCCTTTCTTCGGTGCTGCAAAGGTGTAGATGATCAAATAATTCTGTTGAGTCTAGAACCTCTTTGGTCGCCAACTAGAGAGCTATAGGCCCCCATTAGGAAAGTCTGAAGGGTCCCAGCCGCCAGCACGGGAGAAAGTGTTGCTCCTTTTGAATTTTTGTGCGTTGAACATGAGGCCGACATGTCACCCCCTCAAGGCTGCATTCTCTGGTGTTATGGGGTTATTATAGACACCGTATAAAATCCGGTGGCTCCTACACAACTAAAACAATTAGAAATAGGGGGCTAAACCACTTTCTCCGGTTACTTCTCCTCAGGGGCATCGAAGATATTTAGTGAGTGCACAAACGTTGCACTAAGTCGCACTCTCAAATGTTTTTCAAATTTGCTAACTTCAAATGTGTTCCAACTTAAATACCACGAGTTAAGCATTGAGTTAGCTTTTTCAAAATATTTTCGAAAGCATTTTCACTTGCTTCTCATCATGTTGCTAGGTCTAATGCACATGTACATTTTGATAACACCTAGTGACATGTAACACCTCTAGTATTACGAGCTTGCTTAACACCTAGGTTAAGGTCTTAGGGAAATTAGCAAAACAAGTTCTCGAGTTGAAAAAAATTAAAATCATTCATGAAATGATAAACAAACCCTGTGCGACCTACCTTTATGGTTGAGGAAAATCAAATAAAAATCTAAGTTAAGTTACTCAGTGTGTAAAAATACTTTGGAAATCCTAACAAAAAGAATAAAATATGTAGTTAATTGTTTGGTATGAAAAACAATTTCTGTAAACAAAATAAAATATGACTTGTGTATAGTGCTAATGTGAAGATGGTGAGCAAGTGTTGTAGTGGAAAATGCAACTTTAATTCTTGAAAACATATGTTGTTAATAGTGTTCCGGAGAGCTCAAAGATCAAATATGAAATTAAGAGAAGCCTTTTTGTTAAGTTCGCAAACACTTGAACTATTGTTTAAAGTACCATTTTTGGTAAATTATATTGAGCAAAATAATTAAAGAGTGCTTAAATAATCTATTCCTATGGGTTGGTATGGAGTATGAACTATTGCATGAAATACTTATTGATTGAAGTTAATAAGGTTTAGACATTTTAAAAATTGTGGCAAAATTGTTAATGGTCGTTTATGAACCCTTGCCCTTTTTTTTCTAAGTCTCAAAAGGATTGTAGACAATGCTATTTTGGCAATTAAATTCTAACTAAAATGTTTAAACACTACCTTCATGTTTTCATATTGTTGGTTGCCTCTAAGTGGGTACTTGGGCATGGTATAGGTTGTACTGGGGTTGGGTGTCACGTTGCCCTCTTAAAAATTTCTCAAACTTCGTTGGAACACGCTAGATCATGTCGTGGGCGCTCCGTTCATGAACCAGCGCTTAGCGTGACGAACCCCCTGTAATACCCTCGGTGTTACATTGTACAATTTTTGCTAAAACCATGTCATAAGCATCATGTTTATGTATTATTGCATGTGGTAAAATGAGAAATTAAATTTTATTGTACTAATTCTCAATTTGAGCTCTAATTTATTCCTTATCCAAATACTCTCCAGCATAGCTCAACTCACTATTGTCATCCTGATCCAACTCCATCTCTTGCTATTCATCTTCTTCCTAATCCCCAGAGCGCGCACAAGGCACACTGCTCTACTTAGCCCGTGCACAGCGACGACCGACCGTAGCAACAGCATCGCACACGCTACGCATTAATCTCACTCACAAGCTCGGCCTGCCGAGCACGCCGTTTGCTCGCTGCTCTGGAAACACAGCCCAGACACCCTTTCCACACGTCATCACTATAGACATATGAAAGCAACTGCGATACATTCTCTGCTGTTCTCCTCACATTTTCCTTGAACGCATGTACCAGCTAGGGCTGCTACTAGCTAGCAGAGTCACTGTGTTTGCAGCAAAATTACTAGCTAACAGAGTCACTGTGTTTGCAGTAAAGTTTACTCATGCAAAAGGACTAACTTCCAATAGATGAGATTACCATTCCGGCATGGTGCAGTACCCTACCAGTGTATGAATTCACATGCACTAGATAGGTTTAGTAAAGGAATCTTGATTAATTTCTTTATGTACATAACTAGCATGGATCAGCAGCTCTAGTACTTGATGACATCACTATTAGTAGTACAAGATGACATGTAAAAGATAGCTAATAAAAAAAGTGATACTTAATGGAGTAGTATTAATCATCTCATGGTAGTCTAAATAATCTAGCTACGCAAATAGAAGAACACATCATGTTAAGATTGTAGCTGCATACTTGAACAGCTAGCTGAGGCCTGGAGTGACTAGATCATATGCAAATGAAAGGCTAGTATGACTGCCACACCCTACAATACAAGTACCAGCTGATGGAACGAGCCTGCCGTGCCGTATGCGGTGGTGTGCCTGGACTGGCCGAGTGAGGACTAGAACACTATAGCTTGCACAGGCCTCAAGTCAAGGTCATCACCATTGTCGGTGGCTTGGTTGGGGCAATGACCACAACCGCACTTACTGCGATTCGTGATTGTATAAATAAATAAATGTTCAATGCACGGCCAAACAACCTTTCTGTACACAATGCCTTACACAAGCATCAGCTCATAGAGTCACAGTCACCGGAGCTGTGTGCCGCCCCTGAGCTATGCCAGATGGTTGGCCAGGCCTGTAGAATGACTAGCATACTTGTCGTGGTCTCGTCTGAGTCATGAGCACGCGAGTGGGACCCTAGACTCGATACTGAACCGTTTGCTTCTCCATTCCCACGTCTCCTGTCTTTAAAAGGACACGCCGAGCCGTCGAGCCATCTCGCTCCGCTGCTCACTTGCTTCTTCCTCTCAAATCAAGTTCCTCCGTTCTTGCCCGAGAAAGCTGCGTCTATGGATTTCTCCCCAAGCTGTAATTGACCGAGGTAGCTAGCCTACAAGAATTCCTTCATTTTTCTTCTCCATTATTTCCTTGACCCGTGGTCTCATCCATTATTTCTAGACCCACACTAATGTACCCAAATAGCATTCACTAGGATCCACCCGGTCATCACGTCCAACAAGCGTCGTGAAGTCCAAGTTGCCGTTCCAGCACGTCATCTCTCTCCACATGAGAGCTCCATAGCCACAAAGTCAAATGACAAATTATTATCATTCACTAATTATTAGCATACCACTTGGCAAGATTTATATCTCCTCCATTAATTCCTTGATTTGCATAAATGAACTAGCACACCCCCCTCATCACGTCATGGGCCAAAGACCCACAGCCATGTGCAAGTCAACAAGTCCAATAGCATGATTAGCCTCCTCCAATAATATCATTTCTTCACCTCTAGAGCTCATTTGAATTTATTTATTTATTGTGAAATAAATTTTGTTAGATTCCTAAATTCATGATCTATCTGTTAGTGTAATTAGTTCATATAGTTCAGTGATACCTTTAGGATTACTTTATTATTTCGAAATATGTATTATTATTATTATGGTTATTTAGAGAATGAATTTTTGTGATGCATTGGTAGGAGTGCTAGCCCTAAAAATATTTTACAGTAGGTTCATTGTATTATTATGTGCTCACTGTAATTTTTATAGCCTTAGAATAGGTTGATAAATATGGTAGCTAGTGCACCTTGTTTTATCGTATACATAGTAAATTGATATTAACAATAAGGATGCCTTTAGTTGTTAAGATAATACGTGAAATGTTTCATACCTGTTTAGTGGGAATAATAGGTAACTTTGTGTATTAGTCATTAGAGTTAGCTTAGTAGCTTGGTAGATGTATTCTTATTTTAAGAGTTGCTGTTGCCGTATTACTAAGCGTTGCATCATCATTTCATGCATGTAGATAACGAGTTGGTAGAGTTTGTGACTGCGGGCGAGCAGGAGTACGATGAGCTAATCGAGGAGTACAAAGAGGTTCTTGTGCAGGAGAGAGTCCCAAAGCCATCAGTTGCTGACACACCGCCTACCCAAGGCAAGCCCCGGTGCATAACCTTCATTTTTTATCACTATATATATATATATTTATATATATGATGTGCATTTAAGTTACAGGCATTTTATGGAAACTACGTGCATAAATGTATCCACCCATGAGTCCTACTAGTATAGGTCGAGTAGCTGCTATGCTCAGGATGTCGGTAGCATGGGTAACCTGTCGTTACTCACAAATAGGTGATAAATATGATCACTCATGATAAAATAGTGGAAAGGAAAATGATGACCGGGTAGGGATATGGTTGGGTTCTAGTGGGTGTAAAGGGGTGTGTCATGCGGCCAACAGGGCATAGCTCGATTACACTTTTCCCTATCTGTGTCAATTAAGGACCAGTCGTTGCAATGGACGCGAGGCAAGTCACAGATCTATTGTCCCGAGCACATACTTGGGTATGGGCGCAGGGAAGACTTGTTGCTATCTTATCGTGGATCCGGCTCTTTCCGGACTGACTGATTGGAGGCGGAGATGGTGGAGATCCTTGCACCATACTGAGTCTGAGACTCTGGAGTGGGGGCTTGGAGTTCAAGTTTGGACGGGGACCTAGACACCCAGGACAGGAGGGTGATGGTTAGTCCTACTTATGCCTGGGGTATAAGTGGGGTGTGTGTTTTCGGGGCACCCTGCTAGGCACATTGGTTCGCGTATTGCCGCTGAGTCGGTACGACTTGTCTTACCTCTAACATCGTAGTAAGAACTGAAAGTTAAAAGAAGAAGAAATGGAACTGATTGCTCAACTCTTGCTTGAAAGTAGAACATGTGCTTATATAGACTGGATAGATAACAACTTAATCCGGCTGATAATCATAAGAGAAATAAGGACTCACTATTAGTATTACTTTTTGCTAAAAGAAAACCAGCAAACCATGAAGCTTATCATATTCCTTGGAGTCAGGAAATTATTCCCATTAGTCGGATAAGTTTTGCTAGTACATTGTGTACTCAGGGTTTATTTACCCCTGTTGCAGGTGATGCATGAGAAGTACCTTTGTGTGGAGGATTCTTCTGGTGGGCTCAGACGGATCCTCATTCTTATCGCTAGCTGTTTATTTTAAATTCCGCTATTTATCATTTCGCACTCTAATATTTAGTAATGTAATAATGTAATTTTTAAGAAACTCTAATGTATGAAATAGACCTGTATTGTAACTCGTTCTCATTATTGGATCCTTGGGAAAAATGTGGATCTTTCGAGTTCTCCCTTGGGGTGTGCCCAACGGATACCGCCCGCTATAGCTTGCTTTCGGGCTGCTTAGTGCCTGGTGGAAGGCGAGCACCACCATAAGCGTGTCATTTTGGGTGGTTCTGCCATAGTTGGTACCAGAGCCAATAATGGTTACGAGTTTCATCACTCTTTTTCAAAACTAAAAAGTTGACCAAGAAAAGCTTTGTGAAAGGTAGGATGCAATTACATTATGTAAATAAGTATAAGCCCTAGCAATATGGTCTATCTAGGATAGCGACACTGGTTTTATCTAATCAGTTTTCTATAGGTACACTGACTTACGTTGCATAAGAAATCGATTAGAATACAGAAAGTGACTATGCGATGTGCTGAAAAATTTACGAATGTCGCTAGATTCTGGCTTGAGTGAACGTATAGGACGATGCATGCATCATGATAATAGCATTTTGCTTAAACTAAAATCCCCCCTACACATATAATTGGATTAGTAAAGCGATAGGATTAATTAAAAGAATGCTTTAATTAAATATGCTATCATTTCTCTAATCCCTTACTTCTGATTGGGAAGGTTGTTCTAAATGGATGGTTCCTACCTCTTACAGATGAATCTAAGGTCTGGACGTGGGAGCACCAATGCTGGGGCGGCTCATAGTCTTGGCAAGGGCCAAGGCGAGAGTGGCTAGGCCAACGAGCACGACAGGGAGAGCCATGGGGCTCCACTTCTAGCTCCTCCTCCTCCACCACCGCCGTCGCCGATGACTCACGCAGAGATGATGGTAGAGCTATTGGCTGCTCACCGAGAGTCAGCCCGTGCCATGGAGATTATGGCACAAGCTGTCGCTGGCTTCGCCCATGGAGGCCACAGGGGCAATGGTGGGAACGGGGGTGGTGCCCGCTATCCTGAGGGACCCTCCTCTTACCAAGACTTTCTCAAGACCCACCTACCCACATTCACACCATCAGATGAGGCTCTGGATGCGGAGCACTGGCTTCGCATTCTGGAGCAGAAGTTCCTATTGCTCAAAGTGGCCGATGAGCAGAAAGTGCGCTTTGTAGCACAGTAACTATTGGGGTCCGCAAGTGCATGGTGGGATACCTTCCATGCCATGCAGCAGCTAGATCATTTGGCAACCTAGTAGGAGTTCACCGCAACATTTAGAGAGTTCTATGTTCCTACTGGTGTCATCAACCAGAAGCTGACTGTGTTCCTAGAGCTGCGCCATGGGAGTATGACAATGATGGATTATGTTAATAAGTTCAATCACTTGTCCCAGTATGCTGGCATTCATGTGGACACTGACGAGAAGAAGAAGGACCGCTTCTTTCATGGCCTCTCTTATATCCTTCAGGAGAAGCTGTACATGGCAAACTATCAGACCTTCAGGGCACTAATGAACGCTGCCATCGCCATGGAGGGCTTGCAGTGGGATTCCCAGGTAGAGTGGAAGAGGAAGTAGGTGGCTGCGGGATCTTCCAACCACCATCATACTTAGAAGGTACATGTTGTCCGGTGGGGGCCCTATCAATCATCAGGAGGGCCTTCATTTCGACAGCCCTAGTAGACTTCTCAGACTTCTTCCACACAGTACCGTGCACCCACTCAGCAAGTGTAGCCTCAGTGATAGCAGGTCCCACCTTGCCAGGGATTTGGAAACAAGCCTGGTGCTTGCTTCAAGTGCAGCAAAGATGGCCACTATGCCCGGGAGTGTCCCTAGAACCAGCTAGTAGGCTGGTCAAATGGGCTGTGATCAAGAGGAAGGTGCCCAGCCAGTCCAGACAGGTGAATTTCATGAATACTTAGCAGATATTGTAGCAGGAACCGGTGATGGCTGGTATGTTTACCATCTATTCCCATCCAGCCTATGTGTTGTTTGATTCTGGTGCATCACATTCCTTTATGAGCATGGGATTTGTAGACCAGCACAACTTACCATTTATGGCTATACCATATGCCTATAGAATCTGTACTGTGGGTTCGCAAATGTTCATCAATACCCGAATGGACATAGTAAGCTTGGTATTTGCCACCCACACTTACCGCCTATAGTTCATGGTAATGCCTGGACAAGGCATTGATGCTATTCTTGGAATGAATTGGTTGCGGGTGTATGGGGTAGTCTTAGATTTGAAATGGAGAAGTGTCGAGTTACGACTTCCTTCTTCTAAGGATAGGATGTCTCTGCTTGTACCCTTAGATCTAGTCTTACCTGTTCCTACCCATGCTGAAGCCTCTCCTAATCTTACCCCCATCCTTGTGGTATGTGAGTTCCTAGATGTTTTTCCTGAAGATCTTCCTAGGTTGCCACCAGACAGAGAGGTGGAATTCTCCATTGAGCTAGAGCCTGGTACTGCTCCTATCTCCCAACGCCCATACCGCATGGCTCCAAGGGAATTGGCTGAGATGAAGAAGCAGCTGGAAGAGTTAATGGAAGAAGGTTTCGTTCGTCCTAGTGCTTCACCATGGGGTTGCCCAGCCATTTTCATGAAGAAGAAGGATGGTACTCTATGGATGTGTGTGGATTATCACCCTCTTAATGTGGTAACAGTTAAGAACAAGTATCCGTTGCCCTACATAGATACTTTGTTCGATCAACTAGCTGGTACCAAGGTGTTCTCGAAGATTGACCTTTGATCAGGCTATCATCAGATCAAGATCAGACCACATGATATACCGAAGACAACTTTTTCTACTAGGTATGGGTTGTATGAGTACCTAGTGATGTCTTTTGGTCTCACCAATGCTCCTGCCTTCTTCATGTACCTGATGAATTCAGTCTTTATACCGGAGCTGGACAAGTTTGTGGTAGTATTCATTGATGATATACTGATTTATTCCAAGAATGATGAAGAGCATGCCCAACACCTTCAGATAGTACTGTCTCGACTAAGGGAACACAAGCTTTATGCTAAATTCAGTAAGTGTGAATTTTGGTTAGATCGAGTGTAGTTTTTGGGGCATGTGTTGACACCTAACGGCATTTTAGTAGATCCCAGCAAGGTGCAAGATGTGTTGAATTGGAAGTCTCCCAGATCTATGCTCCAGATTCATTAGTTCCTTGTTCTCATGGGGTACTCTCAGTGTTTCATTCTAGATTTCTCCAAGATAGCCCAACCAATGACTAATCTGCTCCAAAAAGAAGCTAAGTTTGATTAGAGCGCATCCTGTGAAGAAGCTTTCCAAGCTCTAAAGACATTTCTAACCACTGCCCCTATGTTGGCCCAACCGGATATTGACCGACCCTTTGATATATATTGTGATGCCTTGAAGATGGGGCTAGGGTGTGTGCTTATGCAAGATGGGTGTGTGATAGCTTATGCTTCGCGCCAACTGAAAAAGCACGAGGTGAATTACCCCACCCATGACTTAGAGCTGGCTACTGTGGTCCACACTCTAAAGATTTGGAGGCACTATCTATTGGGCAACAAAGTGCATATTTTTACAGATCATAAGAGCCTCAAGTATATTTTCACTCAGTCTGAGCTGAATATGAGGCAAAGGAGATGGTTAGAATTGATAAAGGATTACAACTTGGAAGTCCATTATCACCTAGGAAAGGCCAATGTAGTGGTGGATGCTTTGAGCCAAAAGTTATGCCAGGTTGAGGAAACAACCTTGTCTCTCAACCATGCAGAAGTGCTGGCTCACATTGCCTTGACCTTAGAGTTGCTTGAGCAGATTATTCTAGAGCAAAAGCAAGACCCCGAAGAAATTCCCCACATCAAAAAATTGATGGCCAAGGGGCGTGGCCCTCACTTTAGTGTTGATGAGCATGGAGTAGTGAGATACAAGGATAGACTGGTGGTCCCATCCAATGAGGAGCTGAAAAGGAAGGTTTTGAATGAAGCCCATCATTCAAAGCTATCTATTCATCCTGGCAGCAACAAGATGTATCTTGATCTGTGCCACTTGTACTGGTGGTCCAACATGAAGCAAGACATCACCCGGCACGTCACAGAGTGCGACACTTGTGGTAGAGTTAAGGCAGATCATATGTGTACTCTAGGATATTTGCAGCCCTTGCCCATTCCTGTTTGGAAATGGGAAGATATTTCCATGGACTTTGTGGTGGGTTTACCCCGCACATACAAGGGCTATGACTCTATTTGGGTCATTGTGGATCGCCTCACCAAGTTAGCTCATTTCCTCCCAGCGAATTCTAAATATTCTGCTAAACAGTATGCCGAGTTGTACTTGGACCAGATTGTGACTCTACATGGAGTTCCCCTCACTATCATCTCCGATAGGGGATCAGTTTTTATCTCTTGCTTCTAGGAGCAACTCCAAGAGTGTCTTGGAACTAGTCTCCTCCGTAGTTCAGCCTATCACATGTAGACTAATGGCCAAACCAAAAGGGTGAACCAAGTGCTCAAAGACATGTTAAGAGCTTATGCCATTTCTTTTCTTAAGAAGTGGGATGGATGCCTAAAGTTAGCTAAATTTTCTTACAATAATAGCTACCAAGAGAGCATTCACATGGCACCATTTGAAGCTCTGTATGGGAAGAAATGTCGGACGCCACTTAATTGGGTTGAAGTGGGAGACCGTGGATACTTTGGGCCATAATTCATCAAGGAGGCTTGAGAGTAAGTTGTCCTTATCCAGCGTCATTTGAAGGTAGCTCAGAGCTAATAGAAAGCCTATGTAGACAAGCTAATGGAAATGGGGATCCTGATCTTCCATTAGGTAGAGGTAACTATCATTGTGGTGGAGAATGACACACCGATCCGGCTTTAGATTGAAAGATCGAACCCTGCAATCTTAGCACCATAGCTCCTCTGGTTATCAACCAAGTCACGGACCAGGTTGACCTCGCTAAGAAGGCTAATCCCTACCTGCGCAATGAAGAACACAAGCAAGAACAAGAAAGAACACAACCAAATTGCAGATGAATGATTAATCTCACGAAGTTGGGGTCTCACAAACCGATGAACGACGAAACTGTTCTTGACAGAATAATCTAAGCAAAACCCCAAACCCTAATGGAGGGGCGATGGCTGTTTATTAAGACTCTAGGGTTATGCAAGACCCCTAGACGTGCCCCTAATGGGCCCAAACTCGATATATGGTCAAACGGACCAAAAGACGGTGTCGCAGCACCCTGGCAGATTCTGGATGCTAACTTGTGACCACGATTCCTGTTGATTCCGAATAGGTTTTGATGTGAAAGCACTTGGATTGGCTTCCTTATCAAATTAGCTTTCCATCCATATGTGGATCATCAAAAACGGAGTCCGGATGCGTCCTGGGTGACCAGTTTAAGGCAGACTGGTCCTGGAGACCGAGGCAGACTCAAAATCATGTTAGACCGGGCCTCCGGTTCTTGTTGGACATCCTTGCTGGTCATATTTGCCTCCACCATGTCCTCTAAGTCCTTCATGACCCTCTCCAATGTTCTTAAGCAAGATAACATCATTAGGTAGTAGTCTATTCTCAAAAGTATAAAAAGAATCGCTTAAGAACGAGCTCACCTCTAAATTGAGTTGACGCATTCGAGCCCGGGTCATTGGACCTTGCATGACGGTTGGAGGATCTACGGGTACATCCGAAGGAGTGATGTCCTCATCATCCTCCCCCTTTTGAAATGGAGTCATCCTCAACTCAAGCTCATCTTCTTCTCCCAAATAAGGTTTCAAATCTATAATGTTAAAGGTGGGACTAACCCTGAACTCGGGTGGCAACTCAAGTTTGTAGGCATTATCATTTATTTTCTCAATTATCTTATAAGGACCAGCTGCTCTTGGCATTAATTTAGACTTACGCAGCTCAAGAAATCTATCTTTTCTCAAATGTAACCAAACCAAATCACCCGGTTCAAGTTTAATCTCTTTTCTACCTTTACTACCAGCAATTCTATACTTTTCATTCATTCTTTCAATATTTGCTTTAGTTGTTTCGTGCAACTTACGAATAAAATTGGCATGCTCTCTAGCATCACTATGTATTCTCTCAGTGGTAGGTAAAGGCAAAAGATCAATAGGAGCATGGGGGTTAAAACCATACACTACCTGAAAAGGACTTACCTTGGTGGTGGAATGTTTCGCCCTGTTATATGCAAACTTCACATGCAGCAAACACTCTTCCCACATCTTCAAATTGCGCTTCAAAATTGCTCTCAACATGGTGGACAATGTTCGATTCACAACCTCAGTTTGGCCATCAGTTTGGGGATGACATGTTGTAGAAAACAGCAGCTTGGTCCCCAATTTATTCCACAACATGCGCCAAAAATGACTCAAGAATTTTGCGTCGTGATCTGAAACAATAGTAGAAGGCATACCATGCAAGCGAATGATTTCTTGAAAGAAAAGGTCAGCAATATGAACAACATCATCGCTCTTATGACAAGGAATAAAATATGCCATCTTAGAAAAACGATCAACCACTACAAAAATACTATCCCTCCCCCTCTTAGTCCTTAGCAAACCCAACACAAAATCCATAGATATATCAGCCCAAGGAGTAGAAGGAACAGGAAGAGGCATATACAAACCATGTGGGTTCAACCGCGACTTAGCTTTTTGACATGTAGCACATTGAGCCACGTACCGCTCTACATCTCGCCTCATCCTTGGCCAAAAGAAGTGTGTGGACAAGGAAAAACAAGGCACTCAACTCTCAAGCGTCTTACCACGATCTTACAAGTGTTCTTACCAAAGCAATAGGCGGTGCAATCGATCGGTGACTGTGATACCGTTGTAGCTTGAGTGTAACAGTTGCAAGGCGAACCTGTACTTGGTTAGAAGAAAGTGGAGCTTGGATAGGCACAATATAGTAGCAAGGAATAGCAAAATTCACAACTGAATAGCAAAGCTGAATAAATATCCCAAGTACTTGTCTTAGTTGCTGGCCTACTCACGTTCCAAGTACCAGATGTATCAAGTGATGTGAACAGCAAGAATATGATTAGGAACAAGGTATAAATCAACACACGCAAACACAACTCAAATAGCGCTCTCTATGTGCTCCTCTAGATATTGTTCCTCTTTTGCCCCTCTCTTTTTTCTATTTTTTTAGGTTGTCGTTGTTTTTTGGAGAAATTTCGACTTTTTCTTTTTATTTTTTTGATATTTTTTCTTCACTTAGGAGCACAAAAGAAGTAACCATAGAAAATATGAGCTTAAACAAGTGAAAGACGTGCCTGTGGAATTTTCAGAAGACATGCTTAAAATCGACAAGAACCTTGTGACCACGAAAATAGGATCTTGTGACCACTTTTTAACCAAAATAAAAATCTCTGACCCTAGCAAAGCAGGGGATGGACGGATCCGAATTTTTTTCTGATCGATTTTTATATATGGAACGTCGAAATCCGAGTTCGTATGCGAAAACTAGACCAGTTTTACGAAAACACTCCGAATTAGAAGACAAAATGGGAACAATATGCGCAAAATTGGTCACGACAGCAATGATTTGATGGAAACAGTGAAGACAAGTGTAGGAAATTAGATGGCGTGGACTAGGGTTTGATGGATACAAAGGAAACTCAACAAGACTTGGAGATGTTCACGGATTATGATGAAAAACAAAGGGAAAACACAAACTGGACTAAAAAACGATCTAAAATAGCAACCAGAACTTGACCTAGGGCACAAACTCAACAACGCGAAACAGAGATGAAATTGCAAGGCACAATGAGGCTATAGGACAGGGAATATGTGACGATGTATATTTTTTTGGCTTTTTGTGGACTATAGGTAATGCAAAAACATTAACAATCTAAAGGGGAAAACAAAGTTATACCTAACGGGCAACAAAGTCTCTGATACCACTTAATGGAAACAGGGATCCTGATCTTTCATTAGGTAGAGGTAACTATCATTGTGGCGGAGAATGACACACCAATCCGGCTTCAGATCAAAAGATCGAACCCTTCAATCTTAGCACTACAGCTCCTCTAGTTATCAACCAAGTCACGGACCAGGTTGACCTCGCCAAGAAGGCTAATCCCTGCCTGCGCAATGAAGAACACAAGCAAGAACAAGAAAGAACATAACCAAATTGCAGATGAATGATTAATCTCATGAAGTTGGGGTCTCACAAACCGATGAACGACAAAACTGTTCTTGACAGAATAATTTAAGCAAAACCCCAAACCCTAATGGAGGGGCAACGGCTGTTTATTAAGGCTCTAGGGTCGTGCAAGACCCTTGGACGCGCCCCTAATGGGCCCAAACTCAATACATGGTCCAACGGACCAAAAGACAGTGTCGTAGCACCTTGGCAGATTCTGGATGCTAAATTGTGACCATGATTCCTATTGATTCTGAATAGCTTTTGATGTAAAACCACTTGGATTGGCTTCCTTATTAAATTAGCTTTCCATACATATATGGATCATCGAAAACGGAGTCCGGATGCGTCCTGGGTGACCAGTTTAAGGCAGACTGGTCCTGGAGACTGAGGCAGACTCGAAATCATGTTGGACCGGGCCTCCGGTTCCTGTTGGACGTCCTTGCTGGTCATCTTTGCCTCCACCACGTCCTCTAAGTCCTTCATGATCCTCTCCAATGTTCCTAAGCAAGATAACATCATTAGGTAGTAGTCTATTCTCAAAAGTATAAAAAGAATCGCTTAAGAACGAGCTCACCTCTAAATTGAGTTAACGCATTCGAGCCCGGGTCATTAGACCTTGCATGACGGTTGGAGGATCAGCGGGTACATCCGAAGGAGTGATGTCCTCATCATAGGCGAAGAAGGCCTTTGGAGTTTAAACTTGGGGATTATGTGTACCTCAAGGTATCTCCTATGAGAGGAGTACATCGGTTTGGTATCCATGGCAAGCTAGCTCCCCGATACGTGGGTCTTTACAAAATTTTGAGGCAATGTGGCCCCGTTGCTTATCGTCTCTAGCTTCCTAAGGTTTTATCTATGGTACACAAGGTGTTTCATGTATCATAATTGAAGTGATGTTTGCGGGTACTGGATGAAGCTGTAGAAGTTGGAGGGCTTCCCCTCCAACCAGATTTGACTTACGTTGAGCACCCTATAAAAATCCTAGATGAGAAAGAAGGAGTGACGAGAAAAGTGTGGTAAAGTTCTACAAAGTGCAATGGCAAAACCACTCAGAGGATAAGGCCATGTGGTAACAAGAGAGTTATCTATTGAAGCATTACCCCCACCTCCTTTCTGGTTCTGATAGTTAGTTGCTACGTCGAAATGTAATTCCTATCTCTTTCTCACACCAGGCACATGAAATATTGGGTCAAGATTTTGTTTTAGGGGGGTAGATTTGTAACACCCTCTGTGTTACATTGTATAGTTTTTGCTAAAACCATGTCATGAGCATCATGTTTATGTATTATTGCATGTGGTAAAATGAGAAATTAAATTTTATTGCACTAATTCTCAATTTGAGCTCTAATTTATTCCTTGTCCAAATACTCTCCAGCACAGCTCAACTCACTATTGTCATTCTGATCCAACTCCATCTCTCGCTATTCATCTTCTTCCTAATCCCTAGAGCACGCACAAGGCACACTGCTCTGCTTAGCCCGCGCAACACGCGCACAGCGATGACTGACCGTAGCAACAACATCACACACGCTACGCATTAATCTCACTCACAAGCTCGGCCTACCGAGCACGCCATTTGCTCGCTGCTCTACAAACGCAGCTCAGACCCCCTTTCCACACGCCATCACTGTAGACATATGAAAGCAACTGCGATACATTCTCTACTGTTCTCCCCACATTTTCATTGAACGCACTTACTAGCTTGGGCTGCTACTAGCTAGCAGAGTCACTGTGTTTGCAGCAAAGTTACTAGCTAGCAGAGTCACTGTGTTTGCAACAAAGTTTACTCATGCAAAAGGACTAACTTCCTATAGATGAGATGACCATTCTGGCATGGTGCAGTACCCTACCAGTGTATGAATTCGCATGCACTAGATAGGTTTAGTAAAGGAATCTTGATTAATTTCTTTATGTACATAACTAGCATGGATCAGCAGCACTAGTACTTGATGACATCACTATTAGTAGTTCAAGATGACGTGTAAAAGATAGCTAATAAAAAGTGATACTTAATGGAGTATTATTAATCATCTCATGGTAGTCTAAATAATCTAGCTACACAAATAGAAGAACACATCATGTTAAGATCATAGCTGCATACTTGAACAACTAGCTGAGGCCTAGAGTGACTAGATCATAATCAAATGGAAGGCTAGTATGACTACCACAACCTACAGTACAAGTACCAGCTGATGGAACGAGCCTACCATGCCATGTGCGGTGGTGTGCCTAGACTGATAGAGTGAGGACTAGAACACTATAGCTTGCACAGGCCTCAAGTCAAGGTCATCACCGTCGTTGGTGGCTTGGTTGGGGCGACGACCACAACCACACTTACTGTGATTCATGATTGTATAAATAAATAAATGTTCGATGCATGGCCAAACAACCTTTCTGCACACACTGCCTTACACAAGTGTTGGCCTGCTCATAGAGTCATAGTCACCAGAGCTGTGTGCCGCCCCTGAGCTATGCCAGATGGTTGGCCAGGCCTGTAGAATGACCAACATACTCATCATGGTCTCATCTGAGTCACGAGCACGCGAGTGGGACCCCTAGATTCAATACTGAACCATTTGCTTCTCCATTCCTGCGTCTCCTATCTTTAAAAGGACATGCCAAGCCACTGAGCCATCCTGCTCCGCTACGCACTTGCTTCTTCCTCTCAAATCAAGTTCCTCTGTTCTTGCCCGAGAAAGCTGCGTCTATTGATTTCTCCCTGAGCTGTAATCGATCGAGGTAGCTAGCCTACAAGAATTCCTTCATTCTCCTTCTCCATTATTTCCTTGACCCATGGTCTCATCCATTATTTCTAGACCCACACTAATGTACCCAAATAGCATTCACTTGGATCCACTCGGTCATCACGTCCAACAAGCGTCGTGAAGTCCAAGTTGCCCTTCCAGCACGTCATCTCTCTCCATGTGAGAGCTCCAAAGCCACAAAGTCAAATGACAAATTATTGTCATTCACTAATTATTAGCATACCACTTGGCAAGATTTATATCTCCTCCATTAATTCCTTGACTTGCATAAATGAACCAGCACACCCCCCTCATCACATCATGGACCAAAGACCCATAGCCATGTGCAAGTCAACAAGTCCAATAGCATGATTAGCCTCCTCCAATAATATCATTTCTTCACCTGTAGAGCTCATTTGAATTTATTTATTTATTGTGAAATAAATTTTGGAAGATTCCTAAATTTATGATATATCTGTTAGTGTAATTAGTTCGTATAGTTCAGTGATACCTTTATGGTTACTTTATTATTTTGAAATACGTATTATTATTATTATGGTTATTTAGAGAATTAATTTTTGTGATGCATGGATAGGAGTGCTAGCCCTAAAAATATTTTATAGTAGGTTTATTGTATTATTATGTGCTCACTGTAATTTTTGTAGCCTTAGAATAGGTTGATAAATATGGTAGTTAGTGCACCTTGTTTTATCATATACATAGTAAATTGATATTAACAATAAGGATGCCTTTAGTTGCTAAGATAATACATGAAATGTTTCATACCTGTTTAGTGGGAATAATAGATAACTTTGCATATTAGTCATTAGAGTTAGCTTAGTAGCTTGGTAGATGTATTTTTATTTTAAGAGTTGTTGTTGCCGTATTACTAAGCGTTGCATCATCATTTCATGAATGTAGATAACGAGTTGGTAGAGTTCATGACTGCAGACGAGCAGGAGTATGAGGAGCTGATCGAGGAGTACGAGGAGAAGGTTCTCATGCAGGAGAGAGTCCTGGAGTCATCAATTGTTGACTTTGCTGAGACCCCGCCTGCCCAAGGCAAGCCCCGGTGCATAACCCCTATTTTTTATCACTATATATATATGATGTGCATTTAAGTTACATGCATTTTATGGAAACTACGTGCACAAATATATCCACCCATGAGTCCTAGTATAGGTCGAGTAGCTGCTATGCTCAGGATGTCGGTAGCGTGGGTAACCTGTCGTTACTCACAAATAGGTGATAAATATGATCACTCATGATAAAATGGTGGAAAGGAAAATGATGACCGGGTAGGGATATGGTTGGGTTCTGGTGGGTGTAAAGGGGTGTGTCATGCGGCCAATAGGGCATAGCTCGATTACACTTTTCCCTATCTATGTCAATTAAGGACCGGTCGTTGCAATGGACGCGAGGCAAGTCACAGATCTATTGTCCCGAGCTCATACTTGGGTATGGGCGCAGGGAAGACTTGTTGCTATCTTGTTGTGGATCTGGCTCTTTCCGAACTGACTAATTGGAGGCGGAGATGGTGGAGGTCCTTGCACCATACTGAGTCCGAGACTCTAGAGTGGGGGCTTGGAGTTCAAGTTTGGACGGGAACCTAGACACCCAGGATAGGAGGGTGATGGTTAGTCCTACTTGTGCCTGGGGTATAAGTGGGGTGTGTGTTTTCGGGGCACCCTGCTAGGCACATTGGTTCGCGTATCACCGCTGAGTCGGTACGACTTGTCTTACCTCTAGCATCGTAGTAAGAACTGAAAGTTAAAAGAAGAAGAAATGGAACTGATTGCTCAACTCTTGCTTGAAAGTAGAACATGTGCTTATATAGACTGGATAGATAACAACTTAATTCGGCTGATAATCATAAGAGAAATAAGGACTCACTATTAGTATTGCTTTTTGCTAAAAGAAAACCAGCAAACCATGAAGCTTATCATATTCCTTGGAGTCAGGAAATTATTCCCACTAGTCGGATAAGTTTTGCGAGTACATTGTGTACTCAGGGTTTATTTACCCCTGTTGCAGGTGATGCATGAGAAGTACCTTTGTGTGGAGGATTCTTCTGGTGGGCTCAGACGGATCCTCATTCTTATCGCTAGCTGTTTATTTTAAATTCTGCTATTTATCATTCCGCACTATGATATTTAGTAATGTAATAATGTAATTTTTAAGAAACTCTGATGTATGAAATGGACCTGTATTGTAACTTATTCTCATTATTGGATCCTTGGGAAAAATGTGGATCTTTCGAGTTCTCCCTTGGGGTGTGCCCAACGGATACCGCCCGCTGTAGCTTGCTTTCGGGCTACTTAGTGCTTGGTGGAAGGCGAGCACCACCATAAGCGTGTCATTTCAGGCGGTTCTGCCACAGTTGGTACTAGAGCCAATAATGGTTACGAGTTTCATCACTCTTTTTCAAAACTAAAAAGTTGACCAAGAAAAGCTTTGTGAAAGGTAGGATGCAATTACATTATGTAAATAAGTATAAGCCCCAGCAATATGGTCTGTCTAGGATAGCAACACTGGTTTTATCTAATCAGTTTTCTATAGGTACACTGACTTACGTTGCATAAGAAATCGATTAGAATATAGAAAGTGACTATGTGATGTGCTGAAAAATTTATGAATGTCGCTAGATTCTGGCTTGAGTGAACGTATAGGACAATGCATGCATCATGATAATAGCATTTTGCTTAAACTAAAATCCCCCCTACACATATAATTGGATTAGTAAAGCGATAGGATTAATTAAAAGAATGCTTTAATTAAATATGCTATCATTTCTCTAATCCCTTACTTTTGATCGGGAAGGTTGTTCTAAATGGATGGTTCCTACCTCTTACAGATGAATCTAAGGTCTGGACGTGGGAGCACTAATGCTGGGGTAGCTCATAGTCTTGGCAAGGGCCAAGGCGAGAGTGGCTAGGCCAACGAGCACGATAGGGAGAGCCATGGGGCTCCACTTCTAGCTCCTCCTCCTCCACCACTGCCATCGCCGATGACTCACGCAGAGATGATGGCAGAGCTATTGGCTGCTCACCGAGAGTCAGCCCGTGCCATGGAGATTATGGCACAAGCTGTCGCTGGCTTCACCCATGGAGGGCACAGGGGCAATGGTGGGAACAGGGGTGGTGCCCACCATCCTGAGGGACCCTCCTCTTACCAAGACTTTCTCAAGACCCACCTACCCACATTCACACCATCAGATGAGGCTCTGGATGTGGAGCACTGGCTTCGCATTATGGAGCAGAAGTTCCTATTGCTCAACATGGCCGATGAGCAGAAAGTGCGCTTTGCAGCGTAGTAACTATTGGAGTCCGCAAGTGCATGGTGGGATACCTTCCATGCCATGCAGCAGCTAGATCATCTGGCAACCTAGTAGGAGTTCACCGCAACATTCAGAGAGTTCTATGTTCCTGCTGGTGTCATCAACCGGAAGCTAACTGAGTTCCTAGAGCTGCGCCAGGGGAGTATGATAGTGATGGATTATGTTAATAAGTTCAATCACTTGTCCCAGTATGCTAGCATTCATGTGGACACTAACGAGAAGAAGAAGGACCGCTTCTTTCATGGCCTCTCTTATATCCTTCAGGGGAAGCTGTACACAGCAAACTATCAGACCTTCAGGGCACTAATGAATGCTACCATCGCCATGGAGGGCTTGCAGCGGGATTCCCAGGTAGAGTGGAAGAGGAAATAGGTGGCTGTGGGATCTTCCAACCACCCTCATACTCATAAGGTATAGGTTGTCCGGTGGGGGCCCTATCAATCATCAGGAGGGCCTTCATTTCGACAGCCCTAGTAGACTTCTCAGACTTCTTCCACACAGTACCGTGCACCCACTCAGCAGGTGTAGCCTCAGTAATAGCAGGTCCCACCTCGCTAGGGATTCTGCTATTTATCATTCTGCACTCTGATATTTAGTAATGTAATAATGTAATTTTTAAGAAACTCTGATGTATGAAATGGACCTATATTGTAACTCGTTCTCATTATTGGATCCTTGGGAAAAATGTGGATCTTTTGAGTTCTCCCTTGGGGTGTGCTCGATGAATACCACCCGCTGTAGCTTGCTTTTGGGGTGCTTAGTGCCTAGTGGAAGGCGAGAACCTTCGTAAGCATGTTATTTCAGGCAGTTCTGCCACACCCCCGTTGGCACCTCTCTATCTCCCTCGATGCTCACACTCCGTCTATGCTTGTAGTTCGGACGAGAAGCCCTTAGGGTCTACTAGAATCTTGAGCTTGGGGTTTAATCTCAACTGGGCTCTAAGTGGTTGGTTTTGATGCTTTAAAATTCATGCATAGCACGCTGTCTGGTCATTCGGCCTGGAGTGCGTGATCACCGCTTTTCGGTGCGTGCTGTGGTTGCACTTGGCCACGTGCGCGTGTGGCCATAGGTTGGTGGGGGCCACCCTCGGTGTGGCCATGGCTTGGCCATCATTGGCTATGGCACCTTCTATTGGCCAATGGCCTCGGCACCCCCCTCGGCCACCGCTGTCGCCCTGCCGCGCGGCTACCCCACCCGCTGCCCTCCCTTCCTTGAGCTGTGCTACTGCATTGCCATCGCATCCATGCTTCCCCATTGCGCCTCTGTGCCGCTGCTGGCCCAGCCCAATGGCGTTGCCCCCCCTACCGTGTGCACATGGCACACCCATGGCACTAGCACTTGATCATGCTCGCAGTCGCGGCCCCTCTTTTTTTCCCTCCCCTATAGTTTTCGCTGTCACGACGCCATAAACGGTCTAGCAGGAGAGGTCATCTCAGGTCAATTCAACACGTCCATGGCCTCACCATTAACCCACCTAGCTACCCATCCCCACCTCGCCTTGAATAGCACCCAATCGAGCTCTAATTTTGGAGTTTCCCCGCTGTTGAGCCATTAAGGCCATGTTCAGCCGCTGTGGGTGGCAACCCGCTCTAGTTGTTGTTCGGGCTCAACCAACTACACCAATGGCCTCATCCTAACTCCTTCTCCACCCTATGCTCACCAGCGGAACCGCTACCACCTCCTTGGCGCCGCTAACGTGGCCGTGTCCGCCGCGGCTCATCGCCGAGCTCGCCGCGCATACATGGCTAGCCTTGCTCAGGGCATCCCCGGTCGAAGCATCACCATAGCTAGGTTTGTAGTAAGCCCTTGCTGCTCAATCATTAACTATATAGGCTAGTAGCTGCTCTAGTTCATCGAAACGGCTACGCTGCTACCATACACAACTACCCACCGCTTGAAAGGTCCTAATGGCTAGAGGGGGGGGTGAATAGCCTAATAAAATTTCTACAACAACACTTAACAAAATAGTTAGACAATTATGAGGCGAAGCAAGTGTTGCGCTAACCTACTCAAAATGCAAGCCACCTACCACAATTCTAGTTTAGGTAGTGTCAATTCACACAAGAGCTATGACACTACCCTATGTTAGTGTGCTCTCAAAGGCTAACTAAAGAGCCACACCAACCAACCAAGCAAGCTCTCACAACTAGGTACACTAAAGAGCTTGTCAACTAGTTTATGGTAAAGTAAAGAGAGTGATCAAGAGGGTTATACCGCCGTGTAGATGAAAGAACCAATCAATCACAAGGATGAATAACAATGAAGACCAATCACCTCGGAATCAATGATGAACACAATGATTTTTACCGAGGTTCACTTGCTTGCCGGCAAGCTAGTCCTTGTTGTGGCGATTCACTCACTTGGAGGTTCACGCGCTAATTGGCTTCACACGCCAAACCCTCAGTAGAGTGCTGCACAACCAACACAAGATGAGGATCACACAAGCCATGAGCAATCCACTAGAGTACCTTTTGGCTCTCCGCCGAGGAAAGGTCAAGAACCCCTCACAATTACCACGATCGGAGCCAGAGACAATCACCACCCTCCGCTCAATGATCCTCGCTGCTCCAAGCCATCTAGGTGGCGGCAACCATTAAGAGTAACAAGCGAAATCCATAGCGAAGCACGAACACCAAGTGCCTCTAGATACAATCACTCAAGCAATGCACTTGGATCACTCCCAATCTCACTATGATGATGAATCAATGATGAAGATGAGTGGGAGGGCTTTGGCTAAGCTCACAAGGTTGCTATGTCAATGAAAATGACCAAGAGAGTGAGCTTGAACTAGCCATGGGGCTTAAATAGAAGCCCCCACAAAATAGAGTCGTTGTACCCCTTCACTAGGTACTGATCGGGGTGACCGGACGCTCCAGTCCAACTGACCGAACGCTGCTCCTCAGCGTTCGGTCGCCTGATGGTGGCCACATGTCTCTTGTGTTCAACAGGGAACGTTTGATCTCAATGGTCGACATATTGACTGGATGCTCCGACAGAGTTGACCAGACGCTGAACCCTCAGTGTCCGGTCGTTTATAGTAAAGGTCCAAAACGAGTTTTTGTAGACCAGACATGTCCGGTCAAGCTTGACCGGACACAGCCCAGCGTCCGGTGCTTAACCCTAATTACTGTGCCGACCAACAACATGACCGGACATAGCCCTTCAGCGTCCGGTCATTGAGTGATCCAGTGTCCAGTCAGTTGACCGACGCCAGCATCTTTGCGACCAACTCCATTTCACTTCAAACTTCTTCACCCTTGCTCATGTGTGCCAACCACCAAGTGTATCACCTTGTGCACATGTGTTAGCATATTTTTCACAAACATTTTCAAGGGTGTTAGCACTCCACTAGATCCTAAATGCATATGCAATGAGTTAGAGCATCTAGTGGCACTTTGATAACTGCATTCCGATATGAGTTTCACCCCTCTTAATAGTATGGCTATCAATCCTAAATGTGATCACACTCTCTAAGTGTCTTGATCACCAAAACAAAATAGCTCCTATGGTTTATACCTTTGCCTTGAGCTTTTTGTTTTTCTCTTTCTTCTTTCCAAGTCCAAGAACTTGATCATCATCATGCTACGATCTTGATTTGCTTCATCACTTGGAGTGTGCTACCTATCTCATGATCACTTGATAAACTAGGTTAGCACTTAGGGTTTCATCAATTCACCAAAACCAAACTAGAGCTTTCAATCTCCCCCTTTTTGGTAATTGATGACAATCCTTTCACAAAGATATGAATTGAAATTCAATTGAATCCATGTTGCTTGCCCAAGCATATTTACCATGTGTAAAAGGATATGGACAAGTTTCATGAACCCCAAATGGTAGCGATTGCTCCCCCTACATATGTGCTAAGAGTTTGGATTGTAGCTTGCACATATGCTTAGATAGGAAATGTAGGAGTCAATGTCTACCACATGATGCTAAGGTATAAAAGATGGACCTTTGAAGCGTGATACCAATCGGAGTGCACCAATATACCATCCTTAGCACCATGGTTAGCTTAATACCACTTTAGAAATATTTGGAAGTGAAATCACTAGATATCCTATGCATGCTAGTTTTCATTTCATCATTCAAACTGACAACTAGCATACACCACACAAGCATGGATATTGAATTTTAAAACTTGTGCCATGCAAGCAAACATATGAAATGCACATTCAAATGCCCCATATAAGTTCATGAGCTTGCTCCCCCTACTTGTGTGCTCAAAATTTTAATTTGTCCCTTTCCTTTTTCACTTTTGTCCCCCTATTTCATACATCAAGTATATCTTTATGTTTCTCTCCCTTTATGATATTTCTCCCCCTTTTTCACTATCTTTATCTTTACCACTATCTTTGTTTCTCTCCCCCTTTGTCATCAATGACCACAAAGGTTCAAAATATAGATAGTATTACTTGTAGGGTCGAGATTATCAATGTCAATCAATGGGATGAGGATAAAGTTTTGAATTTGGTTCAAACTAGAATATATGCCAAAGATATTTAACTCGGTTTGATCTAAGGACAAGCTTCTTCACACCTCCAAATAAGGGTTATCTTGTACCATGTTGAGTTAAACACTTATAGCTCATTTTCTAGATTAAACACTCGGTTTACAAGCCTATAAACATGTCATATGCTATCACTAGATCAAGTCAAGCATAGAAGCAATAGTGATATCATATAAACATCAAAATCATTTGATTTTCATGAATGAGCCTAATAAAATAGAACCACTTGAAAGGTTCTAATAAAATTGAAAATGTGACTAGATGCACTAATCATGTCCTTAGCAAAGATGTATGTCATGCCAATCAACTTTTACCTTGGATTGCTCAAAGGAGAGGCATGTCATATGAATGGGGGGGGGGTGCATCAACACATATTTGAGAAATCCAATATGTTCAACTTATTCCTTAGCTTGCAAAACCTTTTCTCATCCAATGGCTTGGTGAATATGTCAGCAAGTTGTTCTTCGGTGCCTACACTCTCAATGCAAATGTCCCCTTTTTGTTGGTGATCTCTTATGAAATGATGGCAGACATCAATGTGCTTTGTTCTTGCATGTTGAACTAGATTGTTGGTTAGCTTGATTGCACTCTCATTGTCACATAGCAATGTCACTTTCTTGAACTTGATTCTAAAGTCACTCAAAGTGGCCTTCATCCAAAGTATTTGTGCACAACAACTACCGGCGGATATGTATTCGGCTTCGGCAGTTGATAATGCAACACTATTTTGCTTCTTTGATGACCATGAAACAAATGATCTTCCCAACAATTGACATGTGCCCGAGGTGCTCTTTCTTTCAACCTTGCATCCCGTATAATCCGAGTCAGAGTAACCAACTAGCTCAAACTTTGCTCCTTTGGGATACCACAAACCAACATTTGGTGTATGCTTCAAGTACCTCAATATCCTCTTTGTAGCCTTCAAATGACTTTCTCTTGGTGAGGCTTGAAATCTTGCACACATGCATACACTAAACATGACATCCGGCCTTGATGCGGTCACATAGAGTAGGCTTCCAATCATAGACCGATACAATTTTTGATCCACCATGTTTCCACTTGCATCACTATCCAAGTTGCTATTTGTTCCCATTGGTGTGCTAATGACTTTGCTATCAATCATGCCAAACTTCTTAATCATGTCCTTGATGTACTTGCCTTGACTCACAAATGTACCATTCTTTAATTGCTTGATTTGAAGACCAAGGAAGTAACTCAATTCTCCACTCATGGACATCTCAAACTCATTAGCCATCATCTTTCCAAATTCATCACAAAAGTCTTGATTAGTTGATCCAAATATGATGTCATCAACATAGATTTGCAATACAAATAGATCTTTTCCAATCTTCTTGATGAAAAGAGTGGTGTCAACCTTGCCCATTGTGAACCCTTTAGAGAGGAGGAAGTCCCTCAATCTCTCATACCATGCTCTAGGTGCTTGTTTCAATCCATACAAAGCCTTCTTCAACTTGTATACATGGTTGGGCTTCTTATCATCTTCAAAACCGGATGGTTGCTCTACATATACTTCTTCATTGATGTAGCCATTTAGAAATGCACTCTTAACATCTATTTGATAGAGCTTGATGTTGTGGGCACAAGCATAGGCTAGCAAGATTCTAATTGCTTCCAATCTAGCAACCGGGGCATATGTTTCTCTAAAGTCAAGACCTTCAACTTGAGTATAGCCTTGTGCTACCAATCTTGCTTTGTTCCTTACTACTATCCCATCTTGATCTTGCTTGTTTCTAAAGACCCATTTGGTTCCAATCACATTGTGTCCCTTTGGTCTTTCTACCATCTCCCATACTTGATTTTTTGTGAAGTTATTCAACTCTTTATGCATAGCATTTACCCAATCAACATCCTTCAATGCTTCATCTATCTTCTTTGGTTCAATGGATGATACAAATGAGAAGTGCTCACAAAATAATATCAATCTTGATCTTGTTTGTACACCTCTAGAAATATAACCAATGATAGTGTCCAATGGATGATCTCTTGCAATATTGGTTGGTTGGAGTATTGGAACTTGATTGCTTGCACTTGCTTGATCATTTGGTTGAGATGATGTACTAGCCACTTGATCTTGTTCATTGTCATGAGAGCCACTTGCACTAACTTGATTTGTATCATCTTGCACATTTGAGTTGGAGAGCACTTGCACTTGATCATCTTCATCATCATTCACTTGCCTAGGCCTCAATTCACCAACATCCATGTTCTTCATGGCATTTGAAAGTTGAATGCCTCTAACATCTTCCAAGTTCTCATTATCTACTTGTGAACCCTTGGTTTCATCAAATTCAACATCATGAACTTCCTTAAGAGTACCACTATCCAAATTCCAAACTCTATATGCTTTGCTTGTAGTGGAATAACCAAGTAGGAATCCTTCATCACATTTCTTGTCAAACTTGCCCAATCTAGTGCATTTCTTCAAGATATAGCATTTGCAACCAAAGACCCGAAAATATGCAATATTGGGCTTTCTACCATTCAAGAGCTCATATGGTGTCTTTTCTTTCAATCGGCGACAATAGAGGTGGTTGCTACAATAGCAAGCCATGTTGATAGCTTCGGCCCAAAAGGATTGACTCACATTGTACTCACTTAGCATAGACCTTGCCATATCAATGAGTGTTCTATTCTTCCTCTCAACAAGGCCATTTGATTGAGGAGTGTACTTGGCCGAGAATTGATGTCTAATTCCAAATTCATCACATAACTCATCAATTTTAGTGTTCTTGAACTCACTACCATTTTCACTTCTAACTCTCTTGATGGTTGTTTCAAATTCATTTTGAATGCCTTTGACAAATGATTTGAATGTTGCAAATACATCACTTTTGTCCACTAGAAAGAATACCCATGTGTATCTAGTGTAGTCATCCACTATCACAAAGCCATATTTGTTACCACCGATACTAGTGTATTGTATTGGCCCAAATAAATCCATGTGCAATAACTCAAATGATTTACTAGTGCTCATCATGCTTTTCTTAGGATGGGTGTTTCTAACTTGTTTGCCAGCTTGACAAGAGCTATAAAGCTTATCCTTTTCAAACACCACATCTTTTAAGCCTCTAACCAAGTCATGCTTAACTAATCTATTCAATTGTTTCATTCCAACATGACCAAGCCTTCTATGCCATAACCAACCCATGCTAGACTTAGTGATTAAGCATGTAGACAATCTAGCTTCACTAGCATTGAAATCAACCAAGTATAGATTCTCATATCTAAAGCCTTTGAAGATCAAATTAGAGCCATCTACACTTATGATTTCTACATCATCTACCCCAAATATGCATTTGAATCCAAGATCACACAATTGAGCCATGGATAGCAAATTGAAATTCAAACTCTCTACTAGCAACACATTGGATATGCTCATGTCATTGGATATTGCAATCTTACCAAGCCCCTTAACCTTTCCTTTGCCATTGTCACCAAATGTGATACTATCATAACCATCATTGCCATTGGTGTTGATTGAGTTGAACATTCTTGCATCACCGGTCATGTGTTGAGTGCACCCATTATCAAGAACCTAATGCCTTCCTCCGACTTTGTAATTAACCTACAAAAGAAGATCAATTCTTTTTAGGTACCCAAACTTGCTTGGGTCCTTGAAAGTTAGTCACTAAGCTCTTTGGTACCCAAATGGCTTTCTTCTTTGAGCCCATCCATGGTTTACCAATGAACTTAGCCTTCACACTATTTGTGCCCTTAGTAAGCATATAGCATGAATCAAGCTTAATGGAGGATACATTAGCATTTTTGCTCTTGTTTTTGCATTCATGCTCTTTATTACCAACTTGCTTGCAACTAGTGCAAAACCGACCATTGTTCTTCAGAAAACTAGTCTTGTGAGGAGCAAAGGCCGCCTTGCCTTTCTTGGGGGTATAGCCCAATCCCTCTTTGTAGAGAGAAGCTCTTTGGCTATCCAAGCACATAAGCAAGTGGTCCTCACCACCATAAGCCTTAGTTAAGGTGTGAGTGAGCTTGTTGACCTCCTTCTTGAGGTTCTCATTCTCAACCACTAGTGAGGCATCACAAGTGAGACCATCACTACTAGATGAGGAGGAAGTGGAAGTACTACAAGAAGGGTTAGTAGGAGCAACAATGATCGGCATAGATAGTGATTCATCAATTATATCACAATTTAAACCTACATTGCAAGTTTCAACATGCTTCTTTTTATTTTGCTCTTTAAGCGAAAAGAATGAGCTTTTTCAAGCTTTTTGTGAGCTTTGCCAAGCTTCTCATGGGCTTCCTGTAGCTTCTCATGAGTTGCTTTGAGCTCATCAAGGGCTTGCTTAAGGGCTTTTACCTCCTTATTCAAGCTCTTGCATTCCCTTCTCTTAATATCAAAGTATTCTTTAGCATCTTCTAGCATGTCAAATAATTTGTCCTTGGTAGGTTCATCATCATCACTATCACTATCATTTTCATTTTCATGTTCATTATCATCAACATGTTCTTCATCACTTTCATCATCACAAGATTGTACCTTAGTGGCCTTAGCCATGAAGCATGATGAAGATTTGAAGAGAGAAGGCTTCTCATTGATAGCAATGCTTGCAAGAACCTTCTTCTTGTTGGTCTTGTTATCATCACTATCATCATCTTCATCACTTGAGGAAGCATCACTATCCCAAGTGACTACATATGAACCACCCTTCTTCTTCTTGAATGCCATCTTGTCTTTCTCTTTCTTTTCCTTCTTGTCCTTCTTCTTGTTCTTCTTGTTGTCATCATCATTGTCTCTATTGTATGGGCATTGAGCAACAAGTTGATCTTTGCTTCCACAATTGAAGCACCTTCTTGACTCTTCTTTGTTCTTAAATGAAGATTTCTTTCTTCTTGCATGATATCCCTTCTTCACCATGAACTTGCCAAATCTTTTGACAAAGAGAGCCATCTTTTCATCATCATCATCATCCCAAGATTCATCTTCTTCACTTGATGTCTCTTGCTTAGCTTTGCCCTTTGATGATGTAGCTTTGAATGCCATGCTCTTCTTCTTGTCATCCTTCTTGTCATCTTTCTTCTCCTTCTTTTCTTCCTTCTCATCATCATCTCTATAAGCATCATCGGTCATGATATCTCCCAAGATTTGGTTTGGTGTCATTGTGTTCAAACCGGTCCTCACTAGTAAGGTGACCAACATGCCAAATCTTGTGGGCAAACATCTCAAGAACTTATTGGAGAAGTCCTTGTCCTCTATCTTTTCACCAAGTGCCTTGAGATCATTGATAATCACTTCCATCCGATGGAACATGTCTGGCACACTCTCATCTTCCTTCATCTTGAAGCTTGCAAACTTCTCTTTGAGAATATATGCCTTTGCACCCTTCATGGCTTGAGTACCCTCAAATGATTCTTCCAATTTCTTCCAAGCTTCATGAGCCATCTCAATATTCTTGATTTGCTCAAATGTTCTCACATCAATTGCATCATTAATGGTACTTAGAGCAATGTCATTATTTTGGAGAAGCACTTCTTCGGCCACGGTGGGATTTTCTAGATCATCAATCTCAATTTTGGTTTCTACCACCTTCCACACCTTTCTATTGATTGACTTGATATGTGTGGTCATCTTTGTCTTCCAGTAAGAATAATTTGAGCCATCAAATTGGGGTGGCTTCTTAGTGTTGTTGATTTGAGCCATTTTAACACCGAAGGTTGTTGAGCCTCAAATAACGGTGACCTCGGCTCTGATACCACTTGAGAGGTCCTAATGGCTAGAGGGGGTGAATAGCCTAATAAAATTTCTACAACAACACTTAACAAAATAGTTAGACAATTATGAGGCAAAGCAAGTGTTACGCTAGCCTACTCAAAATGCAAGCCACCTACCACAATTCTAGTTTAGGTAGTGTCAATTCACACAAGAGCTATGACACTACCCTATGTTAGTGTGCTCTCAAAGGCTAACTAAAGAGCCACACCAACCAACCAAGCAAGCTCTCACAACTAGGTACACTAAAGAGCTTGTCAACTAGTTTATGGTAAAGTAAAGAGAGTGATCAAGAGGGTTATACCGCCGTGTAGATGAAAGAACTAATCAATCACAAGGATGAATAACAATGAAGACCAATCACCTCGGAATCAATGATGAACACAATGATTTTTACTGAGGTTCACTTGCTTGCTGGCAAGCTAGTCCTTGTTGTGGCGATTCACTCACTTGGAGGTTCACGCGCTAATTGGCTTCACATGCCAAACCCTCAATAGGGTGTCGCACAACCAACACAAGATAAGGATCACACAAGCCACGAGCAATCCACTAGAGTACCTTTTGGCTCTCCACCGGGGAAAGGTCAAGAACCCCTCACAATCACCACGATCAGAGCCGGAGACAATCACCACCCTCCACTCAATGATCCTCGCTGCTCCAAGCCATCTAGGTGGCGGCAATCACGAAGAGTAACAAGCAAAATCCACAGCGAAGCACGAACACCAAGTGCCTCTAGATGTAATCACTCAAGCAATGTACTTGGATCACTCTCAATCTCACTATGATGATGAATCAATGATGGAGATGAGTGGGAGGGCTTTGGCTATGCTCACAAGGTTGCTATGTCAATGAAAATGGCCAAGAGAGTGAGCTTGAACCGGCCATGGGGCTTAAATAGAAGCCCCCATGAAATAGAGCTGTTGTACCCCTTCACTGGGTACTGATCGGGGTGACTGGATGCTCTGGTCCAACTGACCGAATGCTGCTCCTCAGCATCCGGTCGCCCGATGGCGGCCACGTGTCTCTTGCGTTCAACAGGGAACATTTGATCTCAACGGTCGACATGTTGACTGGATGCTCCGACAGAGTTGACCGGACACTGAACCCTCACATCCGGTCGTTTATAGTAAGGGTCCAAAACGAGTTTTTACCAACCGAATGCATCCGGTCAAGCTTGACTGGACACAACCCAGTGTCCAGTGCTTAACCCTAATTACTGTGCCGACCGACAACACGATCGGACACAGCCCTTCAGCGTTTGGTCGCTGGGTGATCCAGCATTCGGTCAGTTGACCGACGCTAGCATCTTTGTGACCAACTCCATTTCACTTCAAACTTCTTCACCCTTGCTCATGTGTGCCAACCACTAAGTGTATCACCTTGTGCACATGTGTTAGCATGTTTCTCACAAACATTTTCAAGGGTGTTAGCACTCCACTAGATCCTAAATGCATATGCAATGAGTTAGAGCATCTAGTGGCACTTTGATAACCGCATTTCGATACAAGTTTCACCCCTCTTAATAGTATGGCTATCAATCCTAAATGTGATCGCACTCTCTAAGTGTCTTGATCACCAAAACAAAATAGCTTCTATGGTTTATACCTTTGCCTTGAGCTTTTTGTTTTTCTCTTTCTTATTTCTAAGTCCAAGCTCTTGATCATCATCAAGGTATTATCATCATCATGCTACGATCTTCATTTGCTTCATCACTTGGAGTGTGCCACCTATCTCATAATCACTTGATAAACTAGGTTAGCACTTAGGGTTTCATCAATTCACCAAAACCAAACTAGAGCTTTCACCGCTGCAACATGCGCTAGAGCGCCTCCTAGCTCTCCACCATCACCCAACGTAGCCACTTAAGTTGGGGATTGCGATCGACCCTCTAGGTAAGTTTGTGTGAACCCTACGTGGCTGGCGTGATCGCTCGGTGCTCGTGCTCACCGCGCTGCCGTGCGTCCAGCTACGGGGATGTGCATGGGGAAATTAGGAAGAAGTTAGGGGGTGAAATGAATTAGATAGAGAGAGTGGGAAATAGTAAATAAAAGGCCGTTGCTAGGCTGGCCTACTGCGCACACTCGTGTCCCGCGTTGGGCCAAGTCGGGTTGCTTGGCCGAATGGTTTGCGCCGGTCTATTGTCTTTTAAAATGTATTTCCTAATTGGTTTTCCTTTTTCTTTGTTGCTAGGAACTTGTAGATTCAATAGCAATTAATGTACCTGTCCAAAAATTGCAAAACCAATTTTGTTACGTTCCTAAAATCATGCTCTATCTGCCAGTATATCTTGTTTACATAGTTCATAGTATTTTCAGGAGCTATTTAAGTAATTTGGGATGCTTAATTTGGTTAAGACATAAACTTGTAGCAATTATTGTGATAAATTGGTGATAGTGTTGTCTCTAAAACTTATACATAAAATTCCTAACACTAATAGGTGCTCACTGTAATTTTTATAGCTCCATAATAATTCGTTTACTAAGGTAGCTAAATGAGCTCCAGTTCAAATATATATATGTTTAATCGATCAAATGCCAAAACACCTTAGGATTGTAAAACTAAAACATTTTCTAGGAAACGACGCCTTACTTGACAACGTGGATACGTAGCCTAGTACGGTAGTCATAGAGCTAGCTCGTTAGCTTGAGAGGCGTCAATGTATTTTAAGAGTTGGGTTGACATTGGTTAATTAGATTTCTGCGTTGCATCCACATGTATAATAGGAACAACGACGGCTTTTGGTGTCATCTGGAGTAGCAGAAAGGATGGTGCCTTGATGATCGGGTCACCACGATGGAATGCAAATCCTCGGTTAAATCTCACCTAGGCAAGCCCCGGTGCATAACCTGTAACACCCCAGGTGTTTGTCACTAGTTAAGCAATGGGTTTGAGCTCCAACATGACAAGTTTAGTGGTAACCAAGAGCTCTAGTTCAAACTTGTGAGTGGTGACAAAGGTGTTGGGATCAACTCTCTAAGAATGAGCCCCAACTTAAACTTGGACAATCCACCTTTGCTTACATGTTGGCCCTTTTCAGATATATATTCCTAAGTAATGTTGAAGATGCTTCTTTCATGTGCCTCACCTCAATTTTCACCCACATTGATGATTAGAAAAGTTTCATGAAGTTTGGGGCCAAAGAGTCACATAAATGATGAGTTACATTCTTGCCTGAATTGCACTATTAAGTGAATGAAATTATAGGTCATCAACCAAACCTTGCAATCTTTTTCAAACAACTCTAATTGAACTCATGAACAAAAGTTATTAAGGGTTCATGTTGAGCAAGTGGCCAGAAAATGCTTCAATAGATTAAAAAGGATAATTTAAGCTTTATCGTGATGCTACTTTGACTTGGTTTGACCTATGGCTTTGAGTGTTTGCATGGCGGTGGAAACTAAATAAAAGTTGTAGTTTAGTTTGTGTGCTACAAACTTTGTTTAAGGACCCAAGTGTAAATGTATCTCTAAGTTTGACAAACAAAGGTCACAAGATCGAATCTGCTGCAGTTTTCAACACTTAAGATATTCTAAGTCCGAAATTCATTGGCTTTGACATTGGCATTCTACGTTCTCCAAATTTATTTAAGCAACTTGTTTTGGTACCAAAATAAAAGTTGGAGTATACATGGTGGAGAAGGTCATGTAAAAATATGGCACTCGTTTGACTTTGTTTTGACCATCGATTTGGATTTTTGTTTGTCGCTGTCAATATGTTGACTCTAATGGATGAACACCCTAAGTACGAGTTGGAGAGCATCAGGAGAAAAATAACTTTGTTTAAAGGCCCATAGCCCAGTTCGGAGTAGAGACGGCCCAAGAATGGCCTCCAAGTCGGGCACCGCGACGCACACCATGTGTTCGAGGTTAAGCCTCGTGGTGACCATGTAGCAGGGCACCCCCACCATGGCTGGACACGCACCCTAGTCTTCCTAGAGTGGAGGCTGAGCTACCCCAAACGTCTCTCACTCCCTCTCACGCTCGACCATGCTCTCCCTCGCTCTCTGGCCGCACTAGAGCGGAGCCGCCATGGACGCCACCGCCGAGCTCGCAGCACCACCATGCACCCTCGCCTCTATGCGCCACCACTCCCTGCTGACCGTGGTGCCTCCTTCCTTAGCTCATGCCACACCTCTAGCCCTCCCCAACAAGCACTGATGGCCGCTGCTGCTCCTCGCTGATGGAGTAGCTGCCGGCGTTCTGCCTGCTCACGTGGGCCGTAGGCCATAGGCCACTCCATGTCATGCCGCAGTCACCAGGAGGCATGCCGGGAGCTGGGATAGCCAGAGCCTGTAATATCTAGTCATCGACGTCACCTCAGTCGGCTAGGACCACGAGCCCGGCTACCTCCCCTGCTCTGCCATCGAGAGGAAGGAGAAGACGGACCACGCGTGGAAATAGAAAGTTTTCCTGGGGGTTAGGTGAAAAGACACAGACTCATAGGAATAGTGCAGAGCAGGACCTATTTGCTGGCATTTAATTCATGTTTTCTATAGGGACCCCAGTGCAAAAGTGTTTTTCCTTTTCTTTTTCCTTATATGCATATAATCGGTTGAACTTTGAAAAATCACAATAAATTAGAGAAAAATGCAAAAAGAGAAAATGAAGACTTTTTGGAATCCTTGAGAGTAGGTCTAAATAGTAGAGTCATAATATGATATGTGTTAGTAGAAAGTTTCTGCTGCTTTTATTTATTCTTGTAAAATTCTTTTAGAAATCCTTTTAAGTTGTTGGATGCGTATCTTGAGTTATAGAAGTCCAAAAATGGTAATTATAGTTGTGTTAATCTTGCGATGACATGATCTAGCTAATAAAAATATTAAACATTCTAGTTGTGTACTGTTTTTATAATGTTTTGATTTAATCTTGTTAAATAGGCAAGTTTAGCTTGTTTTGCTTGATTATTCTCATATCTAAAGTTCTAGTGCTCCAATTGCTGTGAAAATTTATGGTATGCTCCTGATGCTATGTGTGTGTTGTTTTAATAATTTCATGGTCATTGGATGTAGTATGATGTATTTATTGATTTAACTTGTTTATTGCTTGATAAATTATTTTAAATAAGTTATAATTTTTATGTAGGTGTAAAAATGGAAAATATGGTTCCACTATCTTGGTATGATGTTGTTATGTCATGTTGATACATAATATGGCCATGCATTTGCAGAAAATATTGAATTTCATATTTATCTTGCTTTTGTATGTTTTCTTGCAATAGCAATTGGTCATTTCATAGTAATTAAGATATAAAACCTGAGCATGTGATATTTATAAAGTAGTCATGTTTTGATAACATCTCTCATCCATAAAAATCTCAGCTCCAAATGAGGTGTTTGTCACATCACCTATAATTAATATATATGTTTTAGTATATAATTGGATAATGAAAAGTTGCTAGTAGATGCATGCAATTAAGTCATGTGATGCTTTTAATAGATCTTGTTAAGTAATATATAAGATGCTAAGTTATGATAAGTAGTGGGTAAGCTTCAAATATAACTTATATGTATGCTCTCATGTTAATATAACAACTAGTGATTATGTTGCTTATACAAGTTCTTCATCCTTGCTTTAATTCTTGCTTAAAGTGTTTAGGGTATTTCATGTTACCTAGAACCATGCTAATTAACGAGGTTCATAGTAGTTGTGAGCTATGTGTTTAACTTATGCATATGTTACCTTGTTAAAGAACTAAATGCAGAACCTTGTCGCATACGTGCTGAAATGGCTGCATGGACAGTTCTGGTTGTGCAATTAGTTTCATAATGGAAATGATGTTTTCTGTGAATATGGTGAATACCAAAGTTATAGGTAACTTCATAATCTAGCTTGTGTTAAATTTTCATGACCATAGGCCTGATGGTTTAGGAGTTATAGATTTTAGAAGTTTGCTCTCAGGTTTTTGCATGCTCTCTGTATAGATCTGAATGATTGTGTTGTTTGACTTAGCTAAGCTTTGAATCATGTCTTGGAGATAATAGAATAAGTGTAGTGATTTTCATGAGATTTCCAAATTATTAAAGATCACCCCTTTTGGTGGTCTAAATCTCCAGTTATGAACTTGTGAAGTGGAGTGACAAATTCTGTTCTAATCTGGATAGAAATGTCTTCTTTGTGATGTTTGACCTAGGTAACTTTGGAATTAGCTTGTGGTGTTTATAACAAAGTTGTGCATGGTTTGCTTATCATTCTAAAAAGTCTAAAACTAACTTTTGTGAAATCTAGAACTCAACTTATTGCTGTCTAAAGTTGCATGTCAGATTCTGTTAATGTTTTGGACAAAATTGTTGCTTTGTGTGTTTAAGGCCAAATAATTGTTGAATCACCTAAATATGACAATAATAAAGTTGTACATAACTTAATAAGATTTCTATAAAGTCTAGGGTCACCCTTTTTGGATGCCTATATATCTAGTTATGGTTAAAACAAATGACAGTTGTGCTGCTGTCCAGATTTCTATACATGTGCTTGGTGATTGCTTTAGCTTGCTCTTGTTTTGGCTAAACATGTTGGTTAGTTTTTGATCGATGCATCTGTGCAATATCTGAACTTAAGTTTACTTATGTGCCATGCCTAATGTCGGGCTTCATAAACCTAGGGTCTCTCATGGACCGGCTTCCTAGTAAAGGCTCGGCCCATCACACAACATTGCGAACGACGCGCAACTCTTGGGCTGGCCCAAAACACCTAAACAACAGGCTAGATGGACAATCCACTCTCCGACCAGAAGGCCTAGCTAAGGAGGAATGATGCCCGCTCCCGACTCAGGCCCGCCTCTCCGACCGTAAGGCCTCGCTTCCAACTCCGGCCCACCTCCGGACAGCCTCTCCGACCAGAAGGCCTGGCCAAACACCACTTCTGACTCTGACCCGCTTCTCCGATCGGGAATGCGCTGAACCCTTGCTCACCACTCCTCTCTAACTAGCGCAATCAGAGCCGACTAGGACCAACTGACTGGGGACACCCGCTCGGTAAGGACTAGGAAATAGAAGGAGAAAGTAATGAAGGGCACTTAAGTCAAACACAATACCAAGGACCATACCCTGTACACCTGTAGGATAGTACCTTGTAGCCTCCCTAGCATGACAGAACCCAAGTAGTGTTGTAGGCACCGATATTTTCCCCTACAGTGTTGTGGGCGCCATCAACTCCCATACTAGACAAATATGATAAGGCTCCCCCCACGTGTCTCTGAGGCATCAACAGTGTTGTGGGCGCCAGTATTTACTATACCAGGCGAACATGGTAAAACCCCTTGCATGCCTCTGGGTATCAATAGTGTGGTAGGCACCGACATCTACCATACCAGAAGAAGACGACGCAACCTCCCACATACATCTAACATTAAACAATATTGTGGGCACCTACCATCATCTTGTACCTGCCGGTGTGGGCAGCAAGACTTAGTAGCATACGTACTCTCTCCCTTTCACTTGTAAGGCCATCCCCTTCATCTATAAAAGGGGATGCTCTCTCCCAACTCTAAGTGGATATTCAGATCGATCAGTTCACCTACATTGATTCACCCTCTGTAACTTTAGATACTCTAAAGTTATACTAAGCACATGCTCAAATACTTAGCATAAAGCGGGGCTCCCATCACTCTTGGCCCTTCAGACTAGAGTCCGACCAGACCTCTTGTACCCCCATCTTTCTCCCTTCCATTTGTAACCCCACCACAAACTTCAAGCACTTGGGCTCAGGAATAAAGTCACCGACCGACTCAAACTGGACATAGGGCATGTTGCCTGAACCAGTATAAACCCTGTGTCATTGAGTGCTAGGCGACCTCCGATCACAACGTACGACAAAACTACAAATATTTACGTGTTGGTCACTTTCTGCACCTACAGTTAGCGCCGTCCGTGGGGAAGACGCTGTATGTTCACACTTTTTGGTCATCGGATGGCCCAATTTTCCACCACCTTTGCCATGGCGGGCTCAAGCGATACGACTCACTTTGGCTCACTAGAGTTTTTCACACTCCCACCTATTGGGATGTGGGTTCCACCTATCTTTGAGCCATCCCAGGCCTTCCTCTTCGGAAGCCTAGACTTTGACGCCGACCGGCTCAGCGTACTACACCTCCACGAGGAGGCACTCATTTCGGCGCCCGTCGGAGGGGTGCCCTCCATCGGCTCTAGGACGCATGACGACTTTAATGATGAGGCACCTACACTTTATTCCAAGCAAACTCTCTGCTCAAACCCCGCTATGAGTAATATGCATACTATTATTTACTCTCTATTTACTATCTCCCACCGATTATCTGGAGGGATCGTATTGTCCGCACCACAAACACCATACGACCGGTTCCCCTATGACCTCGTGTCTCCCGTGGATGCATGCGCTCAAGGGCTCTGAAGGATGCTGGCACCGCCCCCTCTCACATCCAAATTCATAGGAATGGCGAGCTATGCTCCCACAACTTTCCACAAACTCCTAGATGATGAGGTTGAGAGCGACGGCTCTAGCATCAGCGACATGGGGCCTAGCCACCGTCCATCCTGGAGTGTGCTATGGCAGATGCTTCAGGGCAGCCATCGGTGATTATGGAGTCTGTGCAGACTCACACCCCTTTGGACCCACATGCGGGGGCCCTCGTGCTTGCACAAGAGCACACTGAGGAGCTACGACGATAGTGTCATAACTAGCCGGTGTGCTTGGTACAGCTTGTTGCGCCCCGTGCGCATGACCCAGCGGGTGGTGCCTGGGGTCACGCTTGCCAGGTCTAGTGTGACATCATGAACGAGGGGAACAACATCCCACAGTTCGTTTGGGCTACCCAGAACATCACCGCTGTGGCTATGCTTCTGCGTGGTGTTGTCGAACCCATTGACCCCTAGGAGTGGGTGGTCTACCGGAACCTTCAGGCACTAGTAGAAGCCACCGCCGTTCAATAGGCGGAAAGCACCATGTCATGACTCTGACATGTGTGCTCTCTCCCCACTGGGGAGTAGGGACGCACTAAACAGATCACTCCATTCACTCACCGCTATAGCCGCAAGCATGGCTTGGGAGACAGTGGCTGCACCATGGTCCGACCTAGCGCCTGCTCCACACCGACCGCCGATACGTGAATGGCCTAGTCTGCACTAGGATGCTCGCAACGTCATCGGCCATAGGCATCAGGCCTGACATGATGATGATGTCCACCAGGTGGCAATGAGGGCAGGCGACATGGGTCCCAGATGAACCATTGAGGGGAGTGGTGAAACACGCCCCAGGCATGGTCATAGCTAGACGACCGGAGTCCTAGCCCTGAGGGCCCGGGACCATGGGCCTTTGGCTGGTGTATCTGGAGAGCACCGTTCCAATAGCGCTTCTGACCGCCCACCAACATAGCCAAGTACACTAAGGAAAAGAACCCTAATATTTGGCTCGAAGATTTCTGGCTCGCCTACCGAGCTAAAGGGGTGGATGATGACCTTTTCATCATTCAATATGTTCCCATCTATGTGGGGGAACATGTTTGGGCATGGCTCGAATTCCTCCCACACGACAGCATCTATGACTGGGCAGACCTCAAGAGGGTCTTCATCAAAAATTTCTAGGGGACGTATGTCCACCCTGGTAACTCCTGGGACCTCAAGAGCTGCCAGCAGGAGCCTAGTGAGTCCCTATGGGATTACATCCACAGGTTCTCCCAATGATGAAACTCCCTCCCTAATGTCAATGACGTGGATGTTATCAGCACATTCCTCTCCGGGATGACCTGTGAGTCCCTTATCCATAAGCTTGGCTGCCTAAAGCCCTGTACCACCCGTGACTTGCTCAACGTTGCCACTAACCACACCTTCGGCGAGGAGGTGGTCGGAGTAGTCTTCAACAGAGGCTAGGACAAAGGCAAGGCCAAGCACGTAGACCAAGATGAGGGCCCCTCCACATAGAGGAGCAAGAAGAACAAAAAGGATCGGTGCCGATAGGACAATACCGTGTTGGTCACTGTAGCTGATCGCACAGGCAAGCAGCCATAGCAGGGCCTGCCTGACCAGTTCAACAAGCTCATGGATAGCCCATGCACCAACCACGCCTACCCTGTCAAACACCTCTATAAGGATGTGAGCTCCTCAAACATTTCCTCCGACAGGCCATTGCGCCGAAAGAAGGAGACGGCAAAGAGGCGGCAGCCAAGAAAGGAGGCGCAATGGGTTAGGACAGAGACGGCTTCCCCGACCCTGAGGAATGCATCATGATCTTTGGTGGATCCGACACCATCTGGTCCAAACACCAGCACAAGGTGCGCTATAGGGAGGCATGTGCCATCGAGACGGCTATCCCCTCCTTCCTCAGCTAGTCAGAATCTCCAATCACCTTCGATCATAGTGACCATCCCTCCCATGTTGTAAGACCAGGATGCTACCCACTCGTCATTGACCCCATTGTCCGCAAGAAGCACCTCACCAAGGTGCTAATGGACGGAGGTAGTGGCCTCAACATCCTCTATGTCAACACCATTGACACCATGCGCATCCCCTGGTTGGAACTCCACCTACGGGGTCTCCCTTCCACGGAGTGATCCCAGGAGCGCAGGCGTACCTAGTTGGGCAGATCGACCTACCCGTCACATTTGGAAACTGAGCCAACTTCCACTCAAAGGTCCTCACCTTCTAAGTGGTGGACTTCCTAGGGTCCTACCACGCCATCTTGGGGCGGCCATGCTATGCCAAATTCATGGCAATCCCCAACTACACCTACCTCAAGCTAAAGATGCCAGGACCAAATGGAGTCATCACCATGAGCAGTGCCTTCTCACATGCCTTCACATGTGACCATGAGCATTTTGAGCTCACCACCGTGGTCATCAACTCATCCGAGCTCCTATGGCTTGGGGAGTCATCGACCCTAGTAGTCCTAGATTGCAATAAACCAACCTCATGGACGGCCTTCTGCCCACTCGAGGAAACCAAGGTGGTAGGAATTGACCCCACCGACCCAACCAAGATGGTGCAGATCGGGACCTAGCTCCTGGCCAAATAGGAATGTGAGCTCATCAACTTCCTGCATGCCAATCGCGATGTCTTCGCATGGAAGCCATTTGACATGCTAGGCATACCACGGGACATCACTGAGCACGCATTATGCCTCATTCTGGGCTCAAAGCCCGCTAAGCAATGCCTACGCCGCTTCAATAATGAGAGGCTTAGGTCCATAGGCAAAGAGATCACTAAACTGCTAGCAACCAGATTCATCAGAGAGGTATTCCACTCCGACTGGCTTGCCAATCCCATTCTTGTTTAAAAGAAGACCAAGAAATAGAGAATGTGCATTGATTATACTGGCCTCAACAAAGCATGTCCAAAGGATCATTTTCCTTTGCCATGCATAGACCAGATAGTTGACTCCACCTCGGGTTGCGAGATCCTCTCCTTTCTAGATGCCTACTCAGGCTATCACCAGATCATGATGAGAGTCCAATCAGCTCGCAACCTCATTCATCACCCCATATGGTTCATACTGCTACGTAACCATGCCTTTTGGCCAGAAGAATGCTGGCACCACCTACCAAAGGTGCATGTAGGAATGCTTCGCCAACCAAATCGACCCGCTCGATCAGCCTGATCAAGCCAAATAGCTAAAACCAACAATCGCTGTCTATGTTGATGACATAGTGGTCAAAATGGCCCAAGCTTATGACCTGATCGCAATGTTTGTGAACCTCCGAAGGTTCAACATCAGATTGAATCCTAAGAAATGTGTTTTTGGGGTTCCAAAGGGGAAGCTACTAGGATACATCATGTCTGAGCATGGCATCGAGGC
The DNA here is from genome assembly GCF_019320115.1 of Miscanthus floridulus. Classification (NCBI taxonomy): domain Eukaryota; kingdom Viridiplantae; phylum Streptophyta; class Magnoliopsida; order Poales; family Poaceae; genus Miscanthus; species Miscanthus floridulus. The sequence goes on from NC_089585.1 coordinate 45,982,353, forward strand.
CAACCCTGAAAAGGTCACGGCCATCTCCAACATGGGCCCTATATGCAATGTCAAGGGCATGCAAAGGCTCACTGGCTGTCTGGCTGCCCTGAGCTAATTCATCTCCTAGCTCAGTGAATGGGGGATGCCTTCGTCTAGACTTGTCGATGTTTCGAACAAACACGAACTAGTAAATTTATAATTGTTGCGCATTAGGCTCGGATGGTGTACTAAAGGACACAAGGTTTATACTAGTTTGGGAAGAACGTCCCTATGTCTAGTTTGCTGCTACTCATGTTATTAGTACAAAAAAAGGTTCATAGTAGGGGGTACAAACGGTCGAGAAAGGGACGGGTCCCAAGTCTCTGATGGAAAGGTTGAAAGGACGCCAAGAGCTCGGTTGCTACTTGACTGTGTCTTATGTGTCAAAACGATCGGTCCCTTTAGTGGGGTGCCCTGCCCTCCCTTTTATAGACCAAGGGGGAGCAGGGGTTATAGATGGGAGAAAGAGGAAAAAACCAAAGGTAGAGAAAGTCCTTTGAGGGTGCTGGGTCTTCCTTTCCCTTGAGCCTGCCCTGCTAACATGGCAGACCACGCTAGGTATAGCATGTTTCACCAATCCTAATAGGGTTGGGCTCTGACTTCATTTCAGCGAGTGGTCATGTCCCATCCTCCCCGGCAGATGATGCAGTGCGTCAGGGCAGCGAGCCATGACTCTATGGGGAGTAGACAAGGAAATGACTATACGCTTGTCATTATAGATGATGTGAGTTCTTACTTGGATTGTAGTGGTTGTCGTATGCCTATATTAGTATCCGCGCCTGAGGGCTGATGGCGGCGCCAACAACACTATGGGACACAAGTCGGCGCCTACAAAACTATTCGAGCACTATTTGGTCGGAAAGGACTTAAAGCACTCGTCTCATCATATCCTGATGGTACCTTCTTGCAGGCATGTAAGGCATGGTCCTTGATACTGTGGTTTGACTCGAATGTCCTATCGTACCCTATGCTTGTCATCATGAAGGAGTAGGGTGCAATCGTTGGGTGAGGCGGAGCCCGCCCTCAATCATCGGGCGAAGCAAAGCCCACCCTCATTCATCGAGCGAGGTGAAGCTAGCCCTCAGTCATTGGGTGAGGTGGAGCCCACCCTCGGACGTCGGGCGGGGCAGAACTAGCCCTCGGACGTCGGGTGAGGTGGAGCCAACCCTTAGTCATCGGGCGAGGCGGAGCCTGCCCTCACCGTCAGGCGAGGCAGAGCCCACCCTTGGACGTCGGGTGGGGCAGAGTCTGTCCTCAGACATTGGGTGAGGCGGAGCCCGCCCTCGGACATCGAGCGTGGTAGAGCCAGCCCTTAGCCATTAGGCGAGGCGGAACCAATCTTCCATCGTTCGGGCAAGAAGCGTAGTAGCATTCTTGTCTGACCGAAAGCGTCAATGTTCGATGGTTATTAGCTCCACCTCATTGGGTACCCTGGTATTAGGTCCCCGATAGTAACCCCTGAGCCCCCGGGTGATTTAGACAGAATCACTCGGGGGTGATTTCACTTGCCAGAGGGTGCGCGCGAGCGCACCCGATAGGTGTAGCCCCCGAGCCCCCGGGTGATTCAAGCAGAATCACCCAGGGGGTATTTTGATTCGCTAGAGGGTGCGTGCGAGCGCACCCATCGGGTGTAGCCCCTGAGCCCCCGGGTGATTCGAATAGAATCGCTCGAGGGTAATTTTGGACCCTTCACGGGTAAGGGTGTGAGATTTGGTTTTTGTCAACTAGCCTTCTTTTTAGCCCCTTTATTGCTCGTAGCCGGGAGAAGTCCTGGTTCCTTTGTGAGCAAAAGGTGGAATGAGACCACCTCACCAAGGAGGCCTAGCTACGCGGAGATGTGGGCGCCTATCTTGCTGCCGCCCAATAGCGGGAAGCCAAGGCACGTTGGGACGCGGAGGAGATTCATGGGATGTTCCAGGACCTATAGGCAATGGTGCAGCAGGACGAAGAGGCGGCCGCTCGGATCCGAAAGGAGCGGGATGAGTTGCTCTAGAAGGATGCCAAGGCCAGCCACCAGGGGGCCGTCGAACTCCTAGATGAGCTAGAGACGGAGTGGAATCTCATGCTAAAAGCCAAGGATAGGTCCATGGTGCTGTAGCAGAGGGCAGATTAGGATGCCAAGGTGATTGCCTAGCTACGTAGGGAGCGAGATGAGCTATGCTAGACTGTAGAAAGGCTCCGCTCGGAGCATGACATGGTCTGCAAGGAGCGTGACCGGGCCGTCCGAGAGCACGATGAGGCGCATCAGGTGGTCAACTCCCTCTGGGCGGATCTTGGAGTCACGGTGACTCAAAGGTTGGAGGCCGAGAGCATCTCTGCTGGGTTGGTCATGAAGCTCGCCAAGGTGCGGGGGACTCTTCAGGTCAAGAGTGATGAGCAAGATCTTCTGCGTGCCACCGTCGGGTCGGTCTTCGATGACCTAGGGGTGGCGCGGTCGGAGGGAACCAACTCACTTGCGGCCTGTGCCACGGGTATCATGGCGTGGGTGGGCCAGCTTGAGGAGGACATCTTTCACACTGGGATCACCCAAGACTTTATTGTTGCCCCGCTCTCATTATGATCAGGAAATCAACTTGGAGGTAATGAGGCTTGGCTTCACGCCTAGCTATGAAAACTCTGAGCTAGATGAGATTGAGAAGGCGGTGACTCCCATTACACAGAACTTGGTGAACAGGATGAAAGACATGGTTCTCCCTTCGAGGAAGCAGTTAGTTGAATAAGTTTGATAAACATTTATCTGTAATATGTGGACAAGTGTCGATACTTTTGTGTCTAAAAACAGATTCATAATTTTGTTTTGCAATTTTGTTTCATTTGTTTGAGCTTACTTTCTTTCTTTTTGCATTTGAAAAAAGGTTTATGTGATCCGATCATTCCGTTCGTTAAGACTATAGGGCCCGAGGTGTATAAGGGGAAATTTTGATTGTGCTGGTGAGAAAAATTACCATAGCTATCTGGGAGTGGGCTTTTTGCAGTCTTACTAGGCGTGCTCATTTATCTGTTCCCCTGAACCTTGTCGCCAGTCTCAACACGAGGAAAAGGTCTGATGCAATGACTATTTCAAAAAAAGAAAGGAGGTATCCGTTCCTTTATCAGCCCCCGAGTGAGATCTGACCCCTTGCGGTCGCTAGGGCCAGATGTTACTGGAGACCAGAGCGAGGGTAGTGAACTTACTTTTGTATTCACACGTACCCCCTACTTAGGATTTTGGCGATCGTTCCATGACCGTGTGTTTGGTCCCATTGCTCGCCTGACCTTCCCTGAGCCCTCACGCATGGGGGGGTTGCTCAAGGGTCGGCTTGTTTTGTGACTGTCTCCCCGTCCATAGTTTTTTGCAACTGGAGGGGTTGAGGTGGCATCACTTGCCTCGATAGCTTGAGTGGCGTGCCTGATGAGCTCGCTAATAGGGATGTTCGGATGGAATCTGATCCCGTCGCTTTGCGATAGGGTCGGCAAAGCCCTCAAGTGGCATTTCGTTGCTCCTTGACCTGCCTTCCAATAGATTCCCCCTCAATGGGGATTTTATGGGCTCGATAAGAGGCTGGATTGAACTTAGAAGGTTGAGATGACCCTATCCGCCTCAATGCAGGTTGGGCAAAGGCTGCTGAGGCTCATCTGCATTTTCTCCCCTAGCTTTTGTTTGACGTGAGGTGGCCTCAGACCCTCCATGGGTCAGTCTTCGAACCTTAGTCTCTTGATCTTGGATCGAGCAACTCAAGCCCCCAAGCCCCTCGAGGTCTGATAGGGGTCGGCCGTGTTTCACGTGTCACCCCATCCTTGGTTTCTACAACTGGAGGGGTTGAGTTGATGACACTTGCCTCGATGGCTCGAGTGTCGCGCTCAATGAGCTCGCTAACGGGTATGTTCGTGTGGAATATGGGTCCATCATTCACTGATGGGGTCGGTAGAGCCCTCATGTGGCATTCTGTAACACCTTGGGTGTTAGCCTTGCATAACTTGACTTGCATAGCATGAGCATGATCATAAAGCATTCATATACAAGCTTTGACATTTGAAACATTCAATTGAAACATGTGCAACATTCTTATTATTTCATGTTTCCATGTGTATGTGCATATGATCATGAGTGTAAACATGTAGATGATTGTGTGACCTTGCAAAGAGCTTAAACATGTTTAGGATATCATCATGAACAACTTTGGTATTTAGGGTTAGGGCTAATTTGGTCATTAAGCCATGCTTTGATGTGTATCATCATTTAAAAGTGACATGTTTGACCAAAGTTGAACTAGGTGTTAGAAACCTTGCATGGAGGAGATCACTAAAGCAAAGTTGTAGTGTTTGACATAAGGAACAACTTTTATTTTTAGGTCATTGACTGATTCAGCTCCTAGCATGCTTGAATAGGTCCCACAAAAATTAGAAAAATCCAGATTTCAACACTTAACAAATTTTTGCTAAGTCTTGGATCACTGACAGCCTGACAAGCCGACCTTGAGCATGATTTTACTCCGTCTCGGTTACGAATTAGAACTAGATTCTTGAACGAAAGTTGTAGATGGTACATCGGTCTACAAGTTTCATTTAGATGGTTTATGCAATAGAGCTACGGATTAGCTGTTAAATCATCGTCAATTCTCGCTGTCAGGCTAATACGCGTGCGACTGAATCGAAATGAACCGCCGTCGTTAGTGGCCGACTGGTTCAGGCCGTGGCCACCGCGTGGCGCGGGAAATGGCCGCGTGTCACCGGTGTTCTGCCCGTCGTGGTAGTGACGCGCCATAGCATGGCCTTAACACTACCAGCGCCCACCCGACCCCTTCCGTGCTCCCTTTTGCATTTCCTCTACTTCTTCGCTCACAGCGCAGCCGCCGAGCTCCCGCGGCGCTGAGCAGCTCCGCCGTCACCATAGCCAGCGCCAGCTTGCCCTTGTCGCTCCTCCGCCACCGCAACACCTCCACCTGAGCTCTAGTGACTCACCGCCTCGGCCCGCGCTCGCTGACCGCACCTGGTAAGCAGCAGTGCCGTGCGCTAGCTCACCGGAGCATCCCCGCCACACCTGTCACCGTGGCTGGGGCACCTCCCTCCACCGTAGACCGTGCAACCTTGCGCGATAGGTTCGCCTGAGCCCTGGGAAGCTCGTCCGCGCCCTTTTGTGCTTTGCTATGGCCTCCACCGGTGTACCGCCGTGGTCTCGCCTCGCTGCTCCGCCATTGCCGCCGCCGTCGTCACTGGCATCGATGATAGGGCCGGCCAAGTGGTTCAATAGATGCGCTAGGTCGAGTAGGTCACGCCGTGAAGATGTTACTGCCGGTAAGTTCGCCGTCGGCGAGCTCTAGCCACGTCCATAGAGTAGCGCTGCTGGCTCTGTTTCTGTCTCAATGACAGGTGGGGTCAACTGACCAGCGGGTCCCACCGGTCAGCGACTCCATATTTTAAATCCAGTTCATTTTGAATGCAGATTTCATATGTTTTGTAATTTTTGTATCTTCAGTTTAGTAGCTCCAAAATTTGTGAAATAAATTTATTAGTGTTCCTTAGGAAGTGTAGTATTTAGGAAAAATATGCTTTTAACATTTACAGTAGAAATTTTTGGAGATTTAAATAGGGATTTGAAATGTGCTTTTGAATGCATTCAAATTTGTTTATTTTATATCTAGATTCCTGTGCTCCAAAATTTATGAAATTTTTGTGGTAAGCTAGTCTTAGCATATATGAGCTCTGGTAAAAATTTGAAGATGAGTGCATGTGTAGATTTGTAGTTATAGATTTTTCTTTTATAATTAGGAGATCCTTGTGTAAATTGTTATAAATTAATTATAAACCCAAAATTCATGAAAATTGTTGGAGGTAATCCTAGTACCATATGGATGCTAAGAAAAATAGGAAATCTATTGCTTGACACTTTTCAATAGGATTTTCCATTTATGCTATTTCAAGCCTTGCTTCCTTGTCATTTTTGTATAGGACGTTCTACTTAGTAAAATGACATGAAATTTTTATAGTAGTCCTTTGATAGCATTAGTAAGGCACTGTAAAGTTTTGAGAATTTATAATGTACATCTGATATATGTTTATTATTTAACCTAGATATCTAAATAAAATAATAAAGGCAATTAAATAAATAGTTTGGGCTTCACCATTATATCATCTTAAATGTATTTGGTATGCTTAAACTATTAGTTGATTTTATGTTGTCAAATTTTTGAATGATTACATGAAGTAGATGTATTGTTACTTTATATTGCATATTGAATAGTTTCCGGACAGGTTCTGGAGTTTGATGAGTTGCATGTTGAAAATGGTGTGTACTATAAAAATGGTTAATAACAAAGTTGTAGAGAATTTGATAAGCTTCCAGAAAGTCCAGGATCACTGTATTTGGATTAGTAGAACTCCAGTTATGAGTGAAATGAGTAGCTACTGTTTTGTGACAAAATCGATGCATTGCGGAAATAGTTAATTAAATAATCAAGAAGAGATATGCACCTACTCAATAAACATGATGCACTTGTTAACATATATGCATTCGTAATACTTATGCCATACTCATGCAACTAGGATCGGAGGAAGAGATCACGTTGCTGGAATTCGAAGAAGCAGAGGAAGGGAACCAGCAGGAGGATCCGTGAGCCGCAGCTCCCGAAGGCGTGGAGCAGAACCCTGAAGAGCTTCCAGAGTGTCCTGACCACCGCCCTACTTCCTTTCTGCGAGGCAAGCCCCGAGGCATTATAAGTCTCCAGTGATTTACAAATGTTACTTACGTATTTATGATTGATGCATTAGGTTATAAGAGTTGAATGGAACCACTTGATGCATGTAAACTCCTTGTCCAGATATTAACCCTTTAACCGGTATAGGTCCAGGATCGAATAAATGCTTAGCCATGCTTAGACCGGTAGAAGTCGAGTGATGTCCTGTCACCTGCGAGATATAGGTGGATACCGGAGCACGGTTGGCTATATCTGCTATCGTGGAACAGAACCATGGAGTAAAAGAAAATCGAGACCGGATAGGAAGTCGATAGAGAAGCAGCAAGACATGGAGGTCTTGGGTGTGGATCTATCCCTGTCTGTGTCGGTTAAGGACCGTACCGTTGTTGGTTCTTCTGACAAGATTGAACGCATGCCTCTCACTTAGCTGGCCGGATAACTCGTTCCGACCGCGAATCCGAGTAATTCAACTCAGGCTGGGAACCGTTCTATTGTGCGCTCCTTCCGAGGAATGATCAGACTGAGCCCAAGGGCAGGCTTGGCCTGAGCATCCTGGCATCTGGTGTTCCAGATTGTGCGGCGCGGTATGGACCCATGAAATGTGTACCTAAGTTGTACCAAAGGTGACCTAAGGCTATCATCGCTGGTAGACCTGGGTTTGTGTTAGGAATAAATTCCCAGCTGGTGGAAATCGATTCGAATCGCCGTCTCTCCCGGATAGTGAGAAACTTGGCTAGTCCCAACATCGTAGTAACTGTGTTATGAAACCTGATGGTTCAGAGGAATATGGAATTACAATACCTGCTATGGTTACTATTGTATGCTTCTAAATGATATTCCACATGTTTGGCATAGGATAGTTGCTAATCTAGAAATGGATAGTTATAATTAACCTGATAAAGAAATTGTAACTGTACTATGATTCAATTGCTTTTACGCAAAAATATTGTCAAGTTATGTCCACTTATACAACCTTGCATAATCCTTGGAGTCATTTTATTTCTAGTTCATGACGGGTAAGTCTAGCTGAGTACCTTCTCGTACTCAGGGTTTATTTTTCCCATTGTTGCAGATGGCACTGTGTACCATGGTTATTGCAAGAGTTGCTTCTATCCCACTATGGATGAGGAGTAAGCCTTGGGCATGCTTCTTTAGTAATTCCTATCTTTGCTTTTGTGGACCGTGATCTTACTTGGCACTGTATCAAACTATGTTGGAAACTTTAATTTCGAACTTATTTGCTTCCGCTTTATTTATCAAACTTGGTTTGTAATAACTTTTATTCGTACTCTGATGATGAAATGTATCTGCGAACTTTATGTAATATGTGGCATGTATGTTGAATCCTGTACGATCTTGGTTGTTGTAAATCGTTTATCGAGACCCGTCGTGGTACTCGACGGACTACCGGGTTTATATGGGTTCAAGTATGATAGTGCGACCACTTGCGGGCTGCCATTGTACTTGTATTCTTATAAATTGGTCGGTTCTACGACACATTCCACTACTTCTTAACCCACCTCTCGGTAGATGCCCGAGCCATTCGGTAGGCTCAGGTGGCCCGTTGGCCTCTCCTCAATGGAGATTCTATGGGTTTGGCTTGGTGTTAGAATCAAACAAGAAAGGTCAAGATGTCCTTGTCTACTTTTGAGCGGGGTCGGGCAAGGCTGCTGGGGCTCATCATGATTTTTCTCCCCTAGATTTGTTTGATGCGAGGCAGCCTCGAGCCCTTTGTGGGCTAGCCTTCGAACCTCGGTCAGCTGCCGCTCATATCGAATGAGGCGGGCACCGCTTTGTGGCACGACACGAAGCGTTGAGATGTGACGATCGCATATGCAATGTTTGGATGTATGGGTTTAATGTACGATTTAATTGAAATGAAAGCAGGGGTCGATAATGTTACCTTGGTGGCATGAGTGATGAGAAGCTCTTACCTGACATGCTCGTGTGGGGTTTGAGTCCGACATTCATGATGGGGCCGGCGTGACCAGTAGGAGCACCGCATTTTTTCATTTCTGTCGCTCGGTGGCAATTCAAGCCGTTTGAATGACTTTAAGTGACCTGACAGCTTCTCCTTGAAGGAGATTCTATAGGCAGACCCCTCCTAACCCTTCTCAAGAAGGCGGATGCAGAAGCTTGGGGTACAGGGAACTATGAATTCAATTATGCTGGTGAACAAAAACACCATAGCCGTCGAGGCATAGGGTCTAGCGGTTCATCTAGTTTTACTCAAAGCTTTACACCCGCACCCCGTGTCTCTGATTTTTAAATGTAAGGAGGGGTCAGGTGATAAGGATGTCTAAACAAGTAGACACTCTTGGCAGCCCCTGAGCGATGTCCGTGCCCCTGCCGTTGCTGGGGTCAGAAGCTCGATAATGAAATTAACACGCAAAGTAAGTAAATAGAGGTGCTTATCTTTCAGCGATCGTTCATTCATTGTTTTACCTAGGCCGTCTAATTGACCTAGGAGGCCCATTGGGCCCCCATAGACAGGGGTTCCGTCGTCAGGTCGCTCCATGGTCCTACTCGGGGAAGCGGGGTGTCGCCTGCATGCGGGTGCGCCTGGATTCTCGCGCTCGGCGCACGGTAGTGGTGGGCCATGCCCAGGCAACATCCTATTTGACTAGGTGACGTCTCATCGACCAGAGCGTGTCCTGTTGGTCTAGGCGCATCCCCTCGTATTCTCGTCAGCATCGATTTCCCATCTGCATTGAATAAGGGAAGGAAGAGAGTTTTTCGTCACAACCTTTCGCCTTTCCGTAGCTGTTGCTCTTCTTCATTAAATAGGGAGGGGGAGGGGAGTTCTCATTCCATTCCTTCGCCTACTTTTGAGCCGCTACCTCTTCTCCTTCCTTTTCACCGAATGCTTTCATGTGTCGCAGCGGTTCCTAAGTGAGAGAGGGTAATGCTAGGGAGAGAAAAACTCATAGATCCGCTCGTGAATCCAGATCATGATGTCAAGCTAGAGGTCCTCCAATGTAGATGAGATGGTGCTAGTCGCCTTCGCTGAGAAGGGACCACTTTCGCCGAAGGAGGAGGTACACTGGAGGGTGCTACACATTGTCCGTTTTGCAATTGTTTGTGGCGGCCTTTCTTTGGCAGGAAACGCCCCCCGTCTAGACGCCATTGTGAGGGTTGCGGCTGATCACGATGGCGTAGTCCTTGGACGCCCTAGCAGAGGTACCATTGTTAGGGTTGCGGCTGATCATGATGGTGTAGTCCCTGGCGCCCCGGCGAGGGTGCCGTTGTTAGGGTTGTGGCTGATGACGATGGTGTAGTCCTTGGGCGCCCCGGTGAGGGCACCACGATCACCGATGTGGTGCTCGACATTGTAGATGATGGCACCCTCAAGGATCCCATGGAGCTGTAGGACATCACCAATGGAGAGCGTGGTGCGGCGACCATAGTAGTGCTCATAGTAGAACTGATCAGAAACTATAATCGAATAAGTTTGTGGCGGAGCCTCTAAGTGAACAATCTTTTGTATTTATGAAGACATCAGTCCATTTCATTATGAAATTACTTTGTAAGCAATGAATTTGTGCAAAAAATGAACAAGTTCTTAAATTTTGTTATGACAAATAGCTTTTCATCTCTTCTCCCTCTTTTTGGCAAAGAGGTCTGGTGCCTTCCGACCCTTCCCATAGTTAAGGTCGCAAAAATCTTAGAGTGCGGGTGAGCCAATCCTAATCATGCTGGTGAGCAAGGAGGTCATAGCTATTGGGGCGTAGGTTTCCCACAGTCCTACCAGTTATACTCAGATTTTGTTCCTAAAATCCTAGTCCTTAGGACTTGTCATGAGAAAAGGGGGGAAACTCAGAGAATGTTTGCAAGATAAATGTACTTATATCAGCCCCCGAGTGAGGTCCGACCCCTCGCACTTTGCAGGGGTCGGATGTCACTAAAGATCAGGGATTTTTTAAAGACAAGAACTAATAAGAAAAAATATTCATTTATTTAAGGGTAAAAATGATGTAGATGTTCAATGTTCTAGGCGTTGGTGAAGACCTCGCTGTTGATGGTTTTCAACTTGTAGGCGCCTGGCCGGAGTACTTCTACGACGATGTATGGCCCTTCCTAGGGCGGGGAGAGCTTGTGATGGTCCTTGTTGCTTTGCATGAGGCAAAGAACTAGGTCCTCGATGTTGAAGGCTTGGTCCTACACCCATTGGTTGTGGTACCATCGTAGCGCCTGCTGGTACTTGGCCAAATGGAGGAGGGCGATGTCACAAGCTTCGCCTAGCTGGTCCATGGCATTTTGGTGGGATGCCTTGGCTCCCTATTCATTGTATGCTCTGATTCTTGGTGCTCCATAGTTGAGGTCGGTTGGAAGGACAGCCTTGGAACCATAGACCATGAAGAACGGTGTGTAGCTGGTGGCCCGGTTGGGAGTTGTCCTCAGGCTCCAGAGCACCATAGGGAGCTTAGTGACCCAGCGTGCACCGAACTTGTTCAACCGGTTGAAGATCCTAGGCTTAAGGCCCTATAGCAGCATGCCATTTGCATGCTCGACCTGCCCGTACATTTGGGGGTGTGTGATGGCAGCCTAATCGACCTGGATGTGTTGTTCATCGTAGAATCGAATGAATTTCTTTCTGGTGAACTATGTGTCGTTGTCCATGATGATGGAGTTTGGTACTCCAAAGCAACGGATGATGTCGAGGAAGAATAGCATAGCCTGCTCGGACTTGATTACAGAGATCGGTCGAGCTTCGATCCATTTTGTGAACTTATCTATGGTGACAAGTAAGTGGGTGTAGCCCCCGGGCACCTTCTTGAGAGGCCCAACTAGATCGAGCCCTCATACCACGAAGGGACACGTGATGGGGATCATCTGAAGTGTGTGGGCCAGGAGGTGAGTTTATCGAGCGTAGTACTAGCACCCTTCGCAGGTGCCTATGATCTGCTTAGCGTTGGCTACTGTAGTGGGCTAGTAGAAGCCCTATTGGAATGCATTCCCAACCAAGGTTCTAGGCGTGGCGTGGTGACTATAGACCCCACCATGGATATCGCTCAATAGAAGCTTCCCCTGTTCCACGGAGATACAGAGCTATAGGATCCTGGTGTGGCTCCGTTTGTAGAGTTCACCCTCTACAAGAACGAGGGACTTGGCACGACATGCGACCTATCAAGCTTCCATCTTGTCCATCAACAGCGTGTCATGGAGGAGGTAGTTGAGGTAGAGTGTTCTCCAGTCGTCTAGAGGGTCAGGCTCTGTTGCTAGATCCTCTTCAAGCTCCATGACCTCAGGGCCAGAGGGAGCCATTGGTTGGTCAGCCCCCAGGGCTAGATTAGATAGGACATCATCAGCCCGTTCCGACCCTTCATAGTGTACTGAGGGCTTATGTTGGTCGCTGGTGAAGACACCTGTTTGAAAGCTCTAGTTTGGTTGGTGTTAATTGATGAAACCCTAAGTGCTAACCTAGTTTATCAAAGTGATTATGAGATAGGTAGCACTACTAGAAGTGATGAAGCAATGGTGAAGATCATGATGATGGTGATGGCATGGTGATGATCAAATGCTTAAACATGGAAAAGAAGAAAGAGAAAAACAAAAGGCTCAAGGCAAAGGTATAAAGAGTAGGAGCCATTTTGCTTCGGTGATCAAGACACTTAGCGAGTGTGATCATATTTAGGTTAGATAGCCGTACTATTAAGAGGGATGAAACTTGTATTGAAATGCGGTTATCAAAGTGCCACTAGATGCTCTAACTCAGTGCATATGCATTTAGGATCTAATGGAGTGCTAACACCCTTGAAAGTATTTGTGAAAATATGCGAACATATGTGCACAAGGTGATACACTTGGTGGTTGGCAAATTTGAGCAAGGGTTAGAAACTTCACTGGCGGAGTGTCCACCCGTAGAGTGCGGACAGTTCGACAGTGCCACCGGCGCCCTATATAGAAAAGATAGGGGTTCATAGAGTGACCGAACACTAGTGGCACAGTGACCGGATGCTGGGGTCCTAAGTCTAGTCAGTAGCAGCAGTGAGCATGCGTCTCAGTCTTGTGAACAGACGCTGGCGCGAAGAGTGACCAGACACTGGTAGGGTGCATCTAGTCAGTGCTGACGTACGCTGACGTGAGGCACACAAAGGAAACATTGAGTGACCAGACACTAGGTGTGTCCGGTCGAGCATGATTGGACGTGTCTAGTCGTGAAATTTCATGTTTGGAGCCTTACTAGAAATGACTGGACGCTGGGGCCCTGTGTTCAGTCACTTTCTAACTAGCATGTCCGATCATCACTTGACCGTTGAGATCAGGCGATCAGCATTTGAAGTCGATGACACATGGCAAGCATCGAGCGACCAGACGCTAGGGTCCTACGTCCGGTCAAATTGACCAGAGCGTCCGGTCACCCCGAGTTGTGCCCAGTGAAGGGGTACAACGACTCTATTTCATAGGGGCTTCTATTTAAGCCCCATGGCCAGCTCAAGCTCACTCTCTTGGCCATTTGCATTGACATAGCAACCTTGTGAGCTTAGCCAAAGCCCTCCCACTCATCTCCATCATTGTTTTATCATCATTGTGAGATTGGGAGTGAATCCAAGTGCATTGCTTGAGTGATTGCATCTAGTGGCACTTGGCATTCGTGTTTCACTATGGGATTCACTTGTTACTCTTGATGGTTGCCACCACCTAGATGGCTTGGAGCAGCGAGGATCGTTGAGCAGAGGTTGGTGATTGTCTCTGGCTCCGATCATGGTGATTGTGAGGGCTCTTGTGCCTTCCCCAGTGGAGAGCCAAAAGGTAACTCTAGTGGATTACTCGTGTCATTGAGTTACCTCACTTTTGGGTAGGTTTTTGCGGTGTCCAATTATGTGGATGAGGTTCATGCAACACCTCTTAGCCACCAAACCACCAAGTGTTGGTCGACACAACGGGGACTAGCATGCCGGCAAGCATGTGAACCTCGAGAGAAAAATTGGTTGTCTCTTGCCCTTTGGTATTCTCCTAGTGATTGATTTAGTATTCATCTTGTGATTGGTTCACTCCTCTACACGGTGGTGTAATCACCCTACTCACTCTTTTATATTCCTACAAACTAGTTGTGGCAAGCTCTTTAGTGTAATTAGAATTGAGAGCTTGCTTTGTTATTTTAAGTTCATCTAGTGGAGCTCTTTAGAGTAGCAAGATTGAGAGCTCTTAGTGAGTAGTAACATTACAAGTTGTGTGCCTAGTAATCATTGCAACTAGAATTGTTGGATAGGTGGCTTGCAACCCTTGTAGAGCTAGAGCAAGTTTGCATTTCACTATTTGCTATACTAATGAAATTGCTCTAGTTGATTGTAGATTTTTAAATAAGCTATTCACCCCCCTCTAGCCATATTAGGACCTTTCAAGTGGTATCAGAGCCGTGGTCACCATTTGATTGAAGGCTTAACAACCTCGATGTCAAATTATGGCTCAAGTTGTGTTCAACCATGTGGGGGGCAAACCACCGTTCTTTGATGGCACATGCTATGATTATTGGAAGAGAAAGATGAGGATATATCTTGGTTCAATCAATGATCAAGTATGGGAAGTGACCGAGAATGACTATGCTATCATTGATCCCGATGATCCCACCAACCAAGACAAGACCAACAAGCAATGCAATACAATGGCTCGAAACACCATATACAATGCCATTGATTCCAAGGTATTTGAGCAAATCAAAAATTGTGAAAGAGCAAATGAGGTGTGGAGGAGATTGGAGGAAACATATGAGGGCACACCGGTGGTGAAGAGTGCTAAGTTGTACATTCTCAAGGATAAGTTGATAAGCTTCAAGATGAAGGAAGATGAGAGCATTCCAGAAATGGTCCATCGGTTGTAAGTGATTGTAAATGACTTGAAGGCCTTAGGAGAGAAGATCAAGGATGATGATGATGTCTCTCATCGGTTCTTGATGTGCCTACCTCTAAGATTTGAGATGTTGAGATTGCTAATCATAAGAGGAGGATTGAAGGAGATTACCCCTAACCAAGTACTAGGTGATGTCATGACCTAAGAGACATACCATGTGGAGAGGGAGGGGGGATGACAAGGATGACAAGAAGGAAGAAGAAGACAAGAAGAAGAAGAGTATAGCATTCAAGGCTAGCTCATCATCATCCAAGAACAAGGGCAAGTCCAAGAAAGAATCAAGTGATGATGATGATCTTAGTGATATTGATGATGAAGCTATGGCCCTCCTTGCACGCAAGATGTGAAAATTCATGAAGAAGAATGGCTATGGTGCAAGAAAGAGAAGAGATCACACCAAAAGCAAAGAATATGTGAGAAGATGCTACAATTGCAAGAGCCCCGATTATGTTGTAGCAAATTGTCCCTACAATAGTGACAATGATGAGGATGAGAAGAAGAAGCACAAGAAGGATAAGAAAGAAAAGAAGGAGAAGAGAATGATCTTCCAAAAGAAGAAGAAGGGTGGAGGCTATGTGGTCACTTGGGATAGTGATGGCTCTTCAGATAGTGATGACTCTAGTGATGATGATAAGAAATCTATCAAGAAAGCACTAGCAAGCATCGCCATCAACCACAAGCCCTCCATCTTTGACACTCAATCGATATGCCTCATGGCAAAGCCTACCAAGGTAAAATATGATGTGAGTGATGATGATGAATGTGAAAGTGATGCTTGTAGGAGTGATGATGATGATGAAGAGTACTCCAAGGAGGAGCTCATGGACATGTGTGAGCAAGTGCATACTTGCTTTGAGATGAAGAGAAAGGAGTGCAAGGAATTGAACAAGAAAGTCAAATTTCTTGAGCAATCTTTTGATGAGCTCAATGCCATGGAGGAGGTAGTTGAGGTAGAGTGTTCTCCAGTCATCCAGAGGTCAGGCTCCGTTGCTAGATCCTCTTCAAGCTCCATGACCTCGGGGCCGAAGGGAGCCATTGGTTGGTCAGCCCCTGGGGCTAGATTAGACGAGACATCATCGGCCCGTTCCAACCCTTCATAGCGTACTGAGGGCTTATGTTGGTCGCTGGCGAAGACGCCTATTTGAAAGCTCTAGTTTGGTTTTGGTTAATTGATGAAACCCTAAGTGCTAACCTAGTTTATCAAAGTGATTATGAGATAGGTAGCACTACTACAAGTGATGAAGCAATGGTGAAGATCATGACGATGGTGATGGCATGGTGATGATCAAATGCTTGAACTTGGAAAAGAAGAAAGAGAAAAACAAAAGGCTCAAGGCAAAGGTATAAAGAGTAGGAGCCATTTTGCTTCGGTGATCAAGACACTTAGCGAGTGTGATCACATTTAGGTTAGATAGCCATACTATTAAGGGGGATGAAACTCGTATTGAAATGCGGTTATCAAAGTGCCACTAGATGCTCTAACTCAGTGCATATGCATTTAGGATCTAGTGGAGTGCTAACACCCTTGAAAGTATTTGTGAAAATATGCTAACACATGTGCACAAGGTGATACACTTGGTGGTTGGCAAATTTGAGCAAGGGTTAGAAACTTCATTGGCGGAGTGTCCACCCATAGAGTGCGGATAGTTCGACAGTGCCACCGGCGCCCTATATAGAAAAGATAGGGGTTCACAGAGTGACCGAACACTGGTGGTGCAGTGACCAGACACTGGGGTCCTGAGTCCGGTTAGTAGCAGCAGTGAGCATGCATCTCGGTCTTGTGAACAGACGCTGGCGTGAAGAGTGACCGGACGCTGGTAGGGTGTGTCCGGTCAGTGCTAACGTACGCTGGCGTGAGGCGCACAGAGGAAACGTTGAGTGACCGGACACTAGGTGTGTCCGGTCGAGCATGATCGGACGTGTCTGGTCGTGAAATTTCATGTTTGGAACCTTACTGGAAATGACTGGATGCTGGGGCCCTGCGTCAGTCACTTTCTAACTGACACGTCCAATCATCACTTGACCGTTGAGATCAGGCGATCAACGTTTGAAGCCGATGACACATGGCAAGCATCGGGCGACCGGACACTAGGGTCCTATGTCCGGTCACCCCGAGTTGTGCCCAGTGAAGGGGTACAAAGGCTCTATTTCATAGGGGCTTCTATTTAAGCCCCATGGCAAGCTCAAGCTCACTCTCTTGGCCATTTGCATTGACATAGCAACCTTGTGAGCTTAGCCAAAGCCCTCCCACTCATCTCCATCATTGTTTTATCATCATTGTGAGATTGGGAGTGAATCCAAGTCTATTGCTTGAGTGATTGCATCTAGTCGCACTTGGCATTCGTGTTTCACTATGGGATTCACTTGTTCCTCTTGATGGTTGCCGCCACCTAGACAGCTTGGAGCAGTGAGGATTGTTGAGCAGAGGTTGGTGATTGTCTCTGGCTCTGATCGTGGTGATTGTGAGGGGTCTTGTGCCTTCCCTAGCGGAGAGCCGAAAGGTAACTCTAGTGGATTGCTCGTGTCATTGAGTTACCTCACTTTTGGGTAGGTTTTTGCGGTGTCCAATTGTGTGGACGAGGTTCATGCAACACCTCTTAGCCACCAAATCACCAAGTGTTGGTCGACACAATGGGGATTAGCGTGCTGGCAAGCATGTGAACCTCGAGAGAAAAATTGGTTGTCTCTTACCCTTTGGTATTCTCCCGGTGATTGATTTAGTATTCATCTTGTGATTGGTTCACTCCTCTACACGGTGGTGTAATCACCCTACTCACTTTTTTATATTCCTACAAACTAGTTATGGCAAGCTCTTTAGTGTAATTAGAATTGAGAGCTTGCTTTGTTATTTTAAGTTCATCTAGTGGAGCTCTTTAGAGTAGCAAGATTGAGAGCTCTTAGTGAGTAGTAACATTACAAGTTGTGTGCCTAGTAATCATTGCAACTAGAATTGTTGGATAGGTGGCTTGCAACCCTTGTAGAGCTAGAGCAAGTTTGCATTTCGCTATTTGTCATACTAATGAAATTGCTCTAGTTGATTGTAGATTTTTAAATAGGCTATTCACCCCCCTCTAGCCATATTAGGACCTTTCAAGTGGTATCAGAGCCATGGTCACCGTTTGATTGAAGGCTTAACAACCTCGGTGTCAAATTATGGCTCAAGTTGTGTTCAACCATGTGGGGGGCAAACCACTGTTCTTTGATGGCACATGCTATGATTATTGGAAGAGAAAGATGAGGATGTATCTTGGTTCAATCAATGATCAAGTATGGGAAGTGACCGAGAATGACTATGCTATCATTGATCCTGATGATCCCACCAACCAAGACAAGACCAACAAGCAATGCAATACAATGGCTCTAAACACCATATACAATGCCATTGATTCCAAGGTATTTGAGCAAATCAAAAATTGTGAAAGAGCAAATGAGGTGTGGAGGAGATTGGAGGAAACATATGAGGGCACACCGGCGGTGAAGAGTGCTAAGTTGTACATTCTCAAGGATAAGTTGATAAGCTTCAAGATGAAGGAAGATGAGAGCATTCTAGAAATGGTCCATCGGTTGTAAGTGATTGTAAATGACTTGAAGGCCTTAGGAGAGAAGATCAAGGATGATGATGTCTCTCATCGGTTCTTGATGTGCCTACCTCTAAGATTTGAGATGTTGAGATTGCTAATCATAAGAGGAGGATTGAAGGAGATTACCCCTAACCAAGTACTAGGTGATGTCATGACCCAAGAGACATACCATGTGGAAAGGGAGGGGGATGACAAGGATGACAAGAAGGAAGAAGAAGACAAGAAGAAGAAGAGTATAGCATTCAAGGCTAGCTCTTCATCATCCAAGAACAAGGGCAAGTCCAAGAAAGAATCAAGTGATGATGATGATCTTAGTGATATTGATGATGAAGCTATGGCCCTCCTTGTACGCAAGATGGGAAAGTTCATGAAGAAGAATGGATATGGTGCAAGAAAGAGAAGAGATCACACCAAAAGCAAAGAATATGTGAGAAGATGCTACAATTGCAAGAGCCCCGATCACATTGTAGCAAATTGTCCCTACAATAGTGACAATGATGAGGATGTGAAGAAGAAGAAGCACAAGAAGGATAAGAAAGAAAAGATGGAGAAGAGAATGGTCTTCCAAAAGAAGAAGGGTGGAGGCTATGTGGTCACTTGGGATAGTGATGGCTCTTCGGATAGTGATGACTTTAGTGATGATGATAAGAAATCTATCAAGAAAGCACTAGCAAGCATCACCATCAACAACAAGCCCTCCATCTTTGACACTCAATCGACATGCCTCATGGCAAAGCCTACCAAGGTAAAATATGATGTGAGTGATGATGATGAATGTGAAAGTGATGCTTGTAGGAGTGATGATGATGACGAAGAGTACTCCAAGGAGGAGCTCGTGGACATGTGTGAGCAAGTGCATACTTGCTTTGAGATGAAGAGAAAGGAGTGCAAGGAATTGAACAAGAAAGTCAAATTTCTTGAGCAATCCCTTGATGAGCTCAATGCCACTCATGAGAGGCTCATGGAAGCCCATGAGAAGCTTGGCAAAGCTCACTCTAAGCTTGAGAAAGCTCACTCCTCTCTCATCAAGCAAGTCAAAGAGGAAGCCAAGAAGGAGCAAGTGATTGTATCATGTGATGTGAGACTAACATGTGATCTTATTGATGAATCTTTTTATAAGCCCATTATAGTTGCTCCCACTAACACTTCTTGTAGCACTACTACTTCTACTTCACCTTTGAGTGATGGTCTCACTTGTGATGCCTCATTAATGGTGAAAAATGATACCCTCAAGGAGGTGAATGAGCTCACTCGTGCTTTAGGCAATGCCTATGGTGGAGATGCCCGCTTGCTAAAGTGCTTAGGTAGCCAAAGGTTTTCTCTCAACAAAGAGGGATTAGGCTATACCCCAAGAAAGGCAAAGCAGCCTTTGTCACTCCCAAAGTTAGCTTTGTGAAGGGCAATGGCCGGTTTTGCAATAGATGTAAGCAAGTTGGGCATATAGAGTAATATTGCAAGACTAACAAGAACAAGCTACCTAATGTATCCTCAATTAAATTTGATTCTTGTTACATGCTTGTTAAGGGTGCCAATGGTGTAAAGGCTAAGTTCATTGGTACACCAATTGTGGGCCCAAAGAAGAAGGCCATTTGGGTACCAAAGACCTTGGTAACTAACCTTCAAGGACCCAAGCAAGTTTGGGTACCTAAAAAGAATTGATCTTCTTTTGTAGGTCAATTATAAAGCCGGAGGAAGGCATTGGGTGCTTGATAGTGGGTGCATACAACACATGACCGGTGATCAAAGAATGTTCAATTCAATCAATGAAAACAAGAGCAATGGGATTGATAGTATCACATTTGGTGACAATGGCAAAGGCAAGGTCAAAGGGCTTGGTAAGATTGCAATATCCAATGACTTGAGCATTTCCAATGTGCTACTAGTAGAGAGCTTGAACTTCAACCTTTTGTCGGTAGCTTAATTGTGTGATCTTGGTTTCAAGTGCATATTTGGTGTGGATGATGTAGAGATTATAAGTGTAGATGGATCTAACTTGATATTCAAAGGATTTAGATATGAAAATCTATACTTGGTTGATTTCAATGCTAGAGAAGCTCAATTGACAACATGTTTGATCACTAAGTCTAGCATGGGTGTAACACCCAAAAAATCTACTACAAATTAGTAATTAATTCTTAGCCTCTATTACATTTTATAGGTATTTTTAACTTAAGCCAAATAATAAATATTGGATAAATAAAATACACTATAAGGATTAGAAACAATGGTTGTTGCATTCATGTCGAAGCATATGGTTTTGATTGAGTGTAGGGTTAGATGATTCAAAGTTGAATTCAAATCCCATTTGAATTTGGCTTAAAATTGAAAATAGAGGAAATGGAATTGGAAAAAGATTTGGTTTTGGAAAAAAATTTCATCTTCTTCCATTCTGGCCCAACTCTTGGTTCAGGCCCGGCCTTTTTCTTTTTTTTTCTCCTGCCCGCACTAGCTCACTGGCAGCCCAGCCACGCTTCCTCCCTTCTCTCTCTCCCCCCCCCCCCCCCGCACTAACCTGCTACCATGCACCTACCCCGCACTGGCCCGCAACCGCACCACGCAGCCCACTCGGCAGCCTGCCGCACCGGCCTTCACCCACGCACTACACGCCCTCCTCCCACGCGCACACCGCACGCCAGCGTGCGGCCCAGCCTGGCACCGTGGCCCGAAATGCTACGCTCTTTTCCTCTCTTTCTTCTCTCCTTCACTGTCCCGTGGGGCCCCACCTATCAATGCTCTTTTCTTCTTTCCTTTCTTCTTCCCCGTGTCTCCTTTCTTCTCCGCTAGTTCTTTCCTTTCTCCCGTCACCGCCGATGGCAAGCCACCGTGCCGTCGCCCATAGAAGGAAAGCGGCAAATCCCGCCCGTATCTGCCCGCTCCCTTTCCTTCTAGTGCTCACTGCCTGGCCTATAAAGGCCTGCACCATCCGTACCCCCTCTCCCATCCTCTATCTCTGTCTTCCTGTAGCCGCCGTTGTAGCTTTCCCTCGCCCGCACCTCAATCGCCGACACCGACACGACACCAAGCTCCATCGTGCTTTCCCACAGCCAAAGGTACCCTTATCTCATCAAATTGGTGAGCCTACACTCGGATTCGACCTCACCCATGTGTACTTTCTCTCTCTAGAGCTCTGTCGCCATCGACCAAGCCCCTGGAGCCCGTCCTGAACGCCGAGAACACCTTCATCAGACTCGCGGTGAGCTCCTGACCATTCCCGTGCCTTCCATTCATTATTTCATGCGCTAGGATGCCGTATCATCGATCATAGTCACCGCCGGTCATGGCAAGTTTGCCAGTGACGCCGCACAGTCACCGAAGATTCACTCGCATGCTCTAGCGCCATCAGATCTGGACGAGCGGCCTAGATTAGCCCGTACCGTTTCGGTCCACCGTGGGCTGTGGACACAATCCACAGAGCTGCGTTAGCACCCACGTCAGCGCGCCCATGCATGCTTGGTGCACCGTGCCTACCAGAAGGCGCCACGTGGCCGTCCAATCAACAGCTAGGTCCAAACCGCAGACAAGCACGCCCTTTTTGTAGAAAGACCCTTTGGTTTTCTCAGAATCAACCCGCAATCCATTTTAATTCAAAGTAATTATTTTTCAGTCCTGTTTTTATTCAGTTAGGCCCCTTTACATTCCAGATTTAGTGCCCGTAGTCCTATAACTATGGAAATTCATATTTTTAATTATTTTAATTCAAAAATAGGTTCAGTTTATTTATAGGAATGCCATTACATCTTATTTCATACATAACTTTCACGTTTTAAGTCCGATTTGAGTGATTCTTTCGCTCACATGTTCGTAGCAATGCGTAGAATAGTTTTGTAAGCTTTTCAACTTATGTTTTCACTATTTGGTGTACTATTCTAATGGAAGTCTATCTTGTATGCATGTAATGATTGGTAAGATGCATGATTGGTGATTGGATCACGATTAGAGGGTGAGCCATTTGAGGTGACTGAGGACTCACAACAGAATCAGCAGTACTCCTAGGACAACTTTGAGGAAGGCAAGTGTACCAAATGCCCCTTGTTGCCTATGAACTATTACCATTCATATTCATGCATGTGTTTAATTTGAAATGCCTTTAAGGACTTTACCTAGATGATTACTTGTACCACATATCCTTGATACCTGGGATTATTGGGTAGGCATTTTGGATAGATGCTGCAGCGTTTAACATGAAATAATTGTTAAACATGATTAAAGGCTATATGCAATGTGATAAAATGGAGCTTTTTAGCAATAGATAGGGGGCTAGAGTACGGGGTTGAGTACTCTAGTGCCTCTCCCTAAGGACTTAATCTAGAAGCGGCAACCCAGGACGGACCGTACAACCCTGAGTGTCACATGGCTCTGACTTTAACCTATTAACTAGATTGTACTCGCTCGTCTGTAGCTCCAGTAAGGGGTAAGAGGGTATCTTTCCTTTTTCTGTTAGGGTGTGCACCATGCTGCGATGCCCACATGTGCCATTCCTTTGTAGCTATGACCTGTTAGTGCAACTAGCTAAGGGTTTCATAGTAAAACTCTACCACACTTCCTGGGAAGAGGTGTAGTGGGTCTCGCGAACCCCGGCATTGGGAATCACGGCTCGGTGGGAAAAGTTGTACAATTTCTATAGAAATAAGTAACCTGTTATAATAGCCATGCTCATGGATACGAGCGGTCTAGATCCTTTGAAATTAGTGGTTACTGTGGATGATGGATGGTTGAGAATTGAGATAAACATGACTATACTTTGATATCACTTGGGAATTGGGACAGTTCATTAAAGTAGTGAATCAGGATGCTAAAAATTGATCGACTAAAATTGCGAACCGTAGTCAAACAGTGTTAAGCCTTTTTGAGCCTCATAGATCCCTTTGATATACTTGCTAAGCATGGTGAGCTTACACTTGCTTTACATCCAATGAAAATCCTGGATGGGTAACAGATAATGGATATGAAGAGTTTTCGGAGGATGTCCAGGACTACTAGGGAGACGTTCACCAGTTGGAGTCCCTATGGCGGTTGGGCTAGTTATTTTGCTGTGATTGTAATAATATTGCCTTTGAGCAAACTTTGTATTAACTTTATGATGAGATATGCGATGTAATAAGTACTTTACATTGATACTATTGCAATTTGTGATATATGTGTGTGTTTAGACATCCTAGGCGCACATATATGAGTACTTGGTTTTGCTATGCAAAATTGGGTGCGACAAATTGGTATCAGAGCTATAACTAACTGTAGGACGAACAACCTAGTTAGAAATAGATGTTTCTAGGATCACATTATCTTTATTTTACTACCTTTAATTTGCTATAAAATTTTGCTTATATTCTGTTCTTTATCTGTTGCCAAAAATTATTTTGTTCTAATACTCAACCTTTTCATTCTTGTAGATGACCCATACCAAGCAGACCCCACGCAAGAGGACCATCCTGATGCCCACCAGGAGGACCAGGTTCACATTGGGCAAGCATGTCCCAGCACATCTGGTGGAAGCTCTGAGGAACCAGGAGGAGGAACCACCTGTGGAGGTGCCCATGGGGGAACCTCTGGAGGACTTGTTGGAGGATCCAATGGATGAAGAAATAGAAGAGGGACCCATGTTCGAGGAGCCCATTGAGATAGAGGAGTCTGAGGAGGATCCTATGGAGGAGCATGAATAAGGTGGCCAGGAGGGAGCTGGTGACCCCGACGATGGAGATGACTCTGATGATTCTAATGCTAATGGAGGTGATGACGGTGGAGATGGTGGAGACGGTGGAGATGGTGGTGATGATGGAGGAGACGGTGGAAATGGGGGTGATGACAGTGATGATGATCACAATGCACTATTGGCTTAGGGATGGACTGTGGAGATCCACTATGACTTGGAGGGGGATGCCTACTACCACCCCAGGCTTCTCACACTTGTACATCGCTACCACCTTGAAGGCACTATTCAGTATAGGACGGAGCATTGGACCCACCCCAACTACACCGGCTTCTAGGAGACAGAAATGTACATCTGAGAGGGGACTCGGGTGCGCTACATCCACCACGCCACCACTACATGGCTCACATGTGCAGCCATCATCAGGGATGTAGCTCGACAGGTGTTGATGGTCAACCGCGACTGCCACTTCGACGACATCGCCTAGGAGGATGACCACTATCTTCACCACCATCGGAGCGGACAGTCTACATGCAACATCGCTGCACCACTTGGAGAGGCGAACCTGAGGCTGAGGCCTACCTTGTTATGCTTGGCTGAGACCAACACTGACTTGGATTAGGTCCTAGACGAGCTCGATGTCATGGGGAAGGCCTATATGCAGCTGGCCCGTGAAAACGCTACACTGAAGCAGCAGCTAGGAGGTTCAGATGTGGAAAGCCAGGAGTACCTGCTCAGTCACCCCTGAGGAATAGAGGAGAGTTTGGAGACCCTAGCACCAGAACCAATGTCGACCCGTACCCATAGGAGAGTCTTAAAAATATGTAATAAACACGCGTAGTTACGCGAGAGAGTGTTTAGTTTCTTTCTTTTAATGGTTGGACAAGTGTTAGTTGCATGGTTGGATGTTTATCATTATGAACAATGTTTGATTTGGATCTTTGATATGATTGTGATGACTTGTGGGCATGTCCACGGTCATTTAGTTAAGGTTAAGGTTTAAGGATATTATGAATAAATAGTTGGGTTTCGTTTTATCATGCTGTTCATTCTGTATCATTCGGAGCAATCTGTCTTTATCAGTTCATATCTCATAATCTAGATGTCCAATGACCATGAAATTTTTATGGAGATAAGTAGACTTCAACATCGTTCTTTTGGCTCTGGAATCATCTCAATACCTACTATAAATTGTGAGATACAGCTGTTATAAGTTGAAGTTTCTGTGCTGTCAGAATTCTGGAACAGTACTGCTTGTTGTCTGTATTTGACTACGTAAACGTCAGAATGTGGAAATGTGTTCTAAATTAAAGTTGTAGAGAATTTCATAATCTTTCCAGAAAGGTAAAATACGTAATCATATGATAAACAGAGAGTGAGATATGCTTGTTTTACTGAACTGCTATTATCCAACTCGCTGGAAAAGTTCAGAACAAATATCTTCTTGCATACCCTACATATATCTCTTGTCTACACCTACTCTTGTTACACCAGTATCTTTTAAGAGTTATATGCTTGTACATGTGAGACTTATATGATGCATCTACAGATGGTGAACACCAGGAGGAACAACCAGGGAGGCGAGGAACTGCCACCACCACCCCCAGTCACCATGGAGCAGCTGATGATGATGCAGACACAATTGCTTCAGCGGATGTCTCAAAACATGCAGAACATGGGGCAAGGGAATGGGAATGCACCCCCTCATGCCAGAGATAATAGGGGAGAGTTCCTGAAAGGACACCCACTTGTATTCAAGCACTCTGCTGACCCACCCTAGGCTGACGACTAGCTACGTGCCATTGAGAGACAACTGGAGATTGCTCAGTGTGATGATAAGGAGAAGGTTTTATATGCTTCTGGATAGTTGCAAGGAGCTGCACTGGATTGGTGGGACTCATTCTGCTTCGGTTGTACCGAAGCTAATCCCATCACTTGGGCTGAGTTCCGTAGTGCCTTTCGCACTCACCATGTGCCTGTAGGACTGATGAAGCTGAAGAAGAAGGAGTTCTTGGCTCTCAAGCAAGGGAGCATGACTATTGCTGAATATCATGACAAGTTCATACAATTGTCATGGTATCCACCGACTGAGGTAGATGAGGATGGAAAGAGGTAGGAGCTATTTATGGAGGGCTTAAATGATGGTCTCCAGTATCAGCTGTTGTCTCATACCTTTGCTAACTTCCAGCAGCTGGTGGACAAGGCTTTAGTGATCGAGAACAAGCGCTGCCAGATGGAGGACAAAAAGAGGAAATTTCAAGGACAGCAATCCGGGAGCAACTCTCGCTTCTATACCAACCCTCAACAGGCTCAACCTCAGCAGCGCTATCAAGGTCAGATAGGTCTTAACCGCAACTAGCAGCCCCAGCGTGCGCAACAGCAGTAGCAGTACAAAGCACCAGCTCAGCGCCAGCAGTAGCCCAACAATGTACCAGTGAGGAATAATGCCCCAATGCTCCATAGAGGAATGGCACACCAAAAGCACCAAATGCAGTTAATAATAATAAATGCTTCAATTGTGGAGAGCCAGGACATTACTCCAACAGATGCCCCAAGAAGACGGCTAACTCGCAGCAGAATTATGTTTGGGGAAAGGTGAACCGCGTGACTGCTGAAATAGCTCAGGAGGCACCAGATGTGGCAATCGGTACGTTTCCGGTCAATTCAAACTCAGCTATAGTACTTTTTGATTCTGGTGCTTCGCATTCCTTCATAGCATATACATTCATAAAGAAGCATGGTATTCTAGTAAGTGTTATGAAGAAACACATGTTAGTAAGCTCACCTAGAGGGGTAATGAAAGCAGAGTGGATATGCTTAGCTGCTAGTCTCAGCATAAGGGGGGTAGAATTTCAAGCAAATCTTGTAGTCATAAACTCCACCGGTATTGACGTCATCTTGGATATGGATTGGTTAAGGTTGTAGAAAGCAGTTATTAATTGTGGCAATAGTTCTGTGAATCTTACCACTTCATCTAGAGAGGAAGTTGCATATGTGGCAACTCAGTCAGCTGTAGAGATCTACCAGGTTAATCAGTTGGAGGGCACAACCTTAAAAGATATAAGGATAGTAAATAAGTACCTAGATGTCTTCCTTGAGGAATTGCTAGGTATGCCACCTAAATGAGACATCGAGTTTATAATTGAACTTTTACCTGGAACTACACCCATAGCTAAGAGACCCTATAGAATGGGAGTGAATGAATTAGCAGAACTTAAGAAACAATTAAGGGAATTGTTAGATAAGGGTTATGTTCAACCTAGTTCTTCACCTTGGGGTGCACCGGTACTATTTGTAGATAAGAAGGATGGTACACAGAGGATGTGCATAGATTACAGGTCACTTAATGAGGTCATAATTAAGAACAAGTACCCACTCCCTAGAATTGATGACCTATTTGACCAGTTGAAAGGGGCTTGTGTGTTTTCCAAGATCGACCTTCGATCTGGATACCATCAGTTGAGAATAAGACATACTGACATCCCCAAGACTGCTTTTGTGACCCGATATGGACTGTATGAGTTCACAATCATGTCTTTTGGTTTGACAAATGCACCTACTTACTTCATGTATCTGATGAACAAAGTGTTCATGGAGTACCATGACAAGTTTGTCGTCGTGTTCATTGATGACATATTAGTGTACTCTAAGAATGAAGAAGAACATGAAGAACATTTGAGGTTGGTGTTGTAGAAGCTTAGAGAAGATCAACTTTATGCCAAGTTTAGCAAATGTGAGTTCTGGCTAAAAGAAGTATCTTTCCTTGGTCACATAATCTCTAATGGAGGAGTAGCAGTAGATCCCAAGAAGGTTAGAGATGTGTTGAGTTGGAAGCCACCTAAGGATGTTAGTGAGATTTGGAGTTTTCTTGGTATGGCTGGGTATTATAGGAGATTCATCGAGGGATTCTCTAAGTTAGCAAAACCCATGACTGCTTTGTTAGAGAAGAATGCTAAATTTGTATGGACTAAGCAATGTTAGGACAGTTTTGAGGAGTTGAAGAGGAGACTGACTTCTGCCCTAGTGCTTATCTTACCTAATCTCACCAAAAGCTTCTCTATCTATTGTGATGCCTCACGGCAAGGTCTAGGTGGTGTTCTTATGCAAGAAGGCAGAGTTGTTGCCTGTGCATCCAGACAGCTGAGAAAACATGAGTTAAATTATCTGACTCGTGATCTAAAATTTGCAGCTGTGGTGCATGCTCTCAAGATTTGGAGGCATTACTTGATTGGTCATAAGTGTGAGATTTATACGGATCATAAGAGTTTGAAGTACATATTCACACAGTCAGATCTAAATCTGAGGCAACGCAGATGGCTAGAGTTAATCAAGGATTATGATTTGGATATACACTATCACTAGGGAAAGGCTAATGTTGTAGTAGATGCCTTGAGTAGAAGGAGTTATGTGAATATGGCCTATACAACTCAACTACCTGAAGAGTTGTATGAGGAGTTCAAATACCTGAATTTGGGTATTGTGGCCAACACCATGGAGTTAGAGGTAGAACCTACTCTAGAACAAGAGATTCATAAGGGATAGCTAAACGATGAGAGGATCAAGGATATTGTGGAGCGTATAGTGATTGGTAAAGCCCTAGGATTCCACATAGATGATCAAGGGACATTATGGTTTGGCAAAAGGATTTGTGTGCTAGAAGTAAAATCTATTAGGGAGTCTATCTTGAGGAAAGCTCATGACTCAGCCTATTCCATACACCTAGGAAGTACTAAAATGTATCTTGATCTTAAAGAGAGATACTGGTGGTATGGACTAAAGAGAGATGTAGCTGAACATGTGGCCATATGTGACACGTGCCAAAGAGTAAAAGCAGAACATCAGAGGCCAGCAGGTTTGCTACAGCCTATGAAGATACCCGAGTGGAAATGGGAAGAAGTTGGAATTGACTTTATAGTTGGATTACCCCGTACACAGAGAGGATTTGACTCTATCTGGGTGATTGTAGACCGTCTGACAAAAGTGGCACATTTCATTCCAGTCAAGGTAACTTATTCGGGTGCAAAGTTAGCAGAGTTATATATGGAAAGGATTGTATGTTTATATGGAGTACCAAAGAAGATTGTTTCGGATAGGGGTACACAGTTCACATAACATTTTTGGCAGAAATTGCATGAGTCCATGGATACGAAGTTGAACTTTAGCTCAGCTTACCATCCACAAACAGATGGACAAACCGAGAGAACAAATCAGATCTTAGAGGATATGCTAAGAGCTTGTGCTCTGTAGTATGGGACAAGTTGGGATAAGAGTTTACCTTATGCCGAATTCTCCTATAATAATAGCTACCAAAAGAGTCTCAAGATGGCACCGTTTGAGGCATTGTATGGCAGGAAGTGTAGAACCCCATTGTTTTGGAATCAAACGGGGGAAAGTCATGTCTTTGGACCAGATGTTTTGCAACTGGCAGAAAAACAAGTACAAACAATAAGGCAAAACTTGAAAGTTGCACAGTCTCGATAGAAAAGCTATGCGGACATGAGGAGAAGAGATTTGGTGTTTGAAATCGGTGACTTTGTCTATCTCAAAGTCTCACCTATGAAAGGAGTTAAGAGATTTCATACCAAGGGAAAGTTGTCACCCAGGTATGTGGGGCCATTCAAGATCATCAACAAGAGAAGAGAAGTTGCTTACCAGCTAGAATTACTGGAGCAGCACCTAGGTGTTCATGATGTCTTCCATGTGTCGCAACTTAAGAAATGTTTGACAGTACCTGAGGAACAACTACCTTTGGAAGAACTAGATATCTGAGGGGATCTATCATACAAAGAATACCCAGTGAGAATCTTGGAAATAGTGGAGAGAATCACAAGGAGCAAAATAATAAGAATGTGCAAGGTTCAGTGGAATAGACATTCAGTGGATGAGGCAACTTGGGAAAGAGAGAAAGATCTGAAAACTGACTATCCCAATCTCTTTAAACCATCCAAATCTCGAGGACGAGATTCATCTTAAGGGGGTAGGTTTGTAACACCCAAAAATTCTACTACAAATTAGCAATTAATTCTTAGCCTTTATTACATTTTCTAGGTATTTTCAACTTAGGCCAAATAATAAATATTGGATAAATAAAATACACTACAAGGATTAGAAACAATGGTTGTTACATTCATGCCAAAGCATATGGTTTTGATTGAGTGTAGGGTTAGATGATTCGAAGTTGAATTCAAATCCCATTCGAATTTGGCTTAAAATTAAAAATAGAAGAAATGGAATTGGAAAAAGATTTGGTTTTGGGAAAAAATATCATCTTCTTCCATTCTGGCCCAACCCTTAGTTCAGGCCCAGCCTTTTTCTTTTTTTCTCCTGCCTGCACTGGCTCACTGGCAGCCCAGCAGCACTTCCCCCCTTCTCTCTTCCCCCCCCCCCCGTACTGGCCTGCTACCGCACACCTGCCCCACACCGGCCCACAACCGCACCATGTAGCCCACTCAGCGGCCTGCCACACCGGCCTTCACCCACGCGCTATGCGCCCTCCTCCTGCGTGCACACCACACACCAACGCGTGGCCTAGCCCGGCACCGCGGCCCACAACGCTGCGCTCACCGCTCTCTTTCTTCTCTCCCTCACTGTCCTGCGAGGCCCCACCTGTCAGCGCCCTTTTCTTCTTTCTTTTCTTCTTCCCCGTGTTTCCTTTCTTCTCTACCAGTTCTTTCCTTTCTCCCGTCACCGCCGATGGCAAGCCACTGCGCCGTCGTCCACAGAAGGAAAGCGGCAAATCCCGCCCATATCCACCCGCTTCCTTTCCTTCTAGCACTCATCGCCCAGCCTATAAAGCCCTACGCCATCCCTTCCCCCTCTCCCATCCTCTATCTCCATCTTTACGTAGCCACCGCCATAGCTTTTCCTTGCCCATGCCTCAATCGCCGACATCGATGTGACTCCAGGCTCTGCCGTGCTTTCCCACAGCCGAAGGTACCCTTATCTCGTCAAATTGGTGACCCTACGCTCAGATTTGACCTCACCCACATGTACTTTCTCTCTCCAGAGCTCCGCCGCCATCGACCAAGCCCCTGGAGCCCGTCCTGAACACCGAGAACACCATCAAACTCGCAGTGAGCTCCTAACCATTCCCGTGCCTTCCATTCATTATTTCGTGTGCTAGGACACCGTATCATCGATCACAGTCACCGCCGGCCATGGCAAGTTTGCTAGTGATGCTGCATAGTTGCCGAAGATTCACCCGCACGCTCTAGCGCCGTCAGATCTGGATGGGCGGCCCAGATTAGCCTGTACCGTTTCGGTCCACCGTGGGCTATGGACTCGATCCACAGAGCTATGTCATCACCCACATCAGCGTGCCCATGCATGCGTGGTGCACCGCGCCTACTAGAAGGCACCATGTGGCCGTCCAGCCAACAGCCAGGTCCAAACCATAGACAAGCGCGCCCTTTTTGCAGAAAGACCCTTCAATTTTCTCAAAATCAACCCACAATCCATTTTAATTCAAAGTAATTATTTTTCAGTCCTGTTTTTATTTGGTTAGGCCCCTGTATTTTCCAGATTTAGTGCCCGCAGTCCTATAACCGTGGAAATTCATATTTTTAATTGTTTTAATTCAAAAACAGGTTTAGTTTATTTACAAGAATGCCATTACATCACATTTCATGCATAACTTTCGCGTTTTAAGTCCAATTTGAGTGATTCTTTTGCTCATGTGTTCGTAGCAATGCATAGAATAGATTTGTAAGCTTTTCAACTTATGTTTTCACTGTTTGGTGTACTGTTCTAATGGAAGTCTATCTTGTATGCATGTAATGATTGGTATGATGCATGATTGGTGATTGGATCACGATTAGAGGGTGAGCCATTTGAGGTGACTGAGGACTCACAACAGGATCAACAGTACTCCTAGGACGACTTTGAGGAAGGCAAGTGTACCAAAGGCCCCCTTGTTACCTATGAACTATTACCATTCATATTCATGCATGTGTTTAATTTGAAATGCCTTTAAGGACTTTTCCTAGATGATTACTTGTACCATATATCCTTGATACCTAGGATTATTGGGTAGGCATTTTGGATAGATGTTGTAGCACTTAACATGAAATAATTGTTAAACATGATTAAAGGTTATATGCAATGTGATAAAATGGAGCCTTTTAGCAACAGATAGGGGACTAGAGTACAGGGTTGAGTGCTCTAGTGCCTCTCCCTAAGGACTTAATCCTGAAGCGGTAACCCAGGAGGGACCGTACAACCTTGAGTGCCACATGGCTCTAACTTTAACCTATTAACTAGATTGTACTAGCTCATCTGTAGCTCCAGTAAGGGGTAAGAGGGTATCTTTCCTTTTTCTGTTAGGGTGTGCACCATGCTGCGATGCCCACGTGTGCCATTCCTTTGTAGCTACGACCTGTTAGTGCAACTAGCTAAGGGTTTCATAGTGAAACTCTACCACACTTCCTAGGAAGAGGTGTAGTGGGTCTCGCGAACCCTGGCATTGGGAATCATGGCTTGGTGGGTAAAGTTGTACAATTTCTATAGAAATAAGTAACCTATTATAACAGCCATGCTCACGGATATGAGCGGTCTGGATCCTTCGAGATTAGTGGTTACTATGGATGATGGATGGTTGGGAATTGAGATAAACATGACTATACTTTGATATCACTTGGGAATTGAGTCTATTCATTAAAGTAGTGAATCAGGATGCTAAAAATTGATCAACTAAAATTGTGAACCATAATCAAACAGTGTCAAGCCTTTTTGAGCCTCATAGATCCCTTTGATATACTTGCTAAGCATGGTGAGCTTACACTTGCTTTACATCCAATGAAAATCCTAGATGGGTAACAGATAATGGATATGAAGAGTTTCCGGAGGATGTCTAGGACTACTAGGGAGACGTTCACCAGTTGGAGTCCCTGTGGCAGTTGGGCTAGTTATTCCGCTGTGATTGTAATAATACTGCCTTTGAGCAAACTTTGTATTAACTTTATGATGAGATATGTGATGTAATAAGTACTTTACTTTGATACTATTGCAATTTGTGATATATGTGTGTGTTTGGACATCCTAGGCGCACATATATGAGTACTTGGTTTTGCTATGCAAAATTGGGTGCGACAATGGGTTGGTTATGGCATAGAAGGCTTGGTCATGTTGGAATGAAATAATTGAACAAGTTGATTAAGCATGACTTAGTTAGTGGCTTGAAAGATGTCACATTTGAGAAGGATAAGCTATGTAGTGCATGTCAAGCCGGAAAATAAGTTGGTAACACACGTCCTAAGAAGAGCATGATGAGCACATCTAAGGCATTTGAGTTGATGCACATGGACTTGTTTGGACCAACCACATACACAAGCATTGGTGGAAACAAATATGGATTTGTGATTGTGGATGATTTCACTAGATACACATGGGTATTCTTTCTTGTTGACAAGAGTGATGTGTTTGCAACATTCAAATCATTTGTCAAGGGCATTCATAATGAGTTTGAAACAACCATCAAGAAAGTTAGAAGTGACAATGGTAGTGAATTCAAGAACACTAGAATTGATGAGTTGTGTGATGAATTTGGAATTAGACATCAATTCTCGGCCAAGTACACTCCTCAATCAAATAGCTTAGTTGAAAGGAAGAATAGAACTTTGATTGACATGGCAAGATCAATGTTGAGTGAGTACAATGTGAGTCATTCATTTTGGGCCGAAGCAATCAACACGGCTTGCTATTATAGCAACTGACTCTATTGTCACCCCATGATGGAGAAGACACCTTATGAGCTTTTGAATGGAAGAAAGCCCAACATAGCATACTTTCAGGTTTTTGGTTGTAAATGCTACATATTGAAGAAAGGCACTAGATTGAGTAAGTTTGAAAAGAAATATGATGAATGTTTTTTGCTTGGTTACTCCACTACTAGCAAGGCTTATAGAGTTTGAAATTTGGCTAGTGATACTCTTGAGGAGGTTCATGATATGGAGTTTGATGAAACAAATGGTTCCCAAGAGGAAGATGAGAATCTAGATGATGTAAGAGGCACTCAATTGGTCAATGCAATGAAGAACATGGACATTGGTGATATAAGGCCTAGAGAGGTGATTGATGTTGAAGATGACAAGAATCAAGTGCTCTTAACTCAAATGTGCAAGCTAGTGGTTCTCATGACCAAGTTCAAGCAAGAACTAGTGATGACAAAGTGCAAGATCAACAAGTGGCTAGTTCATCATCTCAACCAAGTGATCTATCAAATGCAAGCAATCAATTGCAAGTGCTTCAACCAACCAATGTTGCAAGATATCATCCCTTGGACACTATCATTGGGGATATTTCAAGAGGTGTACAAACTAGATCAAGATTGGCTTCATTTTGTGAGCATTTCTTATTTATGTCATCCATTGAACCTAAGAAGATAGATGGAGCTTTGAAGGATATTGATTGGGTCAATGCTATGCATGAAGAGCTAAACAACTTCACAAGAAACTAAGTATGGGAGTTAGTTGAGAGGCCTAAGGATCATAATGTGATTGGAACCAAGTGAGTCTTTTGGAACAAGCAAGATCAAGATGGGATAGTAATAAGGAACAAAGCAAGATTAGCGGCTTAAGGTTACACTCAAGTTGAAGGTCTTGACTTTGGAGAAACATATGCTTCGGTTGCAAGATTGGAAGCAATTAGGATCTTGTTAGCCAATGCTTGTGCCCACAACATCAAGTTGTACCAAATGGATGTGAAGAGTGCATTTCTCAATGGGTACATCAATGAGCTTATGTATGTTGAGCAACCTCCTGGTTTTGAAGATGAAAAGAAACCCAACCATGTTTACAAGTTGAGAAAGGCTTTGTATGGATTAAAACAAGCACCTAGAGCATGGTATGAGAGATTGAGGGATTTCCTACTCTCTAAGGGATTCAAGATGGGAAAGGTTGACACCACTCTCTTCACTAAGAAGCTGGGAAATGACTTGTTTGTAATGCAAATCTATGTTGATGATATCATATTTGGGTCAACAAATCAAGATTTTTGTGAGGAGTTTGGCAAGATAATGGCAAGTGAGTTTGAGATGTCCATGATTGGAGAGCCTAGTTACTTCCTTGGTCTTCAAATCAAGCAAATGAAGAATGGCACATTTGTGAGTCATGGCAAGTATATCAAGGACATGCTCAAGAAGTTTGGAATGGATGATAGTAAAGCTATTAGTACACCAGTGGAGACAAGTGGAAGCTTGGATAGTGATGCTAGTGGAAACATGGTGGATCAAAAGATGTATCGATCTATGATTGGAAGCCTACTCTATGTGACCGCATCAAGGCTGGATGTGATGTTAGTGTATGCATGTGTGCTAGATTCCAAGCCTCACCAAGAGAAGTCATTTGAAAGCAATAAAGAGAATATTGAGGTACTTAAAGCATACACAAAATGTTGGATTGTGGTATCCTAAAGGAGCAAGATTTGAGTTGATTAGATATTCGGACTCCGATTATGCGGGATGCAAAGTTGAGAGAAAGAGCACATCGGGCACATGTCAACTATTGGGAAGATCACTTGTGTCTTGGTCATCAAAGAAGCAAAATAGTGTAGCACTTTCAACCACCGAAGTGGAGTATATTTCAGCCGGTAGTTGTTGTGCTCAATTACTTTGGATGAAGGCTACTTTGAGTGACTTTGGAATTAAATTCAAGCAAGTGTCATTGCTATGTGACAATGAGAGTGCCGTAAAGCTCACCAACAACTCGGTTCAATATTCAAGAACAAAGCATATTGATGTCCACCATCATTTCATAAGAGATCACCAATAAAAAGGGGACATTTGCATTGAGAGTGTGGGCACCGAAGATCAACTTGCCGATATCTTCACCAAGCCACTTGATGAGAAGAGGTTTTGCAAGCTAAGGAATGAATTGAACATACTTGACTTCTCCAATATGTGTTGATGCACCCCCTAATTTATGTGACATGCCTCTCCTTTGAGCAATTCAAGGTAAAAGTTGATTGGCATGGCATACATCCTTGCTAAGGACATGTTTAGTGCATCTAGACATATTTCACATTTGAATAGGCTCATTCATGAAAACAAATGAATTTGATGCTTGTATGGTACCACTATTGCTTGTATGCTTGAAATGATCTAGTGGTAGCATATGACATGTTTATGGGCTTGTAAACCTAGTGTTTGATCTAGAAAATAAGGTATAAGTATTTAACTCAATATGGTACAAGATAACCCTTTTTTGGAGGTGTGAAAAAGCTTGTCCTTGGATCAAACCGAGTTAAATATCTTTTGCAAGTAATCTAGATTGAATCAAATTCGGAAAATGATCCTCATTTCACATGGTTTCACCCCAACCTATCTATAATTTGAGCTCACCTTTTGTGCTAATTGTTGACAAAGGGAGAGAGAAATGCAAAGATAGTAAGATAGGAGGAGAAAACAAATGAAATTACATTGTAAAGGGATCATAAAAAAATTTGCACACAAGTAGGCGTAGCAAGCTCATAAACTTGTATGTTGCATTTGAATGTGCATTTCATATATTTGCTTGCATGGCACAAGTTCAAAATTTCAATATTCATGCTTGTGTGGTGATGCTAGTTATAGGCTTGAACGATGAAATGAAAAACTAGCATGCATAGGCTAAAGTAACTAGACTTATGTTCATTCTATGGAAACTAGACCCTTGCTTGTAATGTTGATCTCATGGGGTATTCTAGTTTTTGTGTATGTCTAGTTACTAATGGTGCTAAGAAAGGTATATTGGTGCACTCTGATTGGTATCATGCTTCAAAGGTCCATCTCTTATACCTTAGCATCATTTGGTAGACATTGTCTCCTATATTTCCTATCTAAGCATATGTGCAAGCTATAATCCAAACTCTTAGCATATATGTAGGGGGAGCAATTGCTACCATTTGGGATTCATGAAACTTGTCCATATCCTTTACACATAGTAAATATGCTTGGGAAAGCAACATGGATTCAATTAAGTTTCAACTCATATCTTTGTGAAAGGGTTGTCATCAATTACCAAAATGGGAGAGATTGAAAGCTCTAGTTTCGTTTTAGTTAATTGATGAAACCCTAAGTGCTAACCTAGTTTATCAAAGTGATTATGAGATAGGTAGCACTACTCCAAGTGATGAAGCAATGGCGAAGATCATGACGATGGTGATGGCATGGTGATGATCAAATGCTTGAACATGGAAAAGAAGAAAGAGAAAAACAAAAGGCTCAAGGCAAAGGTATAAATAGTAGGAGCTATTTTGTTTCGGTGATCAAGAAACTTAGCGAGTGTGATCACATTTAGGTTAGATAGCCATACTATTAAGAGGGATGAAATTCGTATTGAAATGCGGTTATCAAAGTGCCACTAGATGCTCTAACTCAGTGCATATGCATTTAGGATCTAGTGGAGTGCTAACACCCTTGAAAGTATTTGTGAAAATATGCTAACACATGTGCACAAGGTGATACACTTGGTGGTTGGCACATTTGAGCAAGGGTTAGAAACTTCACCGGTGGAGTGTCCGCCCATAGAGTGCAGACAGTCCGATAGTGCCACCGACACCCTAAATAGAAAAGATAGGGGTTCATAGAGTGACCGAACACTGGTGGCACAGTGACCAGATGTTGGGGTCCTGAGTCCGGTCAGTAGCAGCAGTGAGCATGCATCTCGGTCTTGTGACCGAACGCTGGCACAAAGAGTGACCGGACGCTGGTAGGGTGCGTCTGGTCAGTGCTGATGTACGCTGACGTGAGGCACACAGAGGAAACGTTGAGTGATCAGACACTAGGTGTGTCCGATCGAGCATGACCGAACGTGTCTG
Source organism: Miscanthus floridulus (assembly GCF_019320115.1). NCBI lineage: Eukaryota > Viridiplantae > Streptophyta > Magnoliopsida > Poales > Poaceae > Miscanthus > Miscanthus floridulus. Next base: position 46,019,918 of record NC_089585.1, read on the forward strand.
GTTGTGAAATTTCATGTTTGGAACCTTACTAGAAATGACCGGAAGCTGGGGCCCTGCGTCCGGTCACTTTCTAACTAACACGTCCGATCATCACTTGACCGTTGAGATCGGGTGATCGGCGTTTGAAGCCGATGACACATGGCAAGCATTGGGCGATCGGACGCTGGGGTCCTACATTCGGTCAAACTGAATTGTGCCCAGTGAAGGGGTACAACGGCTCTATTTAGTGGGGGCTTCTATTTAAGCCCCATGGCTAGCTCAAGCTCACTGTCTTGGCCATTTGCATTGACATAGCAACCTTGTGAGCTTAGCCAAAGCCCTCCCACTCATCTCCATCATTGTTTCATCATCATTATGAGATTGAGAGAGAATCCAAGTGCATTGCTTGAGTGATTGCATCTAGTGGCACTTGGCATTCGTGTTTCATTGCAGGATTCACTTTGTTACTCTTGGTGGTTGCCGCCACCTAGACGGCTTAGAGCAGTGAGGATCATTGAGCGGAGGATGGTGATTGTCTCTAGCTCCGATCATGGTGATTGTGAGGGGTCTTGTGCCTTCCTCGGTGGAGAGCCAAAAGGTAACTCTAGTGGATTGCTCATGTCACTGAGTTACCTCACTTGTGGGTAGGTTCTTGCAGTGTCCAATTGTGTGGACAAGGTTCGTGCAACACCTCTTAGCCGCCGAACCACCAAGTGTTGGTTGACACAATGGGGACTAGCGTGCCGGCATGCATGTGAACCTCAGGAGAAAAATTGGTTGTCTCTTGCCCTTTGGTATTCTCCCGGTGACTGATTTAGTATTCATCTTGTGATTGGTTCACTCCTCTACATGGTGGTATAATCACCCTACTCACTCTTTTATATTCTTGCAAACTAGTTGTGGCAAGCTCTTTAGTGTAATTAGAATTGAGAGCTTGCTTTGTTATTTTAAGTTCATCTAGCAGAGCTCTTTAGAGTAGCAAGATTGAGAGCTCTTAGTGAGTAGTAACATTGCAAGTTGTGTGCCTAGTAATCATTGCAACTAGAATTGTTGGATAGGTGGCTTGCAACCCTTGTAGAGCTAAAGCAAGTTTGCATTTCGCTATTTGTCATACTAATCAAATTGCTCTAGTTGATTTGTAGATTTTTAAATAGGCTATTCACCCCCCTCTAGCCATATTAGGACCTTTCACCGTTGGCATTGGATCTCGACTGGATGCCACTTTTGCAAGTGCGTTGGCCATCTCATTAAGACGCCTTGGGATGTGATTGAGTTTGAGGCCATTGAATTTGTCCTCCAGCCGTCAGACCCCTTGGTAGTACATAGCCATCTTAGCATCATGGCAGCTCGACTCCTTCATGACTTGGTTGATGACCAGTTGTGAGTCGCCCCTGATGTCGAAGAGTCAGATGCCCAACTCGATGGCGATTCATTGGCCGTTGATGAGTGCTTCATACTCAGCCACATTATTTGATGAGGGGAAATGGAGCCGAACCATGTACCTCATGCAGACCTAGAGGGGTGATATGAAGACCAGCCCTGTGCCAGTGCCCTTCTTCATCAGCGATCCATTGAAGTACATCGTCCAGTACTCTTGATCGAAGACCACCAGTGGTGTCTGGACCTCGGTCCATTCCGTGATGAAGTCAGCCAACACCTGGGACTTGATCACCGTTTGGGAGGCATATGTGATGCCTTGATCCATCAACTCGAGTGCCCACTTCATGGTTCTTCCTATGGTGTCCTAGCTCTGGACAACCTTGCTGAGGGGGGATGATGTCATAACCATCATGGTGTGTGATTCAAAGTAGTAGCGTAGCTTCCTCTTGGTGATGAGGATGGCGTACAGGAGCTTCTAGATTTGGGAGTAGCGGGTCTTGGAGTTAGATAGTACCTTGCTGATGAAGTACACAGGGCATTGCACCTTGAGGGTGTGTCCTTCTTCCTCTCGCTCTACTACTAGGGCGACGCTGACCACTTGCATGGTGGCCGCTATGTATAGCAGGAGGGATTCTCCCTCGCTCTAAGGAACTAGGATCGAGGGCCTAGTCAAAAGCAATTTGACCATGTCAAGTGCCTCCTAGGCCTCGGACGTCCACTCGAAGCGGTCAGCTTTTTTCAAGAGTCAATAAAGGGGAAGACCTCATTCACCGAGGCATGAGATGAAGCGACTGAGGGCAGCGAGGCACCCTATGATTCACTGAACCCCCTTTCTATTCTGGATTGGGCCCATCCTTGTGATGGCTGAAATCTTTTCTAGGTTGGCTTCAATGCCGCGCTCGGAGACGATGAAGCCGAGCAGCATGCCCCTTGGGACCCTAAAAACACACTTCTCGGGATTGAGTTTGATTCTATTCACCTAGAGTTTCGCAAAGGTTTGCTCAAGATCAGCAACGAGGTGGTCAGCCCATTTGGACTTAACTACAATGTCGTTAATGTAGGCCTCAACGGTCTGCCCGATGAGGTCCCCAAAGTATCTAAGCATACAGTGTTGGTACATAGCCCCAGTGTTCTTCAGTCCGAATGGCATTGAAATGTAGCAGAACGATCCGAAGGGGGTGATGAAAGACATCGCAAGCTGGTCGGACTCTTTCATCGCAATTTGATGGTAGCCGGAGTACACATCAAGGATGCAGAGGGTTTCGCACCCCAAGGTAGAGTCGACTATTTGGTCTATGTACAGCAAAGGAAATGGATCCTTTGGTCATGCCTTGTTGAGGCCCATATAGTCAACACACATCCTCCATTTCCCGCTCTTCTTTCATACAAGAACAGGATTAGCTAACCATTCTGGGTGGTGTACTTCCCTGATGAATCCAGTGGCCGACAATTTTGCTATCTCTTCACCGATGGCCCTACACTTTTCCTTATCAAAGCGATGTAGATGTTGCTTCACTGGCTTGGAGCCTGGATGGATTTTCTAGGTATGCTCGACGACCTCCCTCGGAATGCCTGGCATATCCAAGGGTTTCCACGCAAAGATGTCTTTGTTGCCGTGAAGGAAGTCGACTAGCGCGCTTTCCTATTCAGAGGAAAGCGTGGTACTGATGCATACTGTTTTACCCTCAGAGCTGCTGGGATCTATGTGGACCTCCATGGAGCCCTCTACTAATTCAAATGACCCAGTTGACTTCTTTGCGTCGAGCACTTCTTCGGCGACCTCCTCCCTGAGGGCGGCAAGCTCCCTAAAGGCGACGATTGCCGTGGTGTGGCCACATCACTCGACCTCGCACTCGTAGCCACGCTAGAAGGAGGTGCCAATGGTGATGACCCCATAAGGGCCCGACATCTTTAGCTTGAGGTATGTATAGTTGGGGATGGCCATGAACTTCGCGTAGCATGGTCATCCCAAGATCACGTGGCAGTTTTTAGGGAACCCAACCACCACGAAGGTGAGGGTCTCAGTCTGGTAATTGAACTGATCCCCAAAGGTAACGAGTAGATCGATCTACCTAAGTGGCATGGCCTGCTTCCTAGGCATGATGTCATGGAAAGGTGCTCGGGTTGGGCGGAGGCGTGTCCGGTCGACGCCCATCACGTTGAGCATCTTGGCGTACATGATGTTGAGGCTGCTGCCTCCATCCATCAGTACTTTGGTGAGTTGCTTTGGGCCAATGATTGGGTCAACCACAAGCAGATATCTTCTTGAGTGTGGGATAATATCCGTATGGTCAGTTCAATCGATGGTTATGGTGGACTCCGACCACCGGAGGAAGGGAGGTGTGGCCAATTGATCCATGTAGACTTGGCGGCGTGCGACCTTCTGACGATGTTTGGAGTCATAGGCCACTGATCCTCCAAAGATCATGAGGCAGTTGTCCAGTGTTGGAAAGCCATCGTCCTTCTCCTCGGTGTCGTTCATAGTGAGGGCAGGTTCCTTCCCCTACTCCCCTTTGTTGGAGCCTCCAGACAAGAACCGCCACATGAGGCTGTAGTCCTTGAGCAGATGCTTAATGGGAAAGGCGTGGTTTGGGCACGCCCCCTTGAGCATTTTTTTGAAGTGGTTTAGAGTACCCTCCATGGGCTTCCAACCACCCTTACGGTCAGCAGCAGCCACGAGCGAGTCTTCGCGCCGTTGCTTCTTATTCTTCCTTTTGGCGGAACAATTGGAGGTGCCTTCATTGGCACACTCGTCCCACCTTGCCTTGCCCTCGAGGCGATCAAAGATCGCTCTGACCATGTCTTCTCCTAAGGCGTGGCTGGTGGCGATGTCTAGGAGTTCCTTAGTGGTTCGTGGGCCCTTATGTCCCAGCTTATGAACCAAGGACTCACAGGTCGTCCTAGATAGAAAGGCTCCTATCATGTCAGCGTCGGCAACATTAGGGAGCTCGTTGCGTTGCTGGGAGAAGCACTGGATGTACCCGTGAAGGGTCTCACTAGTCTTCTGATGGTAGTTCTTGAGGTCCCATGGGTTCCTAGGGCGCTTGTACGTGCCCTGGAAGTTTCCCACAAAGATCTCCTTTAGATCTGCCCAACTCTAGATTACGTTGGACGGTAGGTGTTCCAACCACGCTCGGGCCAAATTGGCCAAGAATAGTGGAAGTTTGTGGATAATGAAGTCATCATTATCTGTACCACTAGCTTGATAGGCAAGATGATAGTCTTCAAGCCAAAGTTCGGGGTTTGTCTCCCTAGAGTATTTAGGGATATTGGTAAGTGGTTGATACCTTGGTGGGAATGCAACGTTGAGGATGTGCCGGCTAAAGGCTTGAGGCCCTAGTAGGCTAGGGCTTGGCTCTGGTCCTCGCCACTGTCATAGTGTCCGCCGAGTCAAGGATGATAGTTGTGGTGGCTCCTTCCCTTGGGTCACTGTAGGCGCATCTACAGGAGTTGATGGTGTTGTGTGCATCATGGTTGTGGTCAAGATGTTGATGTACAAGGATCGCAGTGCGCTGCCCGCCGCCTTATGGTGCTTGGTGGACTCATGCATCCTTGGTAGGGCGTACCAAGGGCGTATGCTAGCTGGTGTCGAGCTCGCGTCACTAAGACAATGAGCTCTACGCCTGCTGCATTGTCGCATGCTCACGTAGCGTGCGAATTTTGCGGTGGGCCTGATGATCCTCAGGCATTGCAGCCTCTAGAAGGCCATGGAGAAAACCCGTTGTGGCGGCGATGTTTTGGCTTGCCCAAGTGAAGTGAGGAAGGGTTTCATCATCGGCGATGATCCTTTGGTTCACGTCATGGGCCACAACCCATGCACGCCCACTGTCTCTGCGGCGCTCGATCTCCTGATTGACCTCCACATACTCCCGAACAAGCTGTTGTCCGGCTTTGTCTATCTCCCGCTTTTGGGCTCTCAGCTACTCCACCCCTATGTGAGGTGGGGCCACTGTCCCCCCTTTAGTTCCATCACCGAGGATGCCCGTCGGGGTAGCCTCATCCACAAAGACGCTTTCGACGTGTCCCTCAGGGGTACCTGCCATAAAACATTCCTAGAAGGGGTGATGGCTCCTCCGGCTAGAGTCAGAGCTAGAGTCCGATCCTGGCCCCTAAGCGAGGAGGCCGTGGAGGGATTCCGTGATGCTTTCGATCATCCCTACGAACTCATTGTTCACGGGGGATGGGATCGTGCGTTGTGCCACAAGGTGGCTAACGGTCATCATGGTGTTACGGAGACTGAACAGAAGCGCCATTGGGGTGCTCCATGCAGAGTGTTCTAGAGAGAGGGTGAGGTGGCATGGGTCCTCCCTGGGTAGCCAAGGTCCAAGGGAGACACCAGGCTAGTGCTCAAGCCTCTCGTAGTTGAAGCCGATGGAGGGGAGAGATTGGATGGCGACATGGGCCAACGCCAACTCTCCTCCCATCATGACGATGAAGTCTAGGTGACCAAAATACACGTGTGTGCCTAGGATCCAGCTGATTGCGTGGCTAGCCACCTGAGGCTTGATTTGGAACGCACAAAGGTCCCTACCTAGCGCGCCAACTGTTGATGTTTTGAAGAAACACCAACTAGTAAATTTATAGTTGTTGCGTGTTAGGCTCGGATGGTGTACCGGTTTGGGCAGAACATCCCTACATCCAGTCTACTACTGCTCATGTTATTAGTCCTAAAAAGGTTCATAGTAGGGGGTACAAATGGTTGAGAGAGGGATGGGTCCCAAGTCTCTGATAGAAAGGTTGAAAGGATGTCAAGAGCTTGATTGCTTCTTGACTGTGTCTTGTGTGTCAAAACGATTGGTCCCTTTAGTGGGGTGCCCTGCCCTCCCTTTTATAGACAAAGGGGGGAGCAGGGGTTACAGATGGGAGAAAGAGGAAAAAACCAAAGGTAGAGAAAGTCCTTCAAGGGTGCCAGGTCTTCCTTTTCCCTTGAGCCTGCCTTGCTGACCTTCTCATGTAGTCGAGGTAGCTCCTAGGTAGGGACGCTGCCCACCGAGGCATGGCCACCGTGGCTGGAAGATATCTCATCAAACTTTATGAACTAGACAACCTGAGCAACTACAGGCATGAAACCCTCCACCAGCACGGTCCTAGGCAACTTCCCCTCCGACAAGGCTCGCCCGGTGAAGATCTACCAGAAAGAGTCCACGCACGGCTCCATCCCGAGAAAGGCCTCGCAGATGAATCTAGCATGCCACCTTCTTCGACCAAAGCCGGCCCTTCATAGGCAAAGATGCCTAGCACTACCTCGGACAGCCTCTAGCTTGACATTGTGCTCTGAATTCATGAAGGGATCTATGAGTTCTTCCCCTCGCTTACCCTCTCTCTCACTTAGGAACTACCATGGCATATAGGCACTCTTGGTGAGAAGGAAGGAGGAAAGGCAATAGTTGGAGAATAGGCAAAGGACTATGATGAGAAGACCTCTCATTTCCCCTATTTAAGGAGGAAATGCAGTAGCTGAAGAAGGGCAAAGGATCGGAGCAAAAAACTCTCTCCCTTCCCCCATTCAATGTAGATGGGAAACGATGAGACGCGCCCTGACCGAAGGGACGCACACTGATCGACGGAACGACACCTGGTCAGATGGGACGTGGCCTAGGTATGGCCCACCACTACCGCATGCCAAGCGCAACAACCAAAGTGCCACCATGCGTAGGTGGCCCTCTGCCTTCCTAGGCGGGACTTGGAAAGGCCTAACTATGGGATCTCCACCCAAGAGAGACCATCGGGCTCCCTAAAGTCAATTGAATGGCTCAAGAAAACATCGAGAGATAGGTAAGGAGCAAAGGGACGCTTCATGTGGGCCATGCTGACTCCATCACGAATGACGAGCATGGATCCTGATCGGACATTTCTGATTGGAGCTCTTCAAACCTGTCACTCGAGTCATCAAGGTAACATTACCAAACCCCACTATTTCTTTATATAATCATTCATATATCCATACACGCATTCATTCCATACACTCGTGCCCCTCGAACGATTCTACTAGAATTGCCCAGGGGCTCGGGAACTAAGGCATCGCACATGCGGCTAAATGCATCACAACGCTCCGTGTTGCATCATGAAGCGGTAGTTGCCTCATCCAATATGAGCAATGACCGACCAGGGTTTAAAGGCCGGCCCACAAAGGGCTCGAGGCCACCTCATGTCAAACAGAGCTAGGGGAGAAAACATAGATGAGCCCCATGCGGCCCTCGCCCAGTCTGCCCCAAAGCGGACAGGGTCATCTCAACCTTCTCGTTCAATTCTAAACATCCGCCAAACCCACAGAATCTCCATCAAGGGAAGGCCAGCAGGCCACTTGGGTTGATCTCTAGAACAACCTAGGCATCTATTGGGTTGTAGGTTAAGGAGCAGTGGGATGTCACAAGAGGGCTATGTCAACCCTATCACGAATGACAGACATGGATTTCACTCGATCATACCCGTTAGCGAGCTCACCGAGCACGTCACTTGAGCCCAAGCGATCGAGGCAAGCGATGTTAGCTTAGCCCCTCTGGTTGTGAGAAACCTAGGACGGGGTAATGCACAAAACTGAAATTGACCCCTACCAGGCCTAACGGGGCTCAGGGGCTCAAGACACCTAAACTAACTACCTCAGCTACATGGGCTACACCGACGCTAGGATCCTCGAGCTTTGTCTCACCCTATCCCTAAACTAACTGCCTCGGCTGCGTGGGCTGCACCAACGTTAGGATCCGTAAGCTCTGTCTTGCCCAATCCCTAAACTAACTGCCTCAGCTACGCAGGCTACACCAATGCTAGGATCCGCGAGCTTCGTCTCGCCCGATCCCTAAACTAACTGCCTCAACTGTGCGGGCTGCACCGACGCCAGCATCCACGAGCTCCGTCTCGCTCGATCCCTAAACTAACTGCCTTGGCTACGTGGGCTACACCGACGCTAGGATCCACAAGCTCCGTCTCACCCTATCCCTAAACTAACTACCTCGGCTACGTGGGCAGCATCGATGCCAGGATCTATGAGCTCCATCTTGCCCAATCCCTAAAAACAAACTACCTCGACTGCACATGATGGGTCCATAAGTCCGCCTTGACCAACCCCTCGGTTGCATCGATGCTAGGATCCATGAGCTCTGTCTCACCTGATCCCTAAACAATGGCCTTGCCTATGCATGATGGGTCCGTGGGTCTGCCTCGACCGACCCCTCGACTGCGCCCGACACCAGGATCCACGAGCTCTACCTCGCCCAATCCCTAAAAAACCACCTCGGCTGCACACGACACCTTGGTTGATGACTCTGTCTCGACTAAAATGCACACACGCCCGCTGACAAAATACCCCCCAAGCGATCCTGCCCGAATCACTTGGGGGCTTGAGGGCTACACCCATGGGTGAGCTCACGCGTACCCATTGACAAAACAAAACTTCCCCCGCTAGCAACACGAAAAAATCCCCCAGACGATTCTACCCGAATCGCCTGGGGGCTCAGGGGCTACACCCATGGGTGCACTCATGTGCACCCGCCATCAAGACAAAGCCCCCATATGATTCTGCTCGAATCACCTGAGGCTCGGGCGCTCCTGTTGGGTTCATAAACCCAGGGTCCCTCATGGACCGGCTTCCCAGTAAAGGCTCGGCCTAGCAGACAACGTTGCGAACGACGCGCAACTCTTGGGCTAGCCCAAAACACCTAAACAATAGGCTAGAAGGACAATCCACTCTCCGACCGGAAGACCTGGCCGAGGAGGAACGGCTCCCACTACCGACTCTGGACCGCCTCTCCGATCGAAAGGCCTCGCTTCCAACTCCGAACAACCTCTTTGACCAAAAGGCCTGGCCAAATACCACTTCCGACTCTGACCCAGTTCTCCGACCGAGAATGCGCCAAACCCCTACTCACCGCTCCTCTCCGACTAGCGCAATCAGAGTGGACTGGGACCAACCGACCAGGGATGCTCGCTCGATAAGGACTAGGAAACGGACGGAGAAAGTAAGGCAGGGCACTTAAGTCAAATGCAATACCAAGGACCATACCCTGTACACCTGCAGGATAGTACCTTGTAGCCTCCCTAGCATGACAGAACCCAAGCAATGTTGTAGGTGCCGACATTTTTTCCAATAGGGCACCATCAACTCCCATACTAGACAAATACGATAAGGCTCACCCCACGTGCCTCTGAGGCATCAACAGTGTTGTGGGCGCTAGTATTTACCATACCAGGTGAACATGGTAAACCCCTTTGCATGCCTCTAGGTATCAATAGTGTGGCAGGCACCGACATCTACCATACCAGAAGAAGACGACACAACCTCCCACGTGCATCTGACATTAAACAGTATTGTGGGCGCCTATCATCATCTTGTACCCACCAGCGTGGGCAGCAAGACTTAGTAGCATACGTACTCTTTCCCTCTCACTTGTAAGGCCATCCCCTTCATCTATAAAAGGGGATGCGCTCTCTCCCAACACTAAGTGGATATTCAGATCGATCAGTTCACCTACATTGATTCACCCTTTGTAACTTTAGACACTCTAAAGTTATACCAAGCACACGCTTGAACACTTCACACATAGTGGGGCTCCCATCACTCTCAGCCCTTTAGACCAGAGTCTGACCCAACCTCTTTTACCCCCCCCCCCCATCTTTCTCCCTTCCATTTGTAACCCCACAGCAAACTTCGAGCACCTGGGCTCAAGAATAAAGTCACTGACCGACTCAAACTGGACGTAGGGCATGTTACCTGAACCAGTATAAACCCTGTGTCATTGAGTGCTAGGCCACCTCTGATCACAACGTATGGCAAAACTACAAATATTTACATGTTGGTCACTTTCTGCACCAACACCTAATATGCTTGCTATCCCTCTATAATAGGTTATGTGATGTTTAGTTAAATAACTCTAGGTGCCTATGTCTTGCATGATCTTATGTTTGCCTTGAATGCTATTATGTGATGCATCTCATATTACCATTCTTCATATTCATGCACTTGCATCTTGCATCTCATCTAGGTACGCTAGATGAACCACATGAAGAACGTGATGTTGGGGCCGAACCCAAAGACGGTGTATGGTGGACCTATCCCAAAGATGGAAGGACTAAGTAAGTTCTGAGATGGGAGATGCGCGCCAAGCGAGTGTCATCTAACAAACACTGACCTAGTGTTGGAACCTAGGCAAACCCCAGAGCATTCTAAGCCTCCTAAGTTTTTACAAATATCACTTGAGTCCTTTATGTTTGATGCATTAGGTTATAAGAGTTGATTGGAACCACTTGATGCATAGAACTACCTTGTCCAGAAATATACCTTGAACCCTATGTAGGTCTAGGATCAAATGTATGCTTAGCAATGCTTAGACCGGTAGAAGTCAGATGATTTCCTATCATCTGCGAGATATAGGTGGATACCAAAGCACGGTTGGCTATATTTGCTATCATGAAAATAACCATATGTTGATAAATAAAAGGAGGCCGAGCGGTATTGTGGTAGAGAAGAAACAAGACATGGAGGTCTTGGTGCCTATTTATCCCTGTCTGTGTTGGTTAAGGACTGATTTGTTGTATGTCCTCATGTCATGCTGAACGCATGCCTAGCAGTTAGTTGGCCGGATAACTCGTTCCGACCATGAAGCCGAGTAGCTCAACTCAGGTCAGGACCCGATAAGTAAAAGTGCGCACCCTAGTTGGTAGTAAGGATGTGCGAAAAGCCAATAGCATGAGTCCAAGGGTGGGTTTGAGTCTCGATCTTTCTAGCAGATTGGTAGAATCTCTGAGGGTGTGGCACTGATCGGACCCGCGAAGTTGGTTCTTGAGTTGTACCAAAGGTGACCTAAGACTACCTTAGCGCAGGTATGTCTAGGTTTGTGTTAGGAGTAATTCCTCAGCTGGGTAGGAATCGATTCGAATCGTTGTCTCCCCTAGATAGTGAAAACTTGACTAAGCAGCGACAACATAGAGTAACTTAATGGAAACTTGATGGTTATGATGATGATATTCACATTACTACACCGACTATGGTTACTATTTTCTATTACTAAATGATATTCCACATGTTTGGCACAGGTTAGTTGCTAATCTAGAGATGAATGACTATAATTAACTTGGTTACCAAATTGTAAAATATATAGCTCAACTTGGGGCTTTTATGCAAAATTTTGTCAAGCTAGCTCCACCTATAAAGCCTTGCGTACTCCTGGGTGTCACTTTATTTCTAGTTTACGACGGGTAAGTCTAGCTAAGTACATTCGAGTACTCAGAGTTTATCCCACCATGTTGCAGGTGAAGTTCTCGGCCTGCTGAAGATGGTGACTAACCATCGGTGGGCTCGGTGACTCTATATTTATTTCTCATCTATATGCTTTTATCAGAGGATATCACTTATTCTAGCAATGTATTTGGAACTTATATTAATATAATCATTTGAAAGATACGTTGTTTTCACTAATCGGTTTTGAAACCCAAACTTGTACTACTATTTGTGAACTCATTTATAATATTATTTTCATTGCAACTCTATGTATGTGATGTGTATTTGCTTAATCACTCGATCTTGGTTATGATGTTGATTTACCGAGGTCCTTCGTGACACTCGACAGTCTACCAGGTTTATATAAGTGAAAGTATGCGTGTGTCAACGTGCTAAACGAGGACAATCGTACTTGATCTTGTATAAATTGGGCGGTCCTGTCATATAACCCCTATTATTCTGCACTAAAATTTATGTTTGTGCATTAAGTTTTAAGGAGTTGAATGAAACATATATATATATATATATATATATAACTACTGTTTTGCGGCTGGCCATAGAATAACTTATTCTGTGGCCACTTGGAGTTACAATAGTTACTATGCTAATTTACGAGACTACAATAACTCCTTACTAAGTGATTTACTATAACATTATGGTAAATATCACGGTGAGTTGTCATAACAGGAGTATCGTAAATGCATATTCATGTTATCGTAAATTGGTACAAATATTATCGTAAATCAAGGTGGCTATAGAATAAGTTATTTTATGGCAAGCTGCAGAATAGCCTTACCCTATATACATATACATATACATATACATATACATATACATATACATATACATATACATATACATATACATATACATATATATCCTTATCTATGAGTCTTACTAGTATGGCAGGATCGTGTAGATTGCTCTGCTATAGGACCCGATAGAAGTCGAGTGATTACCTGTCACTTGTGAGAGATAGGAAAGATATTATTATTGTTATTATTATAAACTATCACATGGAATAGATATTAGGATGATAATTGGGGATCGAGCAGAATTGTACTTTGGATTTGGATTCGGTTGGGCAATCAAGCGAGGCTCTGGTTTCACTTGTTCCGCCTGTGTCGATTAAGGACCGTCCGTTCCTGTGGATGGTAGTCAGGTCACAGACTTATTATCCTGAGCACATACTTGCTTATGGGAGCGGGAAGACTTGTCACTCTCTTGTCATGGGTTCTAGCTCTTTTCGGACTGACTTTTAGGGTGGGTATTAGGTGGAGGTCTAAGCACCATACTGAGACCAGGTCATAGGTGTTGGAGGCTTGGAGTCCAAGTTTGGACGGGGACCTGGACCCCATGACAGGAGTGGGACGAGTTGGTTCTGTTTGTGCCTGGGGTACAAGCGGGGCGTGTGTTTTGGGGTACCCAGCTGGGATACATTGAGTCACGAATTGTCGTTTCTATGAGATGGTATGACTTTGCTATGGTCTAGCACAGTAGTAAGAACTAGAACATGGAAGAAGATAAAGCAGTGCTGATTGCTTACCACATGCTTGAAAGTAGCATAGGTGCTTACCTAAATTAGATAGTTAATGAACTAATGGTGACTACAAATAAAATTGAATATAAGAATGCATGTTTAGTAAGGCTTCCTACAGATGCAATAACCCATAAGCCAGATAGACTTGCATATCCTTGGAGTCTTTTATTTTCCTCCTATCGGGTAAGTCTTGCTGAGTACAATCGAGTACTCAGGGTTTTATTCCCCCTATTGCAGTTGATCGAAGGATACATAGAGCTGACTCTTGTGTGTGTGGAAACCTCCTGGTGGGCTCAGAGAGGATTCCTTTCACGCTACGACTGTAGTGTTTATTTATAACTCTCACTAAAAGTTTTTAGAAGAAAAGTTTTATGATCTGCCATCATATTTGGTTTATAAATGTTCACTATGTTAATGATTCACCATTAATCTTTATTTCTATTGTAACTCTGATCATATGTTGTTCTTCGCTGCAAGATAAAAATGTGAACCTAAAATGTATAAACTCTTTTACATGTAAAACTGTCTTAATTCCGCTATTGCATTTAACTTGTTTAAGTACTCTAATGTTGTAATAAAGTGATGTAAGAATTGGTTAAGAATGTTGTAAGCTTTATTCTCTCATTTATGATCCTGACGGAAAAATGTGAATTTTCGAGTTCTCCCTTGGGGTGTGCTCGACGAAACGACACGATTTAGTGCACTCTCTTGGGTACTTGGTGTCCAATGGAAGATAAGTACTCTTGGGAGGGCATTAGATTAGGCGGTTCTGCCACATGACCGGATGACCCTAGCTAATGGTAATCGCATTAGAGTTCCTCTCTTAATAGTATGATTATCTATCCTAAACTTGTCCATGCACTATTACATCTCGGCCAACAAAAGCAAAGCCCTATAGATATATCTTTGCCTTCGAGCTTGCTTTCCATCTCTTTGTTTCTCTTCATGGGTGAGCACTTGCTTCATATGGTTATGATCATCATCTTCACCGTATCCTAACCTTCCAAGTGGAGCTAGATCAATCATTTCCACCGAAAACATTAGTCCACTAATTATCACTCAATTACTAAAAACCAAACTAGAATTTCTAGTCGGGCAATAGCACGGACCATCTGTGTGGTAGTAAGGAACCGTCGGGCAGGCAGGGCCGAGCTCGACGGCCAATGTCTATGGGCCGCTGTGACCGGCGATCTCTCTGTATGTTGGGCGGATGGCTAGCGGTGAATCGAAACATCAGACGGACCAGCAGTGAGGAAAGGAAATGTTAGGCGGACGGATGATTCCTAGGTAGGCACGTACGTCAATATGCCACATGGGCAATTTGATATTTTCGTGTGACTGATTTAAGGTCAAAAAAAGAAAAAGAGAAAAAAATAATTATGGCAAAGAAAAGAAGAGCACATGGTTTGGCTCACAATTTTATGAGATTTATATTTAGAGTGACAAATCTACGAAGCCCATTCTTGGACATGGCAAATAGTAGCAATTATCTTGAAACCAAATGCCAGCTATAGGTGCCGTAGAATACTCGAGTGTTCTGAGGCCCGAGAAGACTCGATTTTTGTTCTTTATGTCTTCTTTCTCCTCTCAACCCTATCGCTCGTGGCCTCCTTCTTCCGCCCTCCCCCCACAACCGTCATGGCAATGGGCGCCACCACCTGATCTGGCTCGACCACCTCCTACGCCGCCGGAACCTTAACCGCCGCCCTCACCATTGGCTGGCCTCTCCTGAGCTCCTTATAAATTCGCTAGAGTTGGGGAAGAAGAGAGGGAGAGACCAGAGACAGAGAAAAATAAGAGGAAGAGGAATCGAGTGTTAGGGATAGGAACACTTAAGTGTGTTATAGCATTTTTCTTTTAGAAAACCAGAGAAAGCCGCCGGATGAAAACGCGTAGAAAAATAAAAACAAAATGGCTCTAGTGGCAGATCGTTATCTGTTTCCTCCTCCATTTCATCCCAGCCACCACTTCCCGCCATGCCGCCACCGCCGCCGCAGGGTCCCGTTCCCTCCCATGCTGGCCGCGCCAACCTCTTCTCCGCCCCGCCGCCTCCCCTGTCCAACCGCCGCTACCCCCATCAACGGTCCCTGCCCCTCCCGCCCGTCTCCCCTGGCCGCCGCGACCCCAAGAACCACTCCCGGCAGCCTTCCCAAGAGGTAGAACCGACAGACAGCGGTCCAAGGAGAACGGCCAGCACCAACCCGGCCTTCCGCGCGGCCCACCTCCGTACCGCGTACCGCAAGCCCGTGCCTCCAGCCGCAGCCGCCGGCGAAGGCGAGGCCCTCCTCGCCGCCGACCCAACCGACGCCGCCTCGGGGCGCACCGTCGTCGTGGGTCCCTCGGGCCTCTCCTTCCGCCTCCCTGGCGCGCCGTTCGACTTCCAGTTCAGCTACTCCGAGGCGCCCCGCGCCCCGCCGCTCGCCATCCGGGAGCCGGCCTTCCTGCCCTTCGCGCCGCCGACCATGCCGCGGCCCTGGACGGGCAAGGCGCCGTTGCTGACGAAGGAGGAGAAGGCGCGCCGCCGGGGCGTGCGGCTGCACACGCCGCTCGGCCAGGAGCCGCGGCAAACGGTGAGCGCGCACGGGATCATGATGGAGGTCAGGGAGAGGAGGCAAATGGACCTGGCCAGGGTGAGCCCCGGTGACGGCAGGAGCAGGGAGGAGGTGCTCGGTGAACCGCTCACCCCATCTGAGGTGCGCGCGCTCGTCAAGCCGCACATTTCACACAACCGGCAGCTCAACATTGGTAACAACTGCACTGCCATTTTCAAGAGAGAATCTGATTATTTTTTCCTGCCTCTATATTCGTTCAGACTTGAGATTAAACTCAAATGGGCCAATGTGGAGAGCATAATGAGATAATACAGTGGCATGAGAACAAACACATCTGGAGTTAAGTTTGATGCAAAGGTCCTTTTCGATTACATAAGGTTAAAAATGTGGATTGTGGCACAACCATGGTATCTGCCTACAAATTCAGTTAATTGTTAGGAATCGGCGAAGGATAGCAATGTTTTTCGTACATGAAACGAGAACAAGTCAATTTGTGGCCCTTCAACTCTTCTCAGGGTTTTATTGTGGGCCAATTGCATACCTCTTCGAACCATTTTTATGAACTTGCCATTTGAGAAGTCATAATTGCATAGTTGCCACCAAAAGTGCTGGTCAAGCATCAAACCCACCACTGGATTATCAAACTGAAGAAATGTCCCTGTTCGACTTACCCCATATTTGGCTTGTTCGGCTTCTTTTTTCAGCCGGAACAGTGTTTTTCTCTCACAACAATTCAGCCAAAACAGTGTTTTTCAGCCAGTTTCAGACCAGCGAATGGAGCCATGCCCCCATTTTTCTCTCTCCTCCCTTCTCCATCAGCACACTGATGGCACCACTTCATGGTGTTCCATTTCTTCAGTCCAAGGCTCCTCCTTATCGCTCCATCTCCATGGTTACCATTGCAATTTCTGGAGGTAGGGTTGGACGGGCAGGTAGCCAGGAGCTGAGGGCACCAGCGAGGGGGACTTGTGCCAGATCAGGTTAGCTCTTGCTCGTCAGCAGTGAAGGGCCGAGGAGTTTGGGCATTGGCTGGCCTGCCCGTCCTCCTAGCTGGCCTTCCCATCCTCTCCACCCTCCTTGCCGATCTTCTATTCGCCCTCAAGTCACTGTCCACCATGCAAGCTTATCAGCACCTCCTCACCATCTCCTGCTGCTCCTCCTTCTAGTCCTCCACAGTGTCGTGATGGCTGCAGTGCAGTAGATGCAAGCAGCAGCATTGGAGGAGCTCGCACCAGAGGTGGGGACAATGGGATGGGGAGGAGCAGGGGTCAGCACTCAGCACCACGTAAGAGAAAGGGGGCTGGCAATGGAGACCAACATGCAAAGCACAAATGATGCCAATGAGAGTGGCTGCAATCGTGAAAGAAAGGAAGCATCAGAAAGTATATGCCAAGGGTTAGTTTGGTAATTCCATGATATGATTTTCTGTACATATTTTCTGAAATGTTTTTGCACCTATTGGATAACATTATCTAACAGAAGTTAAACTAATGGCAATCTAACTGGAGGGGATTCCAGTGGTAGTTTTCCAATAGATGTTTTTTTAATGGCAAATTTCAAATAGGAGTAGCAAATATGCATTTTGTCCTTTTAATTGTCGTCACTCCTCCGCAAAACTTGAAGTCACATCATATGCTGTTTTTTCCATCAGCTGGCACACCTGCTATCAGCAGTGTTTTGATATGCTGGTCCCGAGAAAGAACACCACTGCATTCAAGCAGGAGGTTGCCAGCAGTAAGGCTTGCTTTTGTTGAGGTATATATGTGATAAGTGGATGTTCAAACACATTATTATTTGCTTGATTTAGGCAGTGAGAGTTGTTTTAGATCGTCTGGATCCAACATGGTGTGGTATGTGGGCCAAACTTGGTAGGGAGGGATGGGTCCTCACTCCTCATTGGTGTTCAGAGTTGGAGTTGTATGGCCCTGTATTGCAGAGAGTCGAGGGACTACAGATAGACTTTTTCCTGCTTGTAAACCCATCCTCATATGATACCTTCCAAATCCTCTTTTCTGCTTAATGCAAAGTTAAATCTTCTTTTCTTTTTGTCGCAAAGCTAAATCTTATTACTGATGGAGTGTAGAGTTAAATATCAATTTCCTGAACAACTTCCTGTAGGAAGAGATGGCTTGACCCACAACATGTTGGAAATGATACATTGTCATTGGAGGCGCCAGGAAATCTGCAAAGTTAGATGCCGAGGCGTTCCAACTGTTGATATGAAGAATCTCTGTTATCATCTTGAGGTATCTATAATTAGTTTATAAATGTGCATTGTACACATTCACATGTGTTAGTATATATCCCCCAGGCATCTGGACAAGCATTCTGTGGTACAGAGCCAAAGATTTCCATTGAATCTCTTTTTCTAAAATTTGTATCTTTTTACTGTACTACCAAATGTGGATCCAGTATACAAAAGTGCCTTTTTTCAAAAAGAAAATATTTCAAAAGAGTGAGATCATGTTCCTTTTTATTTCTGTTCTGAATTGCATGATAACTCAAATGACACTCAATTATAAGATGTTTTAGCTTTTCTGAATACATGCTTTTACTATGTATCTATACATAGTGTATATCTAAGTACATAGCAAAACCTATGTATATAGAGAAGTCAAAACGCCTTATAATTTGGAATGGAGGGAGTACTTTCATAAGAGTTGTTTGAAACTTTTAGGATCATAGAAAGGAACAAAAGTTGGGCTTGCTAATATTTTGCCTCTTGTTTGTAGAACACCATACATTATTCTTTTCCTTTAATGCAAGGATTTAAGAATATAGGACAATAGTATCAATACCAAATCTTGAAAACAACAGTGTACTAATGAACTAATAATATTTTGATCAGACCAGTGTATGAGTTAAGGACTTTGAAGAACTTGTCTATTGTCAGGACTTTATTATAATGCATTGTCAAACATAATAAAATCTATTATGTTCCAGGAAAAGTCAGGTGGAAAAGTCATTCACCGAGTAGGTGGCGTTGTTTTTCTATATAGAGGAAGACATTATGATCCGAGGACCCGTCCTCGCTATCCACTAATGCTCTGGAAACCTGCCACTCCTGTATATCCAAAACTCATCAAAGAAGCTCCAGAAGGGCTTACAAAAGAAGAAGCAGATGAAATGAGAAGGAAAGGGCATGATCTGCTGCCAATCTGTAAATTAGGTATTAAGTTACTGATCAACTTTATTCCTATTCTTATTGATTTGATTCCCTACCAAAAAAAAAACTTTTTCCTTATTGACGATTGCTCAGGTATGTTCGACATCTGGATGGCCTTCTTATTTGATTTGTTTGTTTACAAGTTTTGTATTTCTGACATTCGAAGCAGTATATGAAATGACCTATTCACAGCAGGAACCTTAATCCTGTTACACACCACGTACTAGATACCTTTCAAGCCTAACTTAGTACTGTAAATACAAAACTAATTGTCAAGGATAGGCGGCCCCTGATTTTATATTTTTTTTGTGTATATGCTTACAAGATTTTGTACCATGTATGTCATGCACATGTGGGATGTGGCTGCTGGCTACTGGTTACTGCTTTTTCTACCTGCCTCTAGTTCTACTCACCAAAAATGCTAGTCCCTCCTTAGAAATAGATGACCCAGTTTGAACTGTTAAAGTTCAGTAACTTCGAATGGTGATATTAGCTCAATTGTTTAGTTTTTTCGTGTGAAAACAATACTGTTAGGGAGGCATTAAGTACTTCAAAAATATATAGCATTTTGACTATTTTGACTAATGCATGTTTGCTTCTACTAAAGGGTTGCTGCTGCAGCAGCTGTACACCTGTGCACCACTGTGTGCAGCTGCAGCTTCAGTAATTGCTGTTGATCCGAACAGGCCCATAGTGCTAAACTGATTGTCAAAACTCTCACTGGAAGGATTGCTTGCTTTTTACTCTTTTTTTAAGGTACAGAGAACAACCCATGCTACTGATGATGTATCTTATCTTGTATTCTCTTTTAGCCAAAAATGGAATATACATCACTCTTGTCAAGGATGTGCGAGATGCTTTTGAAGGAAATGACCTGGTAAAGATTGACTGTGAGGGTTTGAATCCAAGTGACTACAAAAAGATTGGAGCGAAACTAAGGGTTCTATTCACCCTCATGAATTTCTCAGTTTTCATTTCATTACTTGTAATGGTAGTGAATCCTTTACATACCTTCTTTCCGACCTACTCAGCTAAAATTGCTTAGTTCTATATATGCAGGATCTTGTTCCCTGTGTTCTTTTATCATTTGACGATGAACAGATATTAATGTACAGAGGAAAAGAATGGAAATCCAGATACTCGAAGCCTCTTACTCTCATTCCAAAAGTTCCAAAGAATAATCTGGCAATGTCATCTGACATGAATAGTTCAGGTATGCTTTCTTAACTCTTATAATAGCAGTTTTGGTCTTGTTTCTTTAATATCCATGGTCATTGTTATTTATAATAGCAGTTTTGGTGATTAGGTTTTTATCAACTCCTCATTTTGTAATATCTTCCTGCACTCATTTATCGTATGCTTATATTCATGCATTTTGCTCAAACATACACCCAGATGTGTTGCATGGAAAATATAGCTGCCCTTTTTTGTTGGTCACTTGGAAAAGACCAGTATCTCCAGTTAATTTTATATTATTGGTTGCACTTCCTGGATCAAAATAACAAAGCAACTTTTTTCCAGATACAGATCAAGTTGCGATAAGAGAAGTATTGAGACCCAAAATGTTTAAATTATGGAAGAGTGCAGTGGACTCGTCTCTGGCATTGCTGCTGGATGACGCTGAAGCAAATGATCTCGCACCGGATTCACTGCTGACTTTGGTTGAGGAGTTCAGCGTGACATCTCAGGCAGCGGAGCACTCATTTCCTGCTCTGCTTGTGACCAATGGTGAGGTGAACACCGAATCTCTAAGTGCAGAATACATAAATGATGAGCCTGAAACAAGCATTTTTGGAAACGAAGAGGGCCGCCAGCTCGAGCAGTCACCTGATCTCTGTGACGATGAACATTTTGAACTTGACATGTTTGAGCGTCTGGAGTCATCTGTGCCATTGGGTTCGCTGCCGATTGACAGCATGATAGAGCAGCTGAACAGTGAGTGAACTACAATGAGCAGTTCATTCAGTCCATTGGGGTAACTACTGATGATCAGATTGCAATCTCGGATTGTGTAGATGCATTCTCTATGTTCCTCCGACCTCAGTCTGATGATGATCTCAATAGCTGAGAATTTTCAGCGATTTGGTAGCAAACATGATGTAAAGAAAATAATTGTAGCGGATGGGCATGTGGCCCAGTGGTGAAGGCTCCAAGTGAGAAGCCGGCCGGCCGGGGTTTGATCCCACGTCCCGCATCTGCCCTCCTGTGAAGGGCGCACCAGGTGGTGCTTTAAAAAAAAAAGAATAATAATAATAATATATTTGTAGTATGCAAATGCACTAACTGATCACACGTATCATTGTCACCATCAATGAGTATGCTTGCATGTATAATAATATTTACATTTATTTATACTGTGTTCACCAAAAAAAAAAAGTATTGCGCTATGCTCCAAAAAGGTGCAGACGCTAGCAGTGACTAGAGTCTATAGTAGGTGAATCTTCTTCAAATTTTTAATATTTTTGAAAATAAGGAACCGATTTATGGTTCAGAAAATTTTGGGGCAAACCCACCAAAGAGGAATCAAGAAAACTACCTTGGTGAAAATTAATGAAATCATCCTCTCCGATCTCCGTTGGTGTGTAGCTAGCCAATCTCAGTAGGGTTTTATGTGCATTAAATACGTTGATACGATACTTTATTAAAGAAGAGAGATGATAAAAGTTTCATAGGAGTACATAGAGTTTCACTCTTCTGCACTGTTATTAAAATACGGGTATGTTAGAAACTAGGATATGAAACCTCTATTGAGACTGACCGTAGGGCTTGTACAATACATATAGAAAGAGAGATACTATACCAAATCGCTTCTCTTATAATATGTTTTTTTAGCTTGTTTTTTTAGGTGAAACAGTGTTTTTCTCTCGTAACAAATCAGCCAGAACCCACGTGTCGCGCCACTATGCAGCTGCTGGCCGTGGCTGCTTGTGCGAGGTCGCCTGCGCGCGCTCTGCCACGTCGTCGCGTCCGCCTGCCGCCTCGCGCTCGTCTGTGCGGTGACGTGAAAGCGTGGCTATGTTTGGCCCTGCCCGCACGTCGCCTTGTCGCGCATGGCCTTGCCCCATCTGTATTGCCAGCGCATTTGCCTCGATGCGACGCTTGCGCTGACCGGCGCCATGCCACTACGGCGTAGGATGGAGCCGCCTTCATCGGTTGCGATTTATGGCCGTGCGGCCCACTGTCCTGAGCGTGTTTGGTCGATTCCCCATCATCCTGTCGTCGTACTTGTTTGTACACCGATTGACAGCCACATCATGCTATGGCAGCAACGAGCCAAGCCTCGCCTGTCCTTCCCTATCTCCACTGTTGCCATGGCCGACGGACCCGCGTTTTCAAATTCACCCTAGTGGAGCCACCTCAATCCAATTAGCTTGGTCCACGGCTCCGTTGCGTAGACCGCCAGCTTCGCCTCCACACACTCATTCCCCTATGCACCTTTGCCTAATCGCTACCGCCGCCTAGCCATCCCTAACGCTGCCTTGCCATCGCCGTGCGCCACCGCACTATCCGTGCGCACGTGGCCCGCTCGGCTCGGTCTGCCTCCGATCAATCCGCCACGTCTGGTAGGTTCAGGGTGAGTCGTTGATGCCCATTCTAGAGCTCATTTACGTTGTCTGTGCCTTGGCTCACGGGAACGTGGTTGCCGCCATAGGGACGAGTCCACAGTCGTGGAGGGAGCTCGGGACAACAACTCCTTTCGCCGCTTCGCTACCCATCGCTTCGGGTTTACGCCTAGGTGAGCATCGGCTCGAGATTGGGGCGGGGAGAGGCTGGTCTGGCCGGCGTAACCGCTCGGCACCAGTGCCGATGCGTCGGTGCGCGCGCGGGTGGCCGAGGGTGTCGCCATTGCGAAGATGGATTATTCCGAGGGCTTATCTATGAAGTAGCTGTCTGTAGAAATAGTGTCGTGGATCTCAGGGTGGTTCGTCGGTAGGTCAGGGGCATTTTCACAAAATGGCCATCGCACGCGGGCCTTCCCGTCGCGAGCCAGCGTCGCTCGGCTAGGCCACGCCCCCGCGTGGGCCGCGCCAGTGGAGCGCAAGCACGCGCGCGTCGTGCGGACGTGGGCCGCGTCGCGAGCAGTGGGCCGTGTTTTGAAGTTTGGCTTTCTATTTTCTAGTGAATTAATAAATGCTTATTCAATTTAGTTTTGAGCTGAACTTTCATAAATTGTAGTAAATCTTATAGATGTCCAAAAATAGTGAAACCAAGTTTGTGAGGGTCACAAAAAAGCCATCTATCTGTTAGTGTAGTTAGAGTACAGTTAGTTGTGATAATGATAGGTTCATAAATTCAAATTAGAGAGCTTAGTATTATGTAGATTAATATTTGTAGGATTTTTTATGGTAAATTGATGATAGCTTTAGCCATGAAATTTTTACAGTAAGACCATTAGATTATTATGTACTTACTATAATTTTTATAGCCCTAGAATAAGTTGATAAAAAGAGTAGCTAGTACCCCTCATTTTATCATATATAAAATAAATCAGTATTAGGAGTGAGAATGTGTTAGTTGCTAAGATAATATATGGCATGCTTCATACCTATTAATGGTAACAGTAGGTAACTTAGCACCTTAGTCGGTAGGACTCACTTAGTAGCTTGATAGATGTATTTTCTTTTAAGAGTTGTTGTTGCTATATTACTAAGCATTGCATCATCATTTCATGCATGTAGATCACGAGCTGGTAGAATTCGTGCCCGTCGACGAATAAGAGTACGACGAAGTCATTGAGGAGTACGAGGAGGAGATCCTCGTGCACGAGGGAGCCCCGAAGCCTTTTGGTGCTGACCTTAGTGACCCGTCGCCTGCCCAAGGCAAGCCCCGGTGCATAACCCCTATTTTATGATCATTGAATATATATATATATGATATGCATTTAAGTTACAGGCATTTTATGAAAACTACGTGCATAAATATATCCACCCATGAGTCCAACTAGTATAGGTTGCGTAGCTGCTATGCTCAGGATGTCGGTAGCGTGCATAACCTGTCGTTACTCACAAATAGGTGATAAATATGATCACTCATAATGAAATGGTGAAAAGAAAAATGGTGACCGGGCAGGGATGTAGTTTGGGTACTGGTGGGTGTAAGGGGTTGTGTCCTACGACCAATGGGGCATATCTTGGTTACACTTTTTCCCTGTTTGGTTGTTTAAGGGCCGATCGTTGCAATGGACGTGAGGCAAGTCACATATCTATTGTCCCGAGCACACAGTTGGGTATGGGCGCAGGAAAGACTTGTTGCTCTCTTGTTGTGGATCTGGCTCTTTCTAGACCGACTGATTTGAGGTGGGGATGGTGGAGGTTCTTGCACCGCCCTAAGTCCAGGACTCAGGAGTGGGGGCTTGGAGTCTAGGTTTCGACGAGGGCCTGGACACCCAGGACAGGAGAGTGATGGGTTGGTCCTACTTGTGCCTAGGGTATAAGCGGGGAGTGTGTTTTCGGGGCACCCAGCTGGGCACATTGGTTCGCAAATCGCCGCCGAGTCGGTATAACTTGTCTTACCTCAAGCATCGTAGTAAGAACTGAAAGTTGAAAGAAGAAGAAATTGAACTGATTGCTCAACTCTTGCTTGAAAGTAGAACAGGTGCTTATATAGACTGGCTAGATAATAACTTAATACGACTGATAATAATAACATAAATAAGGACTCACTATTAGTATTGCTTTCTACTAAAAGAAAATCAACAAACCATAAAGCTTCTCATATTCCTTGGAGTCAGGAAATTATTCCCTCTAGTCGAATAAGTCTTGCGAGTACATTGTGTACTCAGGGTTTATTTACCCCTGTTGCAGGTGATGCATGAGAAGTACCCTTATGTGGAGGATTCTTCTGGTGGGCACAGAGGGATCCTCATTCTTATCGCTAGATGTTTATTTTAAATTCTGCTGTTTATCATTCCGCACTCTGACATTTGGTAATGTAATAATGTAATTTTTAAGAAACTCTGATGTATGAAATGGACAAGTATTGTAACTCGATCTCATTATTGGATCCTTGGGAAAAATGTGGATCTTTCATGTTCTCCCTTGGGGTGTGCCCGACAGATACCGCCCGCTGTAGCTTGCTTTCGGGTGTTTAGTGTCTAGAGAAAGACGAGCACCTCCGTAAGCGTGTTATTTCGGATGGTTCTACCACAGTTGGTACCAGAGCCAATAATGGTTACGAGTTTCATCACTCTTTTTCAAAATTTAAAAATTTGACCAACAAAAGTTTTGCGAAAAGTAGGATGCGATTACATTATGTAAATAAGTATAAGCCCTAACAATATGGTCTATCTAGGATAGCAGCACTGTTTTATCTAATCAGTTTTTTTGCAGGTACACTGACTTACGTTGCGTAAGAAATCGCTTAGTATACGAAAAGTGAGTGTGTGAGGTGCCAAAAATTTTACGAATGCCGCTATATTCTGGCTTGAGTGAACGTATAGGCCAAAGCATGCATCATGATAATAGCATCTTGTTTAAACTAAAATCCCCCTACACGTATAATTAGATTAGTAAATTGATAGGATTAACTAAAAGAATGCTTTAATTAATGTGTTGTCATTCTCTAATCTCTTGCTTCGGATCGGGAAGGTTGTTCTAAATGGATGGTTTGTAGGGTTATGAGGATGCTACGCTAGCCGGAAAACAAAAATTCAACCTCATAAACCAGGATCTACTGCTAGTTATAGATCACGGGATTACCACTAGACGCGCAAGTGCAGCGGAAGCGACTCGATGTAGTCGTACGCATTGTAGCAGTGCCGTGCAGTTGCAAGGTCGTCCGTACGTCCATCCCCTTTGTGCGGTTCATTCTTGTGCTCTAGATGCAGCACCTCCGAGGTATCCACATGTATAGGGAGGAAGCGTCGTGCCTTCGGACTGCTAGGTTAGCGAGGAGCAGTAGGCATGGGCGTAGGATGGGCGGCGGCGGCTGCCAAAATGGCATGGATACCTAGCCCTGTTGCCCACCCCACTTATTTATAGGCATCCCTAATGAGCTCCCAAGTTGGAGGCCCATTAGTAACCCTAAGCCTTGTCTAACTCGGATCCAATCCGAATTAGGCTTCCAACCCCTTAAGCGTGCGACCCTATGGGTTCACGCACACATAGACATGGCCCGAGTACTCCTACTTGGCCATTGGTTGATAGCGGCCTCTAGCAAGGCATGTCAACTCCTATGCGTACGCAAAGATCATATTAGACGAACCACCATAAAACCACATACTTGTTGTTCCCTTGCCTCATGATATTTGCTCCAACTCATAGGTTAACACTTAACCTAAGCACGGCCATGCATTTCTTGATCTAATCATTAGAGTGATCTAGTGATATCTCTCTCATATAGAGAGGGGTAAATTCCATCTTGATTGTCTTTGTCTCATAGCATGTTTCCCGACAAACCCAAAAACCACCTTTATAACTACCCTGTTATGGAGTAGCATTTGATAGTCCCTAGGGAAGGTCGTTTCACATCTTGAATACATACAACAATCTCAGGTCTAAGGACATAATGTACATGATGTGAATAGAGATAATAATGACATCTCATGTTGGGTCAGTCCAGCCCCATGTCATACATGTGCCCACATTATTAGTTTGACATCTCCATGTCTATGACTTGTGAAATATAGTCATCAACTAATAATGTGCTGATCCATTATTCATGTGTGTCCTCACATGAACTCTGACTAGGGACAACATTAGAATAACCATACAAGTAAAAGAGTTTCGCAAATAATTCACATAATTGCTAATCGATATAGGTTGTCTTTAATGGAAATTCAATGAACTCATAATATATCATGGATACAAGGCAATATAATCATCTCTATGATTATCTCTAGGGCATACTCCCAACATGGTTCCTATCTCTTATAGATGAATCTAAGGTCCGGATGTGGGAGCACCAGTGCTGGTGTGGCTCGCGGTCTTTGCGAGGGCCAAGGCGAGAATGGCCAGGCCAATGAGCACAACGGGGAGAGCCATGAGGCTCCACTTCTGGCACCTCCTCTACCACCGCCGCCTCCAATGACTCCTACAAAGAAGATGGTGGAACTAATGGCTGCTCACCGAGAGACAGCCCGTGCCATGGAGCTAATGGCACAAGCTATCGCTGGCTTCGTCCGCGGAGGCCACGGGGGCAATGGTGGGAACGGTGGTGGTGCCCGCCATCCTGAGGGACCCTCCTCTTACTAGAATTTCCTCAAGACCCACCCACCCACTTTCACACCAACAGACGAGCCCCTAGATGCGGAGCATTGGCTTCGCATTCTAGAGCAGAAGTTTTTGTTGCTCAATGTGGCCGACGAGCAGAAAGTGCGCTTTGCAGCGCATCAGCTATTGGGGTCCACGAGTGCGTGGTGGGATACCTTCCATGCCATGCAGTAGCCAGATCATCCGGCAACCTAGCAGGAGTTCACCATAGCATTCAGAGAGTTCTATATTCCTGCTGGTGTCATCAATCGGAAGCTGACTGAGTTCTTGGAGCTATGACAGTGATGGACTATGTTAATAAGTTCAATCACTTGTCCTAGTATGCTGGTATTCATGGGGACACTGATAAGAAGAAGAAGGACCGCTTCTTTCGCGGCCTCTCATATATCCTTCAGGAGAAGCTGTACATTGTGAACTATTAGACTTTTGGGGCAATGATGAATGCTGCCATCGCCATGGAAGGCTTACAGCGGGATTCCCAGGCAGAGTGGATGAGGAAGCGGGTGGTTACGGGGTCTTCTAGCCACCCTCATACTTACAAGGTACAGGTTGTCCGGTGGGGGCCCTATCAATCATTAGGTGGGCCTTCGTTTCGGCAGCCCCAACAAACTTCTTAGACTTCTTCCACACAGTACCATGCTCCCACGCAGCAGGTGCAACCCTAGCAGCCTTAGGGACAATAGGTCCCACCTCGCTAGGGATTTGGGAACAAGCCTGGCGCTTGCTTCAAATGTGCCAAAGATGGCCAGTATGCCCGAGCGTGTCCCTAGAACTAGTCAGCTCAGTCTGCTCAACCATCGGTGAACTCTAGACTAGTCAGGAGGACCGTGGTCAAGAAGAAAGTGCCTAGCAGATCTGGATAGGTACATTTCATAGATGTTGAGCAGATATTACAGCAGGAACCGGTGATGGCTGGTATGTTTACCATCAATTCCCATCTAGCTTATGTGTTGTTCGATTCTAGTGCATCACATTCCTTTATGAGCATAGGATTTGTAGATCGGCACAACTTACCACTTATGGCTATGTCATATGCCTATAGAATCCATACTATGGGTTCATAGATGTTCATCAATACCCAAATGGACACAGTAAGCTTGGTATTAGCCACCCACACTTACCACCTATAGTTCATGGTAATGCCTGGGCAAGGCATTGATGCTATTCTTGGAATGAACTGGTTGCGGGTGTATGAGGTAGTCTTGGATTTGAAGCGGAGAAGTGTTGAGTTATGGCTTCCTTCTTCTAAGGATAGGATGTCTCTTCTTGTACCCTTAGACCTAGTCTTACCTGTTGCTGCCCAGGCTGAAGCCTCTCCTGATCTTACCCCCATCCTGGTGGTATGTGAGTTCCCAGATGTTTTTCCTAAAGATCTTCCTAGGTTGCCACTGGACAGAGAGGTGAAATTCTCCATTGAGCTAGAGCCTGGTACTGCCCCTATCTCCATGCCTGTATCACATGGAAGAGTTGATGGAAATGGGTTTCATCCATCCTAGTTCTTCACCATGGGGTTGCCCAACCATTTTTGTGAAGAAGAACGATGGTACTCTACGGATGTGTGTGGATTACCACCCTCTTAATGCGGTAACAGTTAAGAACAAGTATCCTTTGCCCTGCATAGATACTTTGTTTGATCAACTAGCCGGTGCCAAGGTGTTCTCGAAGATTGACCTCCGATCATGCTATCATCAGATCAAGATCAGACCACATGATATACCAAATATGCCTTTTTCTACTAGGTATGGGTTGTATGAGTACCTAGTGATGTCTTTTGGTCTCACCAATGCTCCTGCCTTCTTCATGTACCTAATGAATTCAGTCTTTATGCCAGAGCTAGACAAGTTTGTGGTAGTATTCATTGATGATATCCTGATATATTCCAAGAATGATGAAGAGCATGCCCAGCCCCTTCGGATAGTACTGACTCAACTTAGGGAGCACAAGCTATATGCCAAATTCAGCAAGTGTGAATTTTGGTTAGATCGAGTACAGTTTTTGGGGCATGTGTTGACACTTGACGGTGTTTCAGTAGATCCTAGCAAGGTACAAGATGTGTTGGACTGGAAGTCTCCCAAGTCTGTGCATCAGATTCGTCAGTTCCTTGGTCTCGCTGGGTACTATCGGCATTTCATCCCGGATTTCTTCAAGATAGCCTAGCCAATGACCAAGCTGCTCCAAAAAGAAGCTAAGTTTGATTGGAGCCTAGCCTGTGAAGAAGCCTTCCAAGCTCTGAAGACATTTCTGACACTGCTCCTGTGTTGGCCCAATCGGACATTGATAGACCCTTAGATGTATATTGTGATGCCTCAAAGACAGGTTTAGGCATGTGATAGCTTATGCTTCACGCCAACTGCAAAAGCACGAGGTGAATTACCCCACACATGACTTAGAGCTGGTTGTTGTGGTCCACGCTCTGAAGATTTGGAGGCACTATCTGTTGGGCAATAAAGTGCATAACCGATCGAAACTTAGTCACTTTTCTTAAGTCTGAAAATGGGTCGACGAAGCTAAGCTCGACAATGTTTATAGGAAGATTGGGTTAAGTAGTGGCATGGTTGGAGGGTTTGTTTTAGTAGCTTGATACACCATCTCGAATGTAAAATAGTGGGTGTAGCAACTGGATCATCGAGTCGGAGTTTTGAGCAGCTTTAAAAAGCATTCAAGGCACTTTTCTCGCCCGAGTGCAGCGTCTAGCCACGGTCGCCAGGTTCCGTTTGGCTTGGCGCATGGCACTAGCCTACCCCTAGTGCACACACATGCGCTGCCGCATGGGATTTGCGCCCCTCTACCATGCTCGTGCACACACTCACGCAACCACACCACCGTTGCCACGCATGCACGCACACGCACATGCACATCGCGCCGGCATTCTAGCCGCTCAGCCAGCATCGCTGTCGTCATAGGCCCATTGCCCTAGCTCGGCCACTGGCGCCATTTCATCATGTCGCTAACTCCATGCGTCATGCCACTGCGCTACTGCTGGCCGTGGCTACTTGTGTGAGGTCACCTACGTGCGCTCTGCCACACCATCGTGTCCGCCTGCCACCTTGCGCTCGTCTGTGCGGTGCCATGATAGCGTGGCCACATTTGGCCCTGCCCACATGTCGCCTTGTCGTGCATGGCCTTGCCCCATCTGTATTGCCAGTGCATTCGCCTTGATGCGATAGTTGCGCTGACCAGCGCCATGCCACTATAGCGTAGGACGGAACCATCATTGTCGGTTGCGATTTATGGCCATGCGGCCCACCGTCCTGAGCGCGTTTTGTCGATTCCCCGTTGTCCTGTAGTCGTACTTGTTTGTACATCAATTGATAGCCACATCACACCATGGTAGTAATGAGCCAAGCCTCACCTTTCCTCCCCTATCTCCGTTGTCGCCATGGTCGATGGACCCACGTTTTCAAATTTGCCCTAGTGGAGCCACCTCAATCCAATTAGTTCGGTCCATGGCTCCGTTGTGTAGACCGCCAGTTTTGCCTCCATCCACTCATTCCCCTACGCACCTTTGCCTATTTGGTACCACCGCCTAGCCATCCCTGATGCCGCCTTGCCACCGCCGTGCGCCACTACATTGTCCGTGCACACGCGGCTAGCTCGGCTCAGTCTGCCTCCGGTCAATCCACCACGTCTGGTAGGTTCAGAGTGAGTCATTGATGCCCATTCTAGAGCTCGTTTACGTTGTCTGTGCCTTGGCTCATGGGAACGTGGTCGCCGCCGTAGGGTGGAGTCCGCCGTCGTGGACAGAGCTTGGGATAGCAACTCCGTTCACCGCTTTGCCACCCATTGCTTCGGGTTTACGCCTATGTGAGCATTGGCTCAAGATTAGGGGCGGGGAGGGGCTGGTCTGGCCAGCGTAACCACTCGACGCCAGTGCCGCCGCGTCGGTGCGCGCGTGGGTGGCCGAGGGTGTTGCCGTTGTGAAGATTGATTATTCTGAGGGCTTATCTGCGAAGTAGCTGTCTGTAGAAATAGTGTCATGGATCTCAGGGTGGTTCGTCGGTAGGTCAGGGGCGTTTTCACAAAACGGCCGTCGCGCACGGGCCTTCTCGTCATGGGCCGGCATCGCTCGGCTAGGCCACGCCCTGTGTGGGCCGCGCCGATGGAGCACGAGCATGCACGTGTCGTGCGGATGTGGGCCGCGTCACGAGCAGTGGGCCATGTTTTGAAGTTTGGTTTTCTATTTTCCAGTGAATTAATAAATGCTTATTCAATTTAGTTTTGAGCTGAACTTTGATAAATTGTAGTAAATCTTGTAGATGTCCAAAAATAGTGAAACCGAGTTTGTGAGGGTCATAAAAATGTCATCTATCTGTTAGTGTAGTTAGAGTACAGTTAGCTGTGATAATGATAGGTTCATAAATTGAAATTAGATAGCATAGTATTATGTAGACTAATATTTGTAGGAATTTTTGTGGCAAATTGATGATAGCTTTAGCCATAAAATTTTTACAGTTAGACCATTAGATTATTATGTACTCACTGTAATTTTTGTAGCCCTAGAATATGTTGATAAATAGAGTAGCTAGTACCTCTTGTTTTATCATATATAAAATAAATCGATATTAGGAGTGAGAATGTGTTAGTTGCTAAGATAATATATGGCACTGCATACCTTTTTACAGTTAGACGAACATGAGTAGGACAAAGTCATTGAGGAGTACGAGGAGGAGATCCTCGTGTAGGAGGGAGCCCCACAGCCTTTTGGTACTGACCTTACTGACTTGTCACCTACCCAAGGCAAGCCCTAGTGCATAACCCATATTTTATGATCACTGAATATATATATATATATATATATGATGTGCATTTAAGTTACAAACATTTTATAGATACTACATGCATAAATATATCCACCCATGATTCCTACTAGTATAGGTCGTGGTAGCTGCTATGCTTAGGATGTCGGTAGCATGGGTAACTTGTCATTACTCACAAATAGGTGATAAATATGATCAGTCATGATGAAATGGTGGAAAGAAAAAATGATGACCGGACAGGGATATGGTTTGGGTACTGGTGGGTGTAAGGGGCTGTGTCCTGTGGTAAATAGGGTATAGCTTGGTTACACTTTTTCCCTATTTGGTCGGTTAAGGACCAGCCATTGCAATGGACGCGAGGCAAGTCACAGATCTATTGTCCCGAGCACATACTTGGGTATGGGTGTAGGGAAGACTTGTTGCTCTCTTATTGTGGATCCAGCTCTTTCCGGACCAACTGATTGGAGGCGGGGATGGTGGAGGTCCTTGCACTGCCCTGAGTCTGGGACTCAGGAGTGGGGGCTTGGAGTCCAAGTTTGGACGGGGACCTAGACACCCAAGACAGGAGGGTGATGGGTTGGTCCTGCTTGTGCCTAGAGTACAAGCAGGGCATGTGTTTTTGGGGCACCCAGCTGGGCACATTGGTTCATGAATCACCACCAAGTCGGTACGACTTGTCTTACCTCTAGCATCGTAGTAAGAACTGAAAGTTAAAAGAAGAAGAAATGGAACTGATTGCTCAACTCTTGCTTGAAAGTAGAATAGGTGCTTATATAGACTGGCTAGATAATAACTTAATACGGCTTATAATAATAACATAAATTAGGACTCACTATTAGTATTGCTTTCTACTAAAAGAAAACTAGCAAACCACAAAGCTTCTCATATTCCTTGGAGTCAGGAAATTATTCCCACTAATCGGATAAGTCTTGCGAGTACATTGTGTACTCAGGGTTTATTTACCCCTATTGCAGGTAATGCATGAGAAGTACCCTTGTGTGGAGGATTCTTCTGGTGGGCACAGACGGATCCTCGTTCTCATCGCTAGATGTTTATTTTAAATTCCGTTGTTTATCATTCCGCACTCTAATATTTGGTAATGTAATAATGTAATTTTTAAGAAACTCTAATGTATGAAATGGACAAGTATTGTAACTTAGTCTCATTATTGGATCCTTGGAAAAAATGTGGATCTTTTGGGTTCTTCCTTGGGGTGTGCCCGACGGATATCGCCTGCTGTAGCTTGCTTTCGGGTGTTTAGTGTCAGGCGAAAGACGAGCACCTCCGTAAGTGTGTTATTTTGAGTGGTTCTGCCACACTATCTATTGAATGAAAGACCCATGCCATACTCCTCCTATCATCGACACCTATACAATTCCAGTGGTTGCTGCATGGATTTAATCATAGAACTAGATAAGCTCTTTTGCATGGAATAAAATATATCGAACAAAGCTTTAAGTATAGAGTTGAACTTACTCGAAGTTGTATGGTAGCCATATAGTAGAGTGATGTTGGAGAATTTTAAAAGCAGGGCAATGTATGCCGAAACCTTAAGAGACTCTTCCCTTAGTTTCTTCGTACGGATGTGCTCTTTCTCCCGAAGGGTCTTTCCAACAGCTAGCTCTTTCTCATCCAGTTTCCACTATTTAGGGTAATTAAAATTTGTTTGTGCTATAGCTTGAGGGTCTATATACCCAGCTTTCACACTTGGCATTTGTTTTATAATGTGCACTTGCATTTTACAAATCACGGCGTGGGTTAGTTATAACAAAATTCAAAGATTACATTCATATCATATCAGGAGGACAAGGACTTATAGGCACCACGTGCGAATTA
Source organism: Miscanthus floridulus (assembly GCF_019320115.1). Classification (NCBI taxonomy): domain Eukaryota; kingdom Viridiplantae; phylum Streptophyta; class Magnoliopsida; order Poales; family Poaceae; genus Miscanthus; species Miscanthus floridulus. The sequence continues at coordinate 46,053,551 of NC_089585.1, forward strand.
GATTCATCTCCATTGCTCCGAGGTGAAAGCATGTCTGCATGTCATTGAAGTCAAAGACAATTTTTTCGGCTGGGCTTCCAAATATGCTGGTGGGGAAGCATGCTTGTACGAGGTCTATGCTTGTTGGGAGAACACGCAAGTACCAATCATGGAACCTTCTCATTCCAAGTGGTAGGCACTGGATGTCCCGGTTTAGTAGGAAGGGCTTGTCTCTTTCATATGTTTTTGGGCAATCCTTTGACCATTTGATGGCATCAACATTTGGATACTAATTTGCTATTTGGTGGAGTTTGCTAGTGACGGCCTCCTCAGAAGCCCGTGATGGGACTTTTTTAACATGGTTCTCAGGCTTGAACTAGTCATGGGAATACCACTTGTGCACCAAAGAGACATCTTTCATTAGAACATAAATTGGTCTTATGGTGATTGGATGCTTCTTTCAAAGTTTCCATTCAGGCACGTCCTCATCTTCTTGTGCATCACCTTCTTCATGAGACACTCGTTCATGTATCGGCTGTGCTTGTTGAGAAGACTATGGCATCTCATCATGCACTTGCTCAGTACGAGTTGGAGAAGGTTGTGGCTTATTAGGCACATGGTCGCTAGGAGGCAGGGAAGAATGTGGTATCTCAGGAGTATGGTGGTCACGAGACGGTGAAAATATCTTCCCAACCTCAACAACTCACTCCAAATTTGGGAGAGGGGGATGAGGCAAAGTAGTCAATATAATGTCCTGTTTGTACCAGAGGATGAACTGCCCCATTACATCTTTGAGTAACACCAGCCCCTTGGGAGTTGCGTAGTCTATCCTCCACTGCATGAACTCAGGCTTCATGGTATGCACCTTGACCCTAGTGTAGTCCGGCGGTGTCTTATTATTATGGTGTAAGCCACCGGGAGGATGTGCCACACCCGTTGCCACCTCCATCACAATGTTCTGCCGACTGCTAAGAAACACCAAGGTGCAACTAGTTGGTTCCCATATGCCATTGACTAGGGTTATGGCTGCAGTGGAACCTTGGCTGCTAGGAACTTTTGGAGGGCTACCAACTAATGCCAGTTCTCCCGACGGTGTCATTAATATCCATGGTTCCATAGACAGTCCTTGCTCCTCCAGCACCTTCGCAACTAGAGCCTTCACTTGGAGCTCAAGATTAGTCTCCCAGTCTCTGCCATGTTTCTTGTACATGTGCCTGTCCTCTTTGAATCCGTGCTTCTAGGTCATCCTTTTCCCTAGCCTCCTGGTGCGGCCTGTGTGCTCCTTGTTTCCCAAGCCAAAGCTAAGCTTGTCCCTCTCTCTGGAAGGATTGAATGAGCCCTTCTCCTTGTCTTCAGCATATTTCAGTATCCTTGATACTGCCTCTTAGGTCTCCAGCTTATCAAACTTAAGATTACCGCTGGATGATTCTATACTCCTCGCATATATCCAAATCCTTGAGCATACCTTCAAATTCATCACATCGATATTCCCAGCAGTTATAGCCTCTTCGTCCATCTTCCTAAACTTCTCTTCCTTTGCATAGTAGCCACCGTCATAATTGTCTAACCATTAGTTAAGTGTTGTTGTAGAAATTTTTATTAGGCTATTCACCCCCCTCTAGCCATTAGGACCTTTCATGGCTTCCCATGGCTGCTCACTCGAAGTATGTCTGCCTGCTCTACCTTTCCCTCCAAGTCGCATAGCGCTGTGTCCTTGTCTAGCACTGCTCGCCACGGTGGCGCCATATCGTGCCTCTTTGTCTTGCCGCTATGGCCGTGCGGATAGCCGTCTAGGGCATGTCCCACCTGTTCTGCTGTCACCCGTAGCTGGTGTGTTGGCTCATTGCGTTTAACGCCGCAGACGGACCAAGCCAAGCCATGACAGGACCCCCCTACCTCCGCAGTCTCCATAGCCGTCGAGACGCTTCTTTCAATTCCACGAGGGTCACTCCGGACGCGTCTCTTGGGACCACCGACGGGGGTTTTGGTAGCAGCAGTCTTGATTCAAATTGACCACGTGTTCGACTCCGTCAGATAGCCTGCAGCCCTACCGACCCCACATCACCGCCTATAGCTCAGTCCTGTGCTCTAATTTTGAATCGCCGCTTGCGGGGTCCATAAGACCATGGTGTCCTGCGCCGATGGATAGCCACACAACCGAAGCATTCCATCCCAATTCCTTGCTCACCTAGTCCCTCCTCCAGCTAGTCATCACCGTGCTTGCCATAGCCTAGACTCTACGCCTGTATGTAGAGCAGCCCCTGGCACAGCCGTGCCATTATCGTGTGCCACCAAACCACCGTGTGCACGTGGCCGGCTCGGCCTGAGCCATCTCCGGTCAAGTCATCATGTCTTTTGGTTCCGTGGTGAGTCTCTGGTGCTCATCTGCTACTTGTTTTGCCCAGTCGTGCTGATGATCACTGGAACGGGTCGCCGTGCTTGCAGGGTGCCTGCCGTCGTGGTCTGACCTCCCCGTTGCGTTCCGGTTCATGCTTCCTCCGCCAATCGCTTAGCATTCATTACTAGGTAAGTATCGGCTCGGTTATTGGGGTGGGATAGCCTGGGGGGGCCGGCGGGGTTCAACAAGTGCCTTGCCCTAGCCCGCGCCAGGCCTGGTGCGCATAGGGTGGCCATGAGGGGTAATCACACCCTCACCGGGGGAAGGACAGGTAGTTCAGGAGGGCGTCTCTAGCAAAAAGCCGAGACTAGGTAATAGTGGTCGTAGAGTTCGCTGTGAATACCGAAGTCATCAGGGGTGGCAGTGCCATATTGTCCGTCGCGCGCAGGCCTTCCCTTCGTCGCGGAGCCATTGGCCGGCTAGGCCAACGGCCTGCCGCAGTGGCTGCGTGGGTGGACCCTGCTGACGTGCGCAGGGCAGGTGGCGCAGCTGGGCCAGGCCAGCGTGAGTGGGCCGAAGGAGTAGAAAAAAAAAACAATCGAGTTGGTGGCATCATTCGCAATAAATAAGCAAAAGTTTATTGTGTTTAGTTCGTGAATCCAAGCTTCGATAAATCGTAGTAAATTGCGGGGTTGTCCGAAAAATAAGTGAAACCTAAGTTGTTAGGGGGCACAAAAGGGCCATCGATCATGTAGAGGGGTAGCTAGTCACTAGTTAGCTATTATGATGATAGGCTCATAAAATCTAAGTAGAAAGCTTAGCGTTATATCGATTAATAATTGTAGGAATTATTGTGGCAATCGGCAAATAGCTTTAGCTTTGAAAATTTTACAGTAGGTTTCCGTGGATATTAGGTGCTCGTTGAAAATTTTGTAGCATTAAAAGGTGTCATTAAATAAAGTAGCTATTACCCTGTATTGGTATATCGCGTAAATCGGCATTAGAGGTGAAAATACCGATAGTTGCAGGAATGGCGATGAATGCCTTACTTGATACTTGTCGTCGATAAGCAATAGGTAATTGAGCCACCACGGTCGATAGCACTAGCTTAGTAGTTTAATCGATGTACTTCTATTTTAAGAGCTGCTGTTGTTATATTATTAAACATGCATCATCATTTCATGTAGATCATGAACTGGTAGATTTCGTGCCTGTCGACGAGCCAGAGTACGACGAGGTGATTGAGGAGTACGAGGAGGAGATCTTCGCACAGGAGGAAGCCCAAGAGCCTGTTGGTGCTGACCCTGCTGACCCAGCACCTGCCCAAGGCAAGCCCTGATGCATAACCCCTATTTTTAAATGATCAGTGAATATATATATGATATGCATTTACGTTACAGCCATTTTATGGAAACTATATTCATAAATATATCTACCCATGAGTCCTACTAGTACAGGTTGAGTAGTTGCTATGCTTAGGATATCGGTAGTGTGAGTAACCTACCGTTACTCGCAAATAGGTGATTAAACTATGATATCATGATGAAATAATGGAAAGGTAAATGGTGACCAGGTAGGGATATGGATTTGGTACTGGTGGGTGTGAGGGGTTGTGCCCTACGGCCAACAGGGCATAGCTCGGTTACACTTTTTCCTTGTCCGTGTCGATTAAGGACCGATCATTGCATATGACTCTAGACAAGTCACAGATTATTGTCCCGGGCGCATACTTGGGTATGGGCGCAGGAAAGGCTTGCTGCCCTCTTGTCATGGATCTAGCTAGACCGATTGATGGGAAGAGGAGGTGGTGGAGGTCCTTGCACCACACTAAGTCCAAGACTTAGAGGTGGGGGATTGGAGTCCAAGTTTGGACGGGGACCTAGACACTCGGGATAAGAGAGTGGTGGGTTAGTCCTGCTTGTGCCTGGGGTACAAGCGGGGCGTGTATTTTTGGGGCACCCAGCTGGGCACATTGATTCGCGAATCGCTGGGCGATCCGGTACGGCTTGTCTGCGGTTTAGCACCGTAGTAAGAATTGAAAGAGGAAAAGGAGAAGGAACATAACTGATTGCTCAACCCATGCTTGAAAGTAGAACAAGTGCTTATATAGATTGGCTAGATGAAAACTTAATATGGCTGATAAGAATAATACATGAATAAGGACTCACTGTTAGTATTGCTTTCTGCTAAAGAAAACCAGCAACCATAAAGCCTAGCATATTCCTTGGAGTCAGAAAAGTATTTCCACTAGTCGGATAAGTCTTGCGAGTACATTGAGTACTCAAGGTTTATTTACCCCTGTCGCAGGTGATGCTTGAAGAGTACCTTGTGTGGAGGATCCTTCTGGTGGGCTCAGACGGAATCCTCATCCCTACCGCTAGATGTTATTTTTAAATTCCGCTATTTATCATTCCGAACTCTGGTATTTAGTATTGTAATAATGTACCTTTTAAGAAACTCTAATGTATGAAATGTACTTGTGTTGTAACTCGTTCTCATTATTGGATCCTTGGGAAAAATGTGGATCTTTCGGGTTCTCCCTCGTGGTGTGCCCGACGGACACCACTCGATGTAGCTTGCTTTCGGGGGTACTTAGTGTCTGGTGGAAGACGAATGCCTCCGTAAGTGCGCTATTTTGGGCGGTTCTGCCATAGTTGGTATCAGAGCCAATAATGGTTACAAGTCTCCTCAGTCTTTTCCAAAACTAAAAATTTGATCAACAAAAGTTTTGCGAAAAGTAGGATGCGATTAAGTTAGGTTATTTAAGTATAAGCCCTAGCTATATGGTTTATCTAGGATAGTGGCACTGGTTTTATCTAATCAGTTTTCTATAGGTACACTGACTTACGTTGCGTAAGAAATCGCTGAGTATACAGAAAGTGAGTGTGCGATGTGCCAAAAAATTTATGAATGCCGCTATATTCTGGCTTGAGTGAACGTATAGGTCGAAGCATGCATCATGATAATTGCATTTTACTTGAACTAAAATTCCCCTTCATGTATAAGTGAGTAGTAAATTGGTAGGACTAACTAAATGAATGCTTTAATAATTGTGCTGTCATCTCTTTAATCCCTAGATTCTGATCGGGAGGGTGTTCTAATGTATGGTTCATCTCTCTTACAGATGAATCTAAGGTCTGGATGCGAGAGCACTAGTTCAGGGGGCGGCGAACGAGGGCCAGGGTGATAGTGCTTGGGCCTTTGAGCGTGGCAACGAGGGAGGTTAAGAGGTTCCACCTCTGGTTTCTCATCCTTTCCTGCCACCGCCACCGCCTCCGCCGATGACCCCCGTGGAAATCATGGTGGAGCTGTTGGCTGCTCGCCGAGAGTCAGCTGCTGCTCACCAGGAGACCGCTCGTGCCATGGAGATTATGGCACAGGCCATCGTGGGCCTTGCCCACGGAGGTCCCGAGGGCAACGGTGGGAATGGGGGTGGTGCTCGCCGTCCTGAGGAATAGTCCTCTTACCAGATCTTCCTCAAGACTCACCCACCCACGTTCATGCTGTCGGATGAGCCTCTAGAGGTGGAGCACTGGCTTCACACGCTGGAGCAGAAGTTTCAGCTGCTCAGAGTGACCGATGAGTAGAAGGTGCACTTTGCGTCTTAGCAACTTTTAGGGTCCATAGGTGCCTGGTGGGAAACTTTCTAGGCCACGGAGCTACCGGATCATCCGGCAACATGGCAGGAGTTCTCCACCATCTTCTGAGAATTCTTTATCCTTGCTGGTGTTATCAACCAGAAGGTGACTGAGTTCCTAGAGCTGTGCCAGGGGAGTAGGATGGTAATGGAGTATGTGACCTAGTTTAATCACTTGGCTCAGTATGCTGACAGTTAGGTGGATACAGATGACAAGAAGAGGGAACATTTCTTTTGGGGTCCCGCTCCTCTCCTTCAGGAGAAACTGTATCTGGGGAACTATCAGACCTTTGGGGCTCTGATGAACGCCGCCATTGCTCTTGAGGGTTTTTAGCGAGCATCTCAGGCGGAGTGGAAGAGGAAGCGAGTGGCAGCTGGATCCTCTAGCCACCCTCACACACAGAAGGTACAAGTTGTTAGGCGAGGGCCCTATCAACCATCTGGTAGGCCTCCGTTCCGGTCACCCCAGCAGACGTCGTAGACTTCCTCTACTCAGTACCGGGCACCTCTACAGTAGGTGCAGCCTCAGTAGTCTCAGGGATAGTAGGTCCCACCTCATTAGGGGTTTGGGAACAAACCTGGTGCTTGTTTCAAGTGTGGCAAGGATGACCACTATGCCAGGGAGTGTCCTCAACATCAGGCAGCTCAGTCGTCTCAACCGTCTGCAAATTCCAAGCTTATTAGAGGACTATTATCAAGAGGAAGGTGCCTAGCAGATCTGGCCAGGTGCACTTCACGGATGCTCAGCAGGTTGTGTAGCAGGAGACAGTTATGGCTAGTATGTTTACCATCGACTCCCATCCAGCTTTGGTGTTGTTTGATTCTGGTGCATCGCATTCCTTTATGAGCATGGGGTTTGTAGAGCGGCATAAACTTATCACTATTGGCTATACCGTATGCCTATAAGATTCATACTACGGGTTCATAGATGTTCATCAATACCCACATGGATATAGTAAGTTTGGTATTAGCCACCCACACTTACCGTCTACAGTTCATGATAATGCCTGGGCAAGGCATTAATGCTATTATTGGAATGAACTGGTTGCGGGTGTATGGGGTAGTATTGGATATGCAGAGAAGAAGCATGGAGTTATGGCTTCCTTCTTCTAAGGATAGGATGTCTCTTATTATACCCTCAGAACCAGTCTTACCTGTTGCTGCCCATGCTGAATGCTACTCCTGATCTTACCTCTATTTCGGTGGTATGTGAGTTCCCGAATGTTTTCCCTGAAGATCTTCCTGGATTGCCACCAGATAGAGAGGTAGAATTCTCCATTGAGCTTGAACCTAGTGCTGCTCCCATCTCCAGATGCCCGTATCGCATGGCTCCGAGAGAACTAGCAGAAATGAAGAAGCAACTAGAAGAGTTGATGGACAAAGGTTTCATCCGCCTGAGTTCTTCACCATGGGGTTGCCCGACTATTTTCATGAAGAAGAAGGATGGTACCTTGTGGATGTGTATGGATTACCACCCTCTTAATGTGGTAACAGTTAAGAACAAGTATCCCTTGCCCCGCATAGATACTTTGTTTGATTAGTTAGTTAGTGCCAAGGTGTTCTCGAAGATAGATCTCCTGATCAGGCTATCATCAGATCAAGATCAGGCCACAGGATATACCAAAGACAACTTTCTCTACTAGGTATGGGTTGTATGAGTACCTAGTGATGTCTTTTGGTCTCACCAATGCTCATGTCTTCTTCATATACTTGATGAATTCCGTTTTCATGCCAGAGCTGGATAAGTTTGTGGTGGTTTTCATTGATGACATCCTGATCTATTCTAAGAATGATGAAGAGCTTGCCCGACACCTCTGGACAGTACTAACTCGACTAAAGGAATACAAGTTATATGCTAAATTCAGCAAGTGCGAGTTTTGGTTAGATCGAGTGCAATTTTTTGGGGCATGTGTTGACACCTAAAGGCGTTTCTATAGATCCCAGCATGGTGAAGATGTATTGGATTAGAAGTCCCCCAAGTCTATGCATTAGATCCGTTAGTTCCTTAGTCTAGCTAGATACTATCGGCGTTTCATCCCTGATTTCTCCAAGATAGCCCAGCTCATGACCAAGCTGCTCCAGAAAGAAGCTAAGTTTGATTGGAGTCTAGTTTGTGAAGAAGCTTTTCAATCTCTAAAGACTTTTCTGACCACTGCTCCTGTGTTGGCCCAACCAGATATTGAGAGGGCCTTTGATGTATATTGTGATGCCTCGAAGATAGGGTTGGGGTGTGTGCTGATGCAAGATGGGCGTGTGATAGCTTATGCTTCGCGCCAACTGAAGAAGCACGAGGTGAACTACCCCACCCATGATTTAGAGCTAGCTGTTGTAGTCCACTCTCTAAAGATTTGGAGGCATTACCTGTTGGGCAACAAAGTGCATATCTTTATAGACCATAAGAGCCTCAAGTATATTTTCACTTAGTCCGAGTTGAACATGAGGCAAAGGAGATGGTTAGAATTAGTAAAGGATTATAATTTAGAAGTCCATTATCATCCAGGAAAGGCCAATGTGGTGGCTGATGCTTTGAGTCGTAAGTCGCATCAGGTTGAGGAAATACCCTTGTCACTCCACCACACAGAGGTGCTAGCTCATATTGCATTGACCTCAGAATTGCTGGAGCAGATTATTCAGGAACAGAAGGAAGACCCTGAAGAGATTCCTCACATGAGGAAGTTAATGGCTGAAGAGCGTAGACCTCATTTTAGCATTGATGAGCGGGGGGTCCTGAGATACAAGGATAGACTGGTGGTTCCATCCAATGAAGAGCTGAAAAGAAAGATTTGAATGAAGCCCATCATTCAAAGCTATCTATCCACCCTAGTAGCAACAAAGATATACCATGGTCTGCGGCAATTGTACTGGTGGTCCTACATGAAGCAAGATATTACCCAGTTTGTTGCGGAGTGTGACACTTGCGGTAGAGTCATGGCAGATCATATGCGTGCTCCTAGATATCTGTAGCCTTTGCCCATTCCTGTTTGGAAATGGGAGGATATTTCCCTGGATTTCATTGTGGGTTTACCCCACACCTCCATGGGCTTTGATTCTATTTGGGTCAATGTGGACCGTCTCACCAAGTCTGCCCACTTTCTTCTGGTGGATACTAGATACACTGCCAAGAAGTATGCGAAGATATACTTTGATCAGATTGTGACCCTACATGGAGTTCCTCTCACTATCATCTCTGATAGAGTGTCAATTTTTATCTCTTGTTTCTAGGAGACACTCCAGGAATGTTGGGTACTCATCTTCTCAGAAGCTTGGCATACCACCCATAAACTGATGGTCAACAGAAAGGGTGAACTAGGTGCTCGAGGATATGTTGAGGGCTTGCACCATCTCTTTTCCTGAGAAGTGGGATAAGTGTTTGAAGCTAGCTGAATTTTCATATAATAACAGCTACCAAGAGAGTATCCGCATGGCACCATTTGAAGCTTTATATGGACAGAAGTGTAGGACGCCACTGAACTGGGTTGAAGTAGGAGACCGTGGGTACTTCAGGCCTGATTTCATAAAGGAGGCTCGAGAGAAAGTAAATATTATTCGTGAACACTTGAAGGTAGCTCAAAGCCGATAGAAGGCTTACGCAGACAAGCGAAGAAGGCCTTTGGAGTTTGTAGCTGGGGATTATGTGTATCTCAAGGTATCTCCTATGAGAGGGGTACAACAGTTTGGTGTCCATGGCAAGTTAGCCCCTTGGTATGTGGGTCCATACAAGGTGTTGCAGCAGTGTGGCCCCATTGCTTATCATCTCCAACTCCCTGAAATTCTCTCCGCGGTTCATAATGTGTTCCACGTCTCATAATTGAAGAAATGTCGCGGGTCCTGGAAGAAGCTGTGGAAATTGAAGGACTTCCGCTCCAACCCGATCTGTCTTATGTGGAGCATCCTATAAAAATCTTGGATGAGAAGGAGAGAGTGACTAGGAACAGTGTGAAAATTTTTTACAAGGTGCAATGGCAAAATCATTCAGAAGACGAAGCCACCTAGGAGCAAGAGAGCTACATATTAAAGCATTACCCCCATCTCCTCTCTGGTTCGGATAGTTAGTTACTGCACCAAATGTACACCCTATCTCTTTCTCACACTAGGCACATGAAATCTCGGGTCGAGATTTTGTTTTAGGGGGGGTTAGATTTATAACACCCTCTGTGTTACATTGTATTATTCCTGCTAAACATTTCTTATGCATCAGAATTATGTGGCATATGTGTATGACATGAATTAGAATTCGATGTTCGGCACTTGAAACGTTCATACGAAACATGAGACAAAGGTTACGTTTCATATAATACTGTTTAGTATTCTGATCGAATGGTTGTCGAAATAAAAGTGCTATAGAACGTTTGGCTAACGGTGATGAAATTTGTGTGGTCATGGACCAGGATAGCTGGTTAGAACATCGAGTAGGCCAGATTTGGGGTTCGATGCGAAACCGTTCGGAACGACGCCCATTCGCGTAAGGCTTGAAAGAAGGTCGACGAAGCTAACTTTGGCCAGTGTTGTAGAAACGATCGGCTTAGGAAATAGCGCAATGTCACTACTGCGATTGATAGCTTGAGGTGCCATCTTACGCATCGAACAAGTAGTTTGGCGTTCGGAGCTTTACAAACAAGTTTTCTACTTGCTTTAAAAAGCGTGCACATCACTTGAGTTGGCACTAGGCGCGGTTACCACTGGCCTGGCACGTTGCTGGCTTGCTAGCGCACTGTCGCGCCAGCCACGTCCCATCGTCCCACCGGTGCACGCGCATAGCTCTAGCGCTGTGCGCCAAAGGCCATTTGCCTTCACTGCCGACCATGCACTTCACGCTGCTACCGCCACTGCCGGCCACGACCGCCGCTGCTGCTCGCCTATCGCCACGGCTAGCTCGGCACGGCGCGCCAAGGTGTTGTCCTCATCCTCATGCCACCATGATGGCAACGCGCGCTGACCCTGTGTTTTGCCTTGGTCGTTTACTGCCTCGCTGGCGCGCGGGTCACCTCGCCGGCTGTTGCGCTGCGCCTAGGCTGCCGACCAACTCTGTCGAGCCTTGCCCTGCCTCGCGTTGGCCGTAGGTGCACCAGGTCCTACGTTCACATCGCAGCGACCACGCACGGTACTGATCGTTGGCTTCCCATGGCTGCTCGCTCGAAGGACGTTCGCCTGCTCCGCCTTTCCCTCCGCGTCGCATCACGTTGCGTCCTTTGTCTGGCACTGCTCGCCGCGGTGGCGCCATACCGCACCTCATCGTCTTGCCGCTGTGGCCGTGCGGACAGTCATCTGGGGCATGTCCTGACTATCCCACTGTCACCCGTAGTGGTGTGTTGGCTCGTTGCATTGATGCCGCAGACAGACCAAGCCAAGCCATGACAGGACCCCCCTACCTCCGCTGTCTCCATGGCCGCTGAGGACGCTTCTTTCAAATTCACCGAGGTAGCAGTGTCTTGATTCAAATTGATTGCATGTTTGACTTTACCAGATAGCCTGCTGCCCTACCAACCCCACATCACCGCCTGTAGCTCAGTCCTGTGCTCCAATTTTGAATCGCCGCTCGTTGGGTCCTTAAGACCATGGTGTCCTGCACCGTTGGATAGCCACGCAACCGAAGCATTCCATCCCAATTCCTTGCTCACCTAGCCCCTCCTCTAGCTGGTCATCACCATGCTCGCCATAGCCTAGACTCTGTCGCCGTAGAGCAGCCCCTGGCATAGCCATGCCATTGCCATGCGCCGCCGCACCACATCGCGTGCACGTGGTCGGCTCGGCCTAAGCCATCTCCGGTCGAGTCATTGTGTCTTTCGGTTCCATGGTGAGTCTCTAGTGCTCATCTGCTACTTGTTTTGCCCCGGTCATGCTGACGATCACCGGAACGGCGTCGTCGTGCTTGTAGGGTGCCCGCCGTCGTGGTTCGACCCTCCCCGCTGCGTTCCGGTTCGCGCTTCCTCCGCCAATCACTTTGCATTCGTTACTAGGTAAGTATCGTCTTGGTTATTGGGGCGAGGATAGCCTGGGGTGGCCGGTAGGGGTCACCGGTGCCAGCCCCACCGTGCCGGTGCGCGCGGGTGGCCGCAGGGTATCACCGGGGGGAAGGACAGGTAGTTCGGAGGGCGTATCTACAAAAGCCTAGACTAGGTAATAGTGTCATAGAGTTCGCTGTGAATATCGAGTCAATCAGAGGTGTCCGTGCATATTTGCCGTCGCGCACGGGCCTTCCCTCGTCGCGCGCCGTTGGCCGGCTAGGCCGCGCCTCCACGTGGGCCGCGTGGTGGCCTGCTGACGCGCGCGGGCAGGATGGCACGCTGGGCCAGGCCAGCGTGAGTGGGCCAAAGGAGTAAGAATCGGTTTTCATCATTTCCAGTAAATAAGAAAAGTTATTTGTTTTAGTTATGAATCCAACTTCGATAAATCGTAGTAAATTGCGTGGTTGTCCAAAAATAGTGAAACCAAGTTTGTTAGGTTCACAAAAATGCCATCTATCTGTTAGTGTAGTTAGTTCATAGTTAGCTGTTATGATGATAGGCTCATAAAATCTAAGAGTAGAAAGCTTAGCGTTATATCGATCAATAATTGTAGGAATTATTGTGGCAAATCGGCAATAGCTTTAGCTTTGAAAATTTTACAGTAGGTTTTCGTGGATATTATGTGCTCGTTGAAAATTTTGTAGCATTAAAAGGTGTCGTTAAATAAAGTAGCTATTACCCTTGTATTGGTATATCGCGTAAATCGGCGTTAGAGGTGAAAATACCGATAGTGCAGGAATGGCGATGAATGCCTTACTTGATACTTGTCGTCGATAGCAATAGGTAATTGAGCACCGCGGTCGATAGCACTAGCTTAGTAGTTTAATCAATGTACTTCTATTTTAAGAGCTACTGTTGTTATATTATTAAACACTGCATCATCATTTCATGTAGATCACGAACTGGTAGATTTCGTGCCCGTCGGCGAGCCAGAGTATGATGAGGTGATCGTGGAGTATGAGGAGGAGATCTACGCATAGGAGGAAGCCCAGGAGCCTGTTGGTGCTGACCCTGCTAACCCAGCGCCTGCCCAAGGCAAGCCCCGGTGCATAACCCCTATTTTTAAATGATCACTGAATATATATATGATATGCATTTACATTACAGGCATTTTATGAAAACTATATGCATAAATATATCTACCCATGAGTCCTACTAGTATAGGTCGAGTAGTTGCTATGCTCAGGATATCGGTAGCGTGAGTAACCTGCCGTTACTCGCAAATAGGTGATTAAACTATGATATCATGATGAAATAATGGAAAGGTAAATGGTGACCGGGCAGGGATATGGATTTGGTACTGGTGGGTGTGAGGGGTTGTGCCCTGCGGCCAATTGGGCATAGCCCGGTTACACTTTTTTCCCTATCTGTGTTGATTAAAGACCGGTCGTTGCATATGACTCTAGGCAAGTCACAGATTATTGTCCTGAGCGCATACTTGGGTATGGGCGCAGGGAAGGCTTCCTGCTTTCTTGTCGCGGATCTGGCTCTTTCTAGACGGATTGATGGGAAGAGGAGGTGGTGGAGGTCCTTGCACCACACTGAGTCCGGAACTCAGGGGTGGGGGCTTGGAGTCCATGTTTGGACGGGGACCTAGACACCCAGGATAGGAGAGTGATGGGTTTGTCCTACTTGTGCCTGGGGTACAAGCAGGGTGTGTGTTTTCGGGGCACCCAACTGGGCACATTGATTCGTGAATCGCCGGACGATCCGGTACGGCTTGTCTGCGGTTTAGCACCGTAGTAAGAATTGAAAGTGGAAAAGGAGAAGGAACAGAACTGATTGCTCAACCCTTGCTTGAACGTAGGACATGTGCTTATATAGATTGGCTAGATGAAAACTTAATACGGCTAATAAGAATAATACATGAATAAGGACTCACTGTTAGTATTGCTTTCTGCTAAAGAAAACCAGCAACCATAAAGCCTAGCATATTCCTTGGAGTCGGGAAAGTATTTCCACTAGTCGGATAAGTCTTGCGAGTACATTGAGTACTCAGAGTTTATTTACCCCTGTTGCAGGTGATGCTTGAAGAGTACCTTGTGTGGAGGATCCTTCTGGTGGGCTTAGACGGAATCCTCGTCCCTACCACTAGATGTTATTTTTAAATTCCGTTGTTTATCATTCCGAACTCTGGTATTTGGTATTGTAATAATGCACCTTTTAAGAAACTCTAATGTATGAAATGTACTTGTGTTGTAACTCATTCTCATTATTGGATCCTTAGGAAAAATGTGGATCTTTCGGGTTCTCCCTCGGGGGTGTGCCCGACGGACACCACTCGACGTAGCTTGCTTTCGGGGTGCTTAGTGTCTGGTGGAAGACGAGCGCCTCCATAAGTGCGCTATTTCGGGCGGTTATGCCACAAAGAATGGGGTTGACTACACACAAGATATAGATAAGTTATTTGGGGTGCGAAAAGATATAGAGAGTGATTTTTTATTCATGACTCTCCAAATGATAATTTAGATAATGAATTTAGGAAAGGCTCTTGGAGATGCTCTAATTACGTCCCTTTTGGTGGAGCTCTCGACGACTCAACACGGGCTCTTCTATGCACTGTACCTACATTACAACACTGAGCTGAGCCATTTTTTTTGTCTCTCTTTTCAAAGTAAGGTAGAAGCTGTTGGTAAATCTTTTTACTTAACCGGCTTCGGATCCTCGACGTATTGTAGCAAGAAACTAGAGCCAGAACCGGTAAACCATGCCAAAGAAAACCCTTAATTAAAGTTCCTTCTTGACAGATGCATTCTGGTGTTGTTTGATATTCGCCCTGTTCGCTTGGCTTATAAGCCGTACTTTTTCAGCCAACGAACAGTATTTTTCTCTCACAATAAATCAGCCAACGGTACTTTCACCCATGGCTTATCAGCCAACGAACAGGGCAATTATGCATGCCTTGTTGTTTTCTTACAAATAGTAGAAAAATCCTACAATTTACTTGTGAACAGAGCAATATATCTTAAGCTTACCCAACCATCCAGAGTCAAAGTATACATTTAGACACAGGTGCTTGTGTTATTTTCTAAATTATTTTAGTTTTATTTTATTTTTATTTGATTCTTAGGAAAGGGTCACATTATTAACTAGTCCTAGAAATATAATCAATTTCTTGAGGTTCTCAACTGTCCATAGAAATCAATTTCTAAGGGGCGAACTACATTACCAACTATCTCTAGGACTCGATTTTTAGATGTGGTTACTAAAAACACTCAACTTTTAATAACATCTATAGATCAATTTTGACCGCTGATGTGCTGCAAAAAATGATTTGTGCAGTAGTAATTAGAAGGACAAAAAAGAAAGAATGCATTAATTTAACTCCAGCTGCCTATACCTAAAAACCCAAACAAAAAGTTGACAATGAACAGTCTGTAATTGGTTAGGTTGCACAATTGAGAAGCCAATAGTGGAAGTGGATGAGTCTTAGGAACGAAGGCCGACAAGGCTACGATTCATTAAACACATATTAAACTCCTTAAGCTCCTAGATTCCGCGCTCTCTCAAGGCTTAAAGAGTTTTCTTCTTTTGGTGGTGCCTAGTCTCTTCTGGACCAGATATTATGATACTAGCACCATATCCCAGCCCAGCCCTTTCAGTTTCAGCAAACAGACAGGCTAACCAACCTGATAGTGCGCAGTTAGTTCGGGCCGATCAAACGCACCACCATGTGATGTTGGCAGATAGATTCTCTCAAGCATCTATCTCGTTTTGCACAAGGCTTCTTCTACCTCTCTGAGTAGTGAGGAGGCAAAGGCAACGCATGTTTTACACGACAAATGAGGTGAGAAGATCACTGTGGATGATGACCAGTCACCTGCAGATTATTAGGCCATGTTTGGTTCCAAGCTTCTAAAACTTTTAGGTGCTAAAAGTTTAGGAGCTTTTAGGAGACTGCCAAAACCTTCTAAAAGAGTATTTGGTTCTACCTCCTAAAACTAACTAAAAGCAATAAATGCACTAGCAAAAAGACCATGCAGCCCTCCTCCTTACCCCCAATTCTTCTCTGCTCCTGTCGTGGCCCTCGCTCTCCTCCTCCTCGCCGTCTCCGCGAAGGTGACCATCTCGACGGACGGGAGCGTGAGCAGCTCCACCACGCGCCGCCGCCTCGTCTTGGTCGCGGCCTTCCCCCTGCCCGTCGGGTAGCACGGGCGGCGGAGCACGGGTGGCGGCAGGGGCCGGCGGATCCGACGGCGTGAGGGCCGAGGACGGGGAACGGCGGGAGGAGGTCAGATGGGCGGCGCCGACTCAGGCCCCATGGCGGCGGGGAAGACGGAGGGTACATGGAGGCGAGCAGCGCCGCCGCCATCTCCAGGTCCAGCGCGAAGGAGTGATGGACCGGTTTGGGGACGGCGGATACGGCGAGGTGAGGCCGGAGGCGTGGGCGGGCGGGGCGCGAGAGACAGATCCGGCGGGCGCCACGCGGGAGAGGAGATCCTCGCGGGTGGCGGCGGGGGTCCGGCGGGGATCCGTCGGTGGAGGGTAGGGGCCGCAAGAGGGAGCGCGGGTGGGAGGGAGGGTGGGAGAGAGAGAGGGGGGGGGGCAGGGCAATAAAGGAGGGGTAGTGTGGGTCCAGGATGGACTTTCGGAGCTTTTAGGAGGGGGTGGAGTTCCTAAAATTTTTGCCTCTCCTAAAGTTTTTAGGAGCTTTTAAGAAAAGATGTTTGGTTCTTTAGACAAATCCTATCTAGATTTTAGCTCCTAAAATTTTTAGGAGAGGTAACCAAATAGGGCCTTATTAAGCAAGCTGCAAGGCATGCTTTGCTTGCTATCTGCAATGATTTGGTTGGCTGGAGGCAAGACCCCGGCATAGTTTTGATTGGCACGAAAGTTTGTCGTTTTCACCCCTGGGCCAAGCAACATCAAGACAAAGTGGAAACGGTAGGCATCCTTAAAGAAAGCTGGAGCTGTTCTTGTCTTTATTTCGTTTCAATTCCTTTGGGGGCTTTGGGAGACGATAGATCGGTCGAGCTAGGGTGTTGGGTACGGTGTGTGTGTTTTCATTTTCAACATGTTTTTGTTAGGAAATGCCGAAAAGTGAGCTCTCGTCCTTCCGGTCCTTAATTTAGGACAATTGAAAGATTTATTTTTTTAATCTATTTTTTTACTTTTTGGGGGTTTACAAAATTTCAAGAAGAGGTCATTATATTCATCGATTATTTTTTTGAGGTCAACTTCGGGGGATCAAAACGGATCCCCACTGCATTCCATTCCACAGATACCGGGGGAGAACCCGGTTAGTGGAAGGGTGTGGCACCAATCTAGATACAATAGGCCAGAGAAGTACAATGGGGGAGAGAGGGATTACAACAGCAACAACACCAACAACAACACATAAAATAACAAGAAGAAGAGCTAACATGAGGACTCAAGGATAAGCCTAGACACAAACCGAAGGATGCCAACCGAACGTCGATTTGCACCACCGCAAAACAGCATACTCGCTGGTTCACCCGTGACCATTGTGTCCTGCACTACTCCTCGTAGCTATGTCGCCCCGCTGCTGGCCTCCATATGAGGGCCAACCAGTGGAATGGGGACTAAAAGTGGTGACGAACACGCAAACCCAAGATGACCAGACACAGTGACCTCCCTTGAAACTGATGGTGACACCTCCAGCACATCTGGGCCCATGTACCACTATTCAACGCCGTCCATGGGGAGGAAACCTTGGAGGGTAATGGCGGTAGCGGTGTAATCTCCACCGGTATTTGATTTTATGACACCATCAAGGAGAGCGCCGACGGAGCAGAGACGCCAGAGGAGGACACTCGTTGAAACATCGGCAACGACCGACAGCCAGGGCCAGTCTCACCCAAGAGGGGCACACCGAGAAAGGAAATGGGAAGGAGGTGGGTGGAGAGGACGGGGAGAGCTCAAAGTGGCGTCGGGGACATAGATGGCAGCAGGTAACGACTCCTTCAACAAGGAAAGTGACATCCACAGACGCCACCATCGTAGAGCGAAGCATGGGGCATTCACCCAGAGACGCAGCCTTGTCGAGCAGGTAGTAGAAGCAGAATCTTCAACGACGCCTCCAAGGAGGGCCATGACGCTAGGTGCGCCAACATCGTCGGACCAGAACAAAGCCGAATAAGGCTTTCGCCTAGATTCCATACCAACCCGGCATGCCGGACTTGGCCAGCCACCACCACTAGCAGCAACAGGCCACATGGCAACCAAGCCGTGCGCTCCGTGGGCCATCAGCGCCGGGCATACCTCTTGAGTTGACGGGAAAGTTCGCCGGCTTGATGTCAAGGAGGACACGCTCCAGCATACTTCACTGCACCGCGAGCACATCTCCTGTGTTGAGGAGCTGACGCCACAGAGGATGACACGACACCTGTGGGGGCCTGGCAGATAGCACCAGGGCCTCGATGAGGGATGGCCACTGTCGCAGCAGGCCCACGCGCACTGGGACGAGGCCAGTTGGCCGTAGACCAAGGCCGCATTGGCCGACCGGTCGCTGGCCACACGCTGTGCCGCGCGTCATGGTGAAACGGCCGCCCCGTCCCCGTGAAGCCATCGATGAGGTGCAGGTACGCCTCCAGGTCACATCGCCCCAGCAGCAAACGCCGCCGTCGCAAAGGGGCAGGGCACGTCCACGATGGTGTGCCACGCTAGTTCGAGGAGGGACATGAGCCACATGGTCGGTGCCACCAGGCCCATAGCCAAGGGTAGCGAGAAGCGACGCGCGATTGTTTGCCGGCCACCTCGGTGGGCGCCCGTGATCTCGATCTGCCGGGAGCCACGCGCGACTGTGCGGGCCACCACGACGCTGGGCGCTGCTGGCCCCTGGAGGCCACTGTGGTGTAGGCCAGCAGCCGCCCGTCGTGCCCATGGTGGTGCTGGCCGTGTCGCGCGGCTTGACGCTCCCAGCGCCAAGGGTGGCCACTGTACCACGCTGACTCCATCGAGGAGCGCCAGTCGCCACGCCCCATCGCC
The DNA here is from genome assembly GCF_019320115.1 of Miscanthus floridulus. Taxonomy (NCBI): domain Eukaryota; kingdom Viridiplantae; phylum Streptophyta; class Magnoliopsida; order Poales; family Poaceae; genus Miscanthus; species Miscanthus floridulus. Next base: position 46,072,458 of record NC_089585.1, read on the forward strand.
GCCATGCGTCAGATCCAGGATGGGAGGAACTGGATCCAGGCTCAGGGGCCCCGAATCTGGTGCATCGAGTCCGCCGTCGACCGTCCAAGCTCCAAAGAGGTTCCCGCACCTAAGTGTTCGCTCTAGTATTCACCTATCACACACTGCAGTGTAGAACAAATATTGAGTACTTAATTATACTTCAAGACTTACCCGTTAGGAGAAAAGAAAAGACTCCAAGGATATGCAAGACTATCTGGCTTGTGGATTTATTACATCTACAGGAGCATTGCTAAACGTGCATCCTTATATTCAATTTTATTAGCAGTCATCGTTAGTTCATTAACTAACCATTCTATATAAGCATCTGTGCTACTTTGAAGCAAGTGGTAAGCAATCAGAACCATTTTGTCATCTTTCATATTCTAGTTCTTACTACGGTACTAGATCGTAGACAAGTCGTAAGGTATTACACGACGATTCGTGAATCAATGTAGCCTAGCTAGGTACCCTAAAACACACGTCCGCTTGTACCCCATACACAAGCAGGATCAACCCACCACTCTCCTGTCAAGGGGTCTAGATCCCTGTCCAAACTTGGACTCCAAGGCCCTACACCTGAGTCTCGGACTCAGTGTGGTGCTTAGACCTCCACCATCCCCACCTCCAATCAGTCAGTCCGGAAAGGGTCGAAACCCACGATAAGAGAGCAACGAGCCTTCCCGCCCCCATAAGCAAGTATGTGCTCAGGATAATAAGTCTGTGACCTGACTAGAATCCAATGCAACGGCCAGTCCTTAACCGACACAGATGGAACAAGTGCAATCCAAGCCTCGCTTGAATGCCAAACCAAGTCTAGATCCAAAGTATCATTCCGCCCGATCTCCAATTATCATTTATATATATTTCATATGATAGTAATATAATAACAACAATAATATTTTTCCTATCTCTCGCGAGTGACATGCAATCACTCGACTTCTATCGGAGTCCTACAACATAGCAATCTACATGATCCTGTCATACAAGTAAGACTCATAGGATAAGGATATATATGTAAGTGGTTTTCATTCAACTCCTTCAAACTTAATGCACAAGCATAAGATAAAGTGCAGAATAATAGGGGTTATGCACCGGGGCTTGCCTATGTAAGATATAACCAAAAGTTAGCATTCCATCAAGGTGACATGATCATTAAGGCACCATCTTTTCTGCTACATCGGTCGACTCCATGATCCATCGTTGTTCCTATTATGGTATACGTGGATGTAACGCAGAAACATAAATTAATCAACGGTAACCGCAACTCTTAAATATACAATTACGCTCCGCAAGCTAACGAGGTAGCTTTAGTGACCAACGTGTTGGTCTGCGTATCCACGTCGTCAAATAAGGCTTTATTCCGAAACAATGTTTAACTCTAAAATCCCAAGGTATTTTGGCATTTTATTGATTTAAACACATATTTTCGAACTAAGGCTCATTTAGCTACCTTAGCAAACTAATTATTATGGAGCTACAAAAATTACAGTGAGTCTAATAATGTTAGGAATCTACTGCAAAAATTTTAGAGCCAACACTACTACCAATTTATCACAAAAGTTCCTATAAATTTATATCTTATAATATTAAGCATCTTAATTTAATTAGATAACTACTAAAAATATTATAAAAATATGTGAACAAAATATACTAGTAGATAGATCATGATTTTAGAAACTTAACAAAATTGATTCCATAATTTTTGGTTACCTATCAAATTTTATAAATTTACAAGTTCACCTTAGAAACTAAATTAGAAAATACATTAGAAATCGAAAAGGGCCGGCGGCAACCGATTCGGTCCAACAGCCCAGGCGGTTCGCACGGAAATGGCCGTGTGTGTAGCAGGCTGGCCCAATAAGCGGCCCGCAACGGGAACCCGTGCGCGCACCCGCACATTTGCAGAAGAACCCCTAGCTTCACAGAATATCACGCGATGTTACGGAACACTATTACACCAGGAAGAGCTTTGCACTAAGGACCCTGGAAAATGCCGCCTTCACCACGAGGAGACACCTACTCTACCCTGCGTTCGTCGGCACGATGACCAGTGGCATAGGCGGCTGCACTAGCACACGAAGCTTGCTACGATGGGGATAAAGGAGTCGACCTCTGCCTATCGCTAAGCGCGTATTCCTAGGTGATGGTTGGGAGCCTAACGGTGACTTCTATCGTGCTGCTCACGGTGGCGGACCAACCACCATGGTGGCGTGAGCGTTCTAGCAAGCTAGAGCCAATAATGGACTAAAAGGGTGGTGATTGAGCATCCACAGCTTACAACGAACATGATCGAGGTGATGGTTAAGTCAGAGATGGCCCCCATAGCACTGGCCATGTGCGCCCGCACCTCATGGTGGCGTGTCGAGCGGGGCACCGACGTGTCACCACGCCGATGGTGAGCCTCCTAGACAAAACAGCACGAGCACCAAGTGGAGGGGGTCAATGCGAGTCTATGGTCTCAAACAATTGAACTTCTATCGCTCCAGTCCTACCTCTCTTCCCAGTTCAAGTTCACGACGACGTCTCGACCGACGACGATCAAGATGCCAAATTGACTGTCCGTAGTGCTTGGCCGAGGATGAGGAAGATGGAGCACCTAATTGATTTCCTATGCCACTTACAAGTGCAAAGACCCGAGCTATAAATGCCCTGAGCAAGGTGAATCGATGGGCGGCGACATAGCAATCTGGCTGGGTTATTTCATGGGGGGTACCAAGTGAACTCGAGCAGCTTAAGATGGCGGCTCCAAGAGCTAGTGGCACCGCGAGCACGTGCACCTAGGTGACAAGACATAGGAGCTTGGTGCGACATGCTTGGATTAGAGCGGCAAGGCCTGAGAGGGCACACCAGCGCCGGCTAGTGGGGGCAAACGCGACAAAGAGGCGTCGCCATCGCCACTGTGACCTTAATGCGGCGATAGTGGCGCATGTCGCTCGGTAGGTCAAACAGAGGGTGGGAGGAGCACCACGTTAGCCTAGTGGCGTCGTCGCCGCCTCGACCCGACCTAGCGGCACAGTGACAACAGGAGTTAGGCCGCGACCAGTCGAAACCGGCCAATGTCGGGACACGGGCGCCGTGAAGCACTGACTGATGCTCGAGCCGACCAGCGATAGTGGCCCAGCCACCGTTAGAGCTCCGCACCAGCAGCGCTCGCGCATGGACCATGACCACGGCATATGTCGAACAAGAGTAAGTGGTGAAGTGCACGAGTTTTAAAGCGAATCTAAACTGTCGATTAACTCGACTAAAGTTCAACCAATTACTCTAACCGAAGCCGGCACTATCCACTAGCTAGCGAAGCAAAACTCACATCCTGAGAGCGACTAGAGAGGGGGATAGAAGCATGCCAACATGAGCTCGTCACGCCGATGCTAGTCCACGAATAGAGCACCAAAACGTGATGCACCACGCGTTCTAAGGAGTTTTGGGCAATTTTTACAAGTACAACGTGACACCCAATATGGCTATAACCTTCACCATGCTCAAGTACACACTTTGACGCAACCAATAGTGCAAGAACATGGATCTAGGGCTTAATCATTTTTGTTGGAATTTAAATGCCAACATGGCATTGTCTATTATCATTTCAGACTTAGAGAATTCAAGGGTTCAGAACTAACATTCCCTAGCACTTTCGCCTTAATTTTTAAAAGGTCTAAACCTTGTTAACTTCAACCAACAATACTCATGCGATAGTTCATACCTCATACTAACCCATAGGAGCAAAATATTTAAGCACCATTTAACTATTTTGCTCAAAATAATTCATAAAAAATGGTACTTTAAACATAAATTCAAATGTTGCCAACTTAACAAAAAAGAGCTTATCTTAACGTCATATTTGATTTTTGAGCTCCCAAAACACTGGTTAACAACATCTATTTTCCAAAAGGTAAAGTTGCATTGTCATCTACCAAGTTTGTACTTTCAACTTTATTTAAGTGTCACATACATGTTCTATAGTATTTTTGCTTAATAAAAATTGGTTTTAAACCCTAAGTGATGTAATATGACTGTTGAATCAACTTTCATTTAGCATTTATGTTGATCGTTTTGAGTTACAGAAATTGATCTACACACTTTATCACATGCATTGACACATAAACATGAGGCTCATGACATAGTTTAGCAAGTTGTTTAAGCGGTAACATCGAGTGTGTTACAGTTGATATCCTTCTCTCTCTAAAATTTGGGCTATATTTAATAGAAGTTAAGTATGTTAGCCCTTAATGTTTTTTGCCTTTGTAAATTTATTTTTGTGAATTTTATACTGCTCAAGATGATATATAGAGTACATTGGTGTCTGATTTAGCAGTAGGACCAACTGTTCTAGATTTTTTATATGTAGACCTACTAAAAAACAAGACTATGAAATAGTTCAAGAAAAATAAAGAGGATTTAAGCATATAAAGATATACTTTCATCTTAGTAAAATAAATAGAAAAGAAGTATCACTGAAAGAGTTCGTTGTTCGTAAAGAAAGCTGGAGCTGCTGTTGTCTTCATTTCATTTCAATTCCATGTGAAAATGATAGATTTAGGTGTTGGGTGTTTGTAAATGTGCACTCATTACGTGCATATCCGTAGTTTAGGACAGTAGCGAGTTTTTTCCATTTTATTTTGGAGATTATGTGAGCATTTCAACAAAAGGAGTCTGTTGACAACAAAAAATGTTCATTTTGTGAAGTTGTCAAAATGTGAAACGGACTTCATCATTGTGTTCCTCTCGTTGAGATGGTCAAGAAACATATATGGAATGTCTAATTCGGAGTCCGGATAAAGAAGTTATGCCCTTGGAAAGATGCCTCGTGTCGGGAGTTCCGACCCAAGTCGGGACTTCCGACTGTCGAAAGTTCCAATGTGTCGGGACTTCTAGGAAGCCTGAAGAAATCTGCTCAGGTGTCTAGGGTTATCCCTACATCGGGAGTTCCGACAAAAGTCAGAAGTTCTGACTGTCGGGAGTTTCGACCCAAGTCGGGACTTTCGACCCAAGTCGGACTTCCGACATACCTGACAGAAAATCCTGTTCGGATCTGGCCTTTTGGATTCCAATCCAAACTATTCCAAACTCGTGGGAAACTTGGAAAATAAGGCTTGGAGAGGTTTCCTACTGGGATAAGACCACCCCTCTATATATATGAGAGGAGCATGGCCGATTGAGTTCCCATCTATCCAATCGTCATACAAACCAATCTATCAACTCCTTATGCCCTAATTCCCCTCTCTCAACCCCTCTTGCTGTTCATTGAGTTTCCTGAAGATTCAGTAGCATCCTAGGCGGCCTTGCTGGTCCTAGGAGATCTCCATGGCTCCTCCCTGACGGGTCTTCTCGGGAGAAGTTTAGGAGCTTTTCAGCCAAGAACAAGCTCTACACGTCTCATCGATCTTTAGATTGGTTTGATCGATTACGCTACATTCTTGCTGCGTGCAGGTTGTGTGCAACCTCTTTGGGCGTCCAAGGCCCTGCTGGGTGTTGGTTTGGGGTCATCCTCAATGTCAACATACTTTTTGGCGACTCCACTGGGGAACAGCGAAGCGAATCAAGAATCAATCTACTAGCAACATGGGAGGCAACGATGGTGCTGCCACCGACAAGGGTGACAAGACCAGCCCCTTCAATGAGGCTAACATGATCTTTCCTCAATCCATGGACGAGCTTCCAGATGAGTTGCGCCAGAAACTTTAGGCCAAGCTCGATGCCGATGTCAAGGCTTTCTTGGAGAGCTGCACCAAGAATCGGCACGACAAGGTCACTCAGTTCCGTGAACCCTCCTACGGTGATGCTACCGCTTCAATCTTCAGGCGCCGAGGAGAAGGGCAATGGAAAAGCTAAGTATGACGAGGAGGTAAATACTGATGCTTATCCTACTCATGCCAATTTTGCTCAGATGTTGATAGATGAAAGAAAATTGCATAGTAATAACCTTCAGCATCTTTCTAATCTACTTCAAGCACGTATGGATAAGTTAGAGGGCAAGACAACCGATTGTGATCAATCGGGTGCCATGCAGCAACCTCAGTTCGGTATGCCTTTGAATTTTTATGAAAATCAAACCTCTCATGCTTCCGCTAGCCAATTTCAATCGGCCCCTTCGGCATCTGAAACGATAAGGCCGGTCAACCTGGTGCTAGCACATCTACACGTATAGGTGTTGGTGCACAAAGTTCGGGTCGAGCTCTTCGAACCGATTATGGAGCATCAACAAATAGAGCTTCAGCGGGCATAATGTTTTACCAAACCCACCGAAGTCACCTAGCCAAATTCCTACATTTAATGTTACTCCTAATGCTCCTACTACCGATTTTGATGATGCTTTGAATCGGTTTAAGGATGAATTGGCTAAATCTCTTGAGAGTAGTTTAGGAGTGCAACTTAAATCTAGTAGGAATACTTATCAAAAGCCGTACCCTTCTACTTATGATTTCATGAAAGCACCTGATGGGTGAGGGTACCTGACTTTCAGAAATTTAGTGGTGATGATAGTAAATCAACCATGGAGCATATTAGCATGTTTCTTGCACAATTGGGTGAGGCTAGTGCTTATGATTTTATGAAAGTTCGTAATTTTCCTTTATCTCTTACTGGCACAGCTTTTGCATGGTTTACTTCATTACCATCTTGTTCTATTGGTTCATGGGCTGAATTAGAAGAGAAATTTCATAATCACTTTTATAGCGGTGCTCATGAAACAAGATTGTCTCATCTTGCATCGGTTCGTCAAGGGCGTGATGAGTCCGTCCATGATTTTTTCAAACGATTTAGAGAGATTAAGAACCGATGTTTCCATTTAAATATTTCTGAAAGAGATTTAACTGATTTATGCTTTGCTGGTTTACGTTCTAGTATTAGAGAAAAGCTTGACCATTATGAGTTTCACAATGTTAATCAACTTATGCAAAAGGTTTCAATTGAATCGCGCTTTAAAGAGTCTCGTGATGCTTATAAATCTCATCGTCAGAATGTGCATTTTGTTTGATTGTTCTGATGATTCTGATGATGATAATAAAGAATGTTTAGCTGCTGAAATTAAATGGCCAGCAGAGAATAAATTGGTTACTTGTCCTTCTCTCAAGCCGATTCATAAAAATCGAATGAGGAAATGAAATTTACTTTTGATTTCTCTAAATGTGACCGAATCTTTGATGAATTATTGAAATTTGGTTATATTAGAATCAATTATACATTGCCTTCAGCTGATGAGTTAAAGAGAAGGGCTTATTGCAAATATCATAATTCTTTTTCTCATGCCACTAATGATTGCAATGTTTTTCGTCGGCAGGTCCAATCGGCCCTTAATGAGGGACGATTGAGTCTTACTGAAATGCAAGTTGATAAGACCCCTTTTCCGATGCACATGGTTGAAGCAGGGGCGCCCACTGTTTTGATTCGTCCAGAGCAAGCCGATAAAGCCCAAGGCAAGAACATGATTATCGGCGAACCACGTGTAGCACCGAATGTCAAAACAAATTCGGGCGCAAAGTGGTGCTTGAGAAGGATGATGAAGGCAAGAACAAGTTGAAGATCACCCGGATCAACGCAATATTTGAAAAGGCAGCGGTGGTATGAAACAACGGTGGCACAGCAGAGGCCGGCTAGGCCAACTCCACCAGTTGGCCAAGCCGACTCCAGCACACAGCAGGGCCAGTCGGCTCAACCACTCAAGGAGTCAGCGTAGCTGACTCTACCACACCTCAGCCAAGTCAGCTGAGCCGACTGCGCCAGTCGGCTTAGCCAACTCTCCTGGTTCCAACAGCTCCGGCCCTCTGGTGTTCGTGTTTTGCGTACATTTGTTCCACAGACCGGAGATTGGCACCTGGAAGACAATGAGAAGAAGAACCAGGGAGAGTTCATGAAGAAGCAATGCACCTTTGACAGGCTCATGGCCAAGTATAAGCAACAAAAGGCCGATTCCCAGAATCGGCGTTTAAAAAAAGAGAGTCTACTCCCTAAGCGGGAAGGTGACAAGATCAAGCAATTGGCGGTGGTGCAACCAAGCTCCGTCTCAGAGAGTTGTTCCTCGTGTTTCTCCTGGGTCCCCGATTCCACCTCGGTTACACCGCAATGGGGTCCTTATGGAGTTTGGGTGCCATATCCTCGGTAGCACCCGTGCATAGCCAACAAAGGTGGGGAGATCCTGCTGGTTCAATTCCAAGACCCTCCGTCTTTAGCCGATTGAACAATTGTCAATCGAGCTCTAGCGTACAAGTCAAGATCGTGTGATTACCTCTAGGACTTTGACTCACAAGAGTCGGGAAAGGCACCAATGCAGCAAGTTTATGTGCCTAAGAAGGTTGAGATTCCCGTCGTTCCCCCACCAAGAGCTAGGCCTCAATCGGTTATCACAATCGGCTCCATGGAAGCTCCCATCACTAATCATGATGGGGATTGTAATCGAAGAAATTCTAGCATCTAAGCAAGACGAAGATCCTAAAGATGTTTTTGGAATTGAAGAGAAGAAACACGTCGAAGGAGATTCCAAGTACCGGCAACCCGTATGGTGTCCTCGTGGGTTGAATAAAACTCAACGGCGCAAATTGCAGCGTGCCCGACATAAGCAACAGAAGAGGGAGAAGCTTGCCAAGATGGAGAATGAAATCCTCAACCCCGTATAGGTCGAAATCCCTCTGGAAGTTCAAAACGCCACTACTACTACCGGCCAGTCGGCTAAGTCGACTCTAGAGTCGCTAAGAACTCCTGTGTTGAGCCAGCTAAGCCGACTCCTGAGTCGGCTGAGCCGACTTTGCCTACCCTTACTGCTTTAGAAGGTCCAGAGTCAACTAAGTTGGCTTCTCAGCTGAGCTGACTCCTGTGTCCGGGTGCCTAGGTATCCTCTATGATTTTGCTACTACTGTTGCTGCTCTGGTTGGCATGGAGGTTCCTGAGGTTCCACAGGAGATGGTTGACTATGAGCCTACTCCAGAGAGAGTGGAGGTCAATGTAGTTGTTTTATCTGCTGATTACTACATCGTGGCAGATGACTCCACGGCAGCAAATTTAATTTTGCAACGGAAAGCGTGTATTTCAGAAACCAGATGACTCCATCAACCATCTCAAGCCTCTACATGTGAAGGGTTATATCAATGGCACACCGGTCCATAGCATGTTAGTGGACAGTGGGGCGATAGTGAACTTGATGCCGTATCCGCTTTACAAGAAGCTCGGTGGCACTGATGAGGAGCTGATCAAGACCAACATGATGATCAGCGGTGTTGGAGGAGGTGCTCCCATTTGGCCAGAGGAGTTGCTAACATGGAGCTCACCATTGGAAGCAAGACTTTGGCCACGACGTTCTTCGTCCCGACGTGCAAGGTAGCTATAACTTGATACTTGGGCGTGATTGGATCCATGCCAATCGTTGTGTGCCATCTAGCTTGCACCAATTTCTCATCCAATGGGTGGGAGATGCTGTTGAGGTCGTGCATTCAGATTCATCGGCTGATGTTGCTAGCCGATGCTCCTACACTCGGGGGCATGATGCTATTGCTTGCTTATCTGGTAGAGATCTTTCTAGTTTTGAATTTATTAGTGTTACCAGGCAAGGTTTTGTTCCTATGTCCTTGAAGCCGATTGATAATCGGCTCAATATCATCATGTAATCATTATTGTAATGGATGCTAACGTTGAATGGTTAAAACATCGTGTTGAACAGTATCGGGCTAATAAGACCGATGCCTGTGAGGCTATTGATGATTTTGATGAGCTCGATAAGTTGGGCCAAGGTTTTACGTCGGCTGACCCCTTTGGAACAAGTTGATATTGAGGGATGGCTTTGTGCCCCGGCCGACGTTTATTAATCAAAATTTGGAAGCCGATTAACAAAGTGGAGTTAATCGCCGCTTCTCAAGGAATATGTTGATTGTTTTGCATGGATTATAAGAGGATGCCTGGATAAGCCGAGAGCTTGTTAGGCATTAGCTCCCTATTAAGAAAGGATTCAGGCCATTCAAGCAAAACCCCATCGATTTAATGTCTACAATTTATGATAGGATTAAAGAAGAAGATTCAATCGGCTGTTTGCAAGCGGGGTTTTATACAGCCATGCAGGTATGCGGAGTGGGTCTATAAATATTGTGCCTGTTGGAGAAGAAGGATCTAGGAAGATCAGAGTATGTATTGATTTTAGAGATCTGAATAGAGCTACTCCGAAAGATGAGTATCCTATGCCTATAGCCGATAGCTTATCAATGATGCTTTAGGACACCGGGTTATTAGCTTTCTTGATGGTAATGCCGGTTTATAATCAGATTTTTATGGCCGAGGGAAGATATGTCTAAGACGACCTTCATATGTCCTGGGTTTTTGTTGGTCTTTTTGAGTGGTTGTGATGACATTTGGGCTAAAGAATGCATGTGGCTACTTATCAAAGAGCTATGACTTTGATTTTCCATGATTTAATTGGGGGGTGATTATGGAGGTGTACATTGATGATATTGTGATAAAATCGGCCGCCCATAAATCTCATTTAGGCTGATTTGCGTCTTGCTTTTGAGAGGATGTGCCGTTATGGATTGAAGATGAACCCACTCAAATGTGCTTTTGGGGTATCAGCTGGAAAGTTTTTAGGCTTCATAATTCATGATAAGGGCATAGAGGTTGATCCCAAGAGTATAGAGAAGATCAAGAAAGTTAAGGCACCTACGTGCAAGAAGGACTTGCAAAGTTCTTGGGAAAAGTGAACTACTTGAGAATGATTTATTGCTAACTTGTCCGAGAAAAATTATTCCTTTCACCCCTATATTAAGCTGAAGGATGAATCTGAATTCACTTGGGGGGCAAAACAACAAGAGGCATTTGAAAAGATAAAGGAATATTTGTCAACACCACCGGTTCTTCATGCACCTAGGAGAGGAGTTCCTTTCAAGTTATATATTGCTGCCGAAGAGAAGGTAATCGGGGCTGTTTTGACTCAAGAAGACGAAGGTAAAGAATATGTGATTGCTTATCTTGGTCACCATCTTTTTGATCCCGAGACAAGGTATGCCCATATAGAAAAAATATGCTTATCACTGTACTATGCTTGCGCTAAGATGAGACATTATCTTTTGTCTAGTACATGTGTTGTTGCTTGATAATCCGATGTGATAAAGCACATGTTATATCGGCCAATTCTTCGTGGAAGGATAGGCAAATGGGCATACGCACTAATAGAATATGACTTGACTTTTGAACCATTGAAAACATTAAGAGGTCAAGTTCTTGCTGATTTTATTGTTGAGCATGGTATTGATTTAGATGATGAAGTCAATTACCGTACTTTTACTCCATGAAAATTATACTTTGATGGATCGGTTTGTAAAGATGGCCAAGGTGTTGGTATTATTCTTATTTCTCCTAATGGTGCTGAAATTAGAATGTCAAGCCGATTAGATTTCTCTTGTACCAACAATCAAACCGAATATGAAGCTCTATTATTCGGGTTGATCATGTTGCGGTCTATGGAAGTAAAACATGTTGAAGCTTATGGTGATTCTTTGCTGGTAGTACAACAAGTTGCTGGTGAATTTCAATGTTTAGAAGGATCACTAAGAGCTTGTCTTGATGCTTGCCTTGATGTTATTGATTATTTTGCCAAATTTCAAATTCAACATATTTCGAGGCATGAAAATCAAAAGGCCAACATGTTAGCTCAGCAAGCATCTGGCTATGATGTCAGTGGACATAATTTCCATATTCAAGAACAATCGATGCATGAAGATTTCAATTTTTCCTGTGTAGGTACAGACCAGTCGGCTCAGCCAACTGACCAAGTTGGCTCAGTCGACTACTCTTCTGCTATGGCCAAGTCGGCTAAGCTGACTACCCTAGTTGGCCAAGCTAACACCTCTAAATCGGTTAAGCCTACCAGCCTAGTTGGTTCAGCCGACTCCCCTATGACCAACCCGATCAATTCGCTTGAGAAGCTATCGAATCGGCCCGATATAACTTCTAGTGATGTTAGGGCTGATTTAGAAGATTGGAGGACTCCCTTGTTGAGATATCTACGTGATCCAAGTGCCAAAATTAATAAAAGTATTTGGCGGAGCGCTTTCAAATATATATTGCATAATGATGAGCTATATCGAAGAACCGCCGAAGATTTGCTGCTTAAGTGCTTGGGATCAGATCAGGCAAGTGTAGCTATGGGAGAAGTCCATGAAGGCATTTGTGGTATGCATCAATCGGCCCCGAAGATAAAGTGGTTATTGCGTAGAGCCAGTTTCTATTGGCCTACTATGATGGCCGACTGTTTTCGCTACTATAAAGGTTGCGAAGAGTGCCAGAAGTTTGGAAATATTCAGCTTGTGCCTGCTGCTGTGCTTCATCCTATCATCAAACCATGGCCTTTTCATGGTTGGGGGTTAAACTTCATTGGCCAAATATATCCCTCATCTTCGAAGGGACACCGATTTATGTTAGTTGCTACAGATTACTTTACTAAGTGGACCGAAGGAGTTCCTTTGAAGAATATGACACACAAGGAAGTAATTAAGTTCATTACTGAGCATATTATTCATAGATTCGACATCCCTCAAACATTAACTACAGATCAAGGGACATCGTTTGTGTCTAAAGAGGTGAAGGAATTTGCCGAATTATATAAGATCAAGTTACTCAATTCATCTCCATACTATGCTCAAGCCAATGACCAAGCTGAGTCTAGTAATAAGACTTTGATCAAGCTCATCAAAAAATATTGAAGAGAATCCAAGGAGGTGGCATGAAGTTTTGTCTGAGGCTCTATGGGCACATCGCATTTCAAGGCATGGTGCTACAAAGGTTACTCCTTTTGAGTTAGTATATGGCCAAGAGGCCGTGTTGCCTGTCGAAGTGAATTTGGATGCATACAGGCTTGCTAAATAAAATGATTTATCAGCTATTGTGTATCATGATTTGATGATGGATAATATCGATGAGGTGACTGATGTGAGATTAAAAGCTCTCAAGGAAATAGAGAAAGATAAAGCTCGAGTTGCCAAAGTATACAACAAGAAAGTCAGGAGCAAATCATTCCAAGTGGGAGAATTGGTGTGGAAAACCATACTACCAATTGGATCGAAGAGCAATCAGTTTGGTAAGTGGTCACCGAATTGGGAAGGTCCTTACAAAGTGGTCAAAGTTATATTCAAAAATTCATATGTGCTAGAGACATTGCAAGGTGAACGTCTCACGAGAGCAATCAACGGGAGGTACTTGAAAAGGTACTTTCCAAGTGTTTGACAAGAAGCCTAAGTGCTCACCAAACAATGGCCGATACATGTATCGCCCTTAGAAAAAATGGCCAATGTATACATCGCCCTTAGCCGCTGAGCAGCCGATGAGATGGGAATCATCGCTGTTTGGTTTTAATTTATTTGATTAAGTGTTTTCAGGTTTATGCATCATTCACCTGAAAACAGGGGGGCATATGTTGACAACAAAAAATGTTCATTTTGTGAAGTTGTCAAAATATGAAATGGACTTCACCATTGCGTTCCTCTCGTCGAGACGGTCAAGAAACATATATGGAATGTCTAATTCAATGTCCGGATGAAGAAGTTATGCCCTCAGAAAGATGCCTCGGTGTTGGGAGTTCCGACCCAAGTCGGGACTTCTGACTGTCGGAAGTTTCGACGTGTGTCGGGACTTCCGGAAAGCATAAAGAAATCTGCTCGGGTGTCTAGGGTTATCCCTACGTCGGGAGTTCCAACAAAAGTTAGAAGTTCTGACTGTCGGGAGTTCCGACCCAAGTCGGGACTTCCGACATACCTGACAGAAAATCCTGTTCGGATCTGGCCTTTTGGATTCCGATCCGAACTGTTCCAAACTCGAGGAAAACTTGGAAAATAAGGCTTGGAGAGGTTTTCTACTGGGATAAGACCACCCCTCTATATATATGAGAGGATCATGGCTGATTGAGTTCCCATCTATCCAATCGTCATACAAACCAATCTATCAACTCCTTATGCCCTAATTCCCCTCTCTCAACCCCTCTTCCTGTTCGTTGAGTTTCCCGGCGAGATTCAGCGGCATCCTAGGCGGCCTTGCTGGTCTAGGAGATCCTCCACGTGCTCCTCCCTGACGGGTCTTCCCGGGAGAAGTTCAGGAGCTTTTCCGGCCAAGAACAAGCTCTACATCGGTCTCACAGATCTTTAGATTGGTTTGATCGATTACGCTGCGTTCTTGCTGCGTTGCAGGTTGTGTGCAACCTCTTTGGGCGTCAAGGCTCTGCTGGTGTGTTGGTTTGGGGTCATCCTCAACGTCAATAGAGTCATTATTTTATTTGACTAATGTTGCTATGCTTTGGTACAAACGGAACCCAACAAAGAAAAACAGAGCTTCCTCTGTATTTTCTCCTACCTAGTACTCACTATATGTTGCTTCTTTGAGACTGTACTTAAGGAGTTGGTTCCCATAACTTTAAGAGCTATGACGTGCGCCTCTAAGAATCTTCTTGCCTAAATGTATGGAAACCACGGTGTGACACTAAGATCTTGTTTGGTTCACGCTTTTTGCCTTGTTATCAGTTTACAATGGAACTGGATCACGTTACTTCTCGTTTGGTTTGGATGTCACGATATCCAATACAAGCATTCGGAAGCATGATACCGTTCGTCTCTCAGCATCAACGGTTACGTGCTAACCAAGCAAAATTGATTTCCAATAAATCGTAACCGATAGTAGAGTCACCCTTTGCATTAACATTCCCGCTCCTCCAAATGAACCAAACAACACCTAAGTTGCAACTCTTATGATATGAAAAAGCCATGGCTACAACTTTGAGAGCAAAATATATCAATGAACTTAAGTCACATACTCACATGTGAGGCAGAATGTGGTGTATCTTTATATAGTTTCCTCTCTGAAATTTGGGCTCAAATAGCAATTAAATTCGCTAGCCCTTGATCTATTCTTTTCATAATTGTAATTTTACGAATTTTGCACGGTTCAGGATGATACTAGAGACATTATAAACTGAGTAGTAGGTCGAAACACTTCAAAATTAGTATATTAAAGGATCTACTGAAAAAATAATGTTTTTAAATGGGTCATGAATGAATGGAAATAAAGAAGGTTTAGGCATCCAATTAGACAGTTATGTTTGAGTAATATGAATAGAAAATAAGGCCTAAAAGGATCATACATAACAAGAAAAAGAGGTTCCACCTAACAGCGGAGATGAGGTCTCTTCGAGAAAGATTTATGATATGCAATTGTTAATGAAAATAATGTTTTCCGTGCAAATTTGCCGTTGACAGCAGCAAGTGAAAAGACGTACTAGGCATCACATGCCATGTCACTGCAGCTGAGGTGCTATTCAGTCTCCGTGCCACATGTATTTCGCTGTCCGGTGGGACCCGCTCACCGAACCCGAAACTCCACGTCACATGAACGGGAGCGGCAACAGGCAGGCAGGCAGATACCACACTGCCTCACCAACAACAGCTGCTGCTTCTGTTCTGCTCACCCTCCCTCCCTCGCCCTCTGCGTTTTGTGCCGTTTGCGATTTCTTTGGAGGAAAAGGGAAGCAAAGCGCGGAAATACTCCACAGATACCACTCACCTACCGCTCCTCCAAGCAGCAGAAGCTTTGCATATCTCCCTCGTCCCTCCCTTTCCTTTTCTCCCTCCTCCGTCCGCACAGCGCACGCGCGGGAGGCCGCCGCCGCCGGGAGGAGCTCCCTCTATATCTCTCTCCGCTGGATCCTCCGGCCTCTCGCGGTCTGGTGGAGCGGAGATCCGGCCGCTCGGGCGTCGGCTGCTTCCTCGTTCTGCCGGTGAGTGAGCTGGCCTTCCTTGTTGGAATCCTTGGTGGGTTATTCTTATTTCCTCTGCCTCTGTGAGATGTTCTTGTTCCCAGTCAGATCCAAATGCCCCCCGTTCCCTTCCTCTATCTCTCTGCCCATTGAGTTTGCTGTGGATTTTACGTGTAGCGCGGACTCCATCCATGGTGTGTGATTAGCTTCTTCTGCTTGTTCCACAGCGTTCAGGATCATGCCATTCGGCCCCCCTCTTGGACCAAATTGAGGTTGCTAGTGCATCTTGTTATTTAGAAAAACACAAAAAAAAAAAAAAAAAAATTCTTGATGGCTTCATTCCCCACAGCCGCCACAGCCGCAAACACGATGGATGGAAACTAATGTGCTAGCTGTTGATCCTTGCGTGTACCGGTACCCGTACCGCGATCGCCATCGCTGGAATTTATTACCCCCTGTACACGCATCGGACTGGATTGGAGCACAGCTGGGAGTCCACCTTCCCTTGCTTCCCTTCCAGCCCAAGATAATGTACTCCCGTGTACTGCCCGCCTTAACTGCTCCCATTTAGTCCAGGCAGCTGTCCTTCCTATGTGCATGTTCCGTGGATCCAGATTCATGCATTTGCATTTTGCTGCGTGGAGTTGATATTTCCTGCATTGTGTGATGTCAATTCTTGGCCTACATGGGCAGCTAACTCGTTCGTCTGTTTTTCCCCCTTTGGTCTGTAGGAGCAAGAAGCTGGCATCCCGCCATGTCGGCACCGATGCCCTCCCCGACTCTGCCCTCCCCGACTCTGAAGGATCATCTCTCCACGCCTACAGGCCCCCTGCATCTCAAAGTATGGGAGGTCATATGCATTGCCTTGGGAGCTTTCATGGTGCTCATCTTGTTTGTCACCGTGTGGCTCACGATCAGGAGCAAGAAGAGGGTAAGGCGGCAGGCATCCGCAAATATCCCAATCACCCAAATCCCTGCAATTTCCAAGGAAATCAAGGAGGTGAGGGTGGAGCAAGTGCCGGCAAGCGACTTTGTGGCGCATGATGGCGTCCTCCTGACGATCCAGGACAAGTCCAGCGACCGGGATTCCGACAAGGTCATGGCCCATTCGGGTGTCAGCAAATCGAGGCGTGGTGATGAGAGCCATTCGGGATCATTTCGCTACATGGACAAGGATGCAGGATTCCAGTCAGCTGAGGAAGGCGGCTCTGGAACGTTTCGGCAGGCTTCAGCTAATGCCATAACTGCTCCTTCACCTCTGGTTGGCTTGCCCGAGTTTTCATACCTTGGTTGGGGTCACTGGTTTACGCTGAGGGATCTGGAGCTTGCTACCAATCGCTTTTCAAAGGACAACATTATCGGTGAGGGTGGATATGGTGTAGTTTATCGTGGCCAGCTGATCAATGGCTCCCCTGTTGCTGTCAAAAAGCTTCTCAATAACCTGTAAGCCTTCCTTAGTTCCTTATCTAATCTCAGCTCATTTTTTTTTCTGTTTGTTCTCTCCACATCTTATCTTCGCCATCATCGTACACCAATAGTGCATTTAGTTTCTCCAATTGATGTTTTGTGAATCTATAGAGGTCAAGCTGAGAAGGAATTCAGAGTAGAAGTTGAGGCTATCGGTCATGTTCGACACAAGAACTTGGTCCGGCTTCTTGGTTATTGCGTGGAGGGTACCCAAAGGTAATTCCTATTACATCTGCAATAAGCATGGCATTTTCTGACACCATTTCTAACTTGAAATGAATTTTTCAGGATGCTTGTCTATGAGTATGTGAACAATGGAAACCTAGAGCAATGGCTTCATGGAGCTATGAGTCAACATGGCTCCCTTACATGGGAGGCCCGCATAAAGATTCTTCTTGGGACTGCTAAAGCGTTAGTGCAAAATACACTTTAACCTTTTGTTACCATTGTCTCTTGCATTATTTTCTCATCCGCCTTAGGATATTAATGCTGTAAAAGTTCTAAAGCTCATTATCTTTCTACACGGGGATAATTCTATTATAGGAATTAAACAATACCATAACACCCCTCAATTCAATGTAAGTGTAACTGAGATTAAGCTAAAAACTTCCAATTACTATTTGCATTGCCTTAATTGTTGCTAAACTTGCATAATATGTTTTCTCCTTTCAGTTTTATCATGCATGAATGATTGAAATGAAAACAAGAATTTTTTATATTTGTCCGCAGGCTTGCTTACTTGCATGAGGCGATTGAACCCAAAGTTGTGCACCGTGATATCAAATCGAGCAATATTTTGATTGACGATGAGTTCGAGTCCAAAGTATCCGATTTCGGTTTAGCCAAACTTCTTGGTGCTGGAAAGAGTCATGTCACCACTAGGGTTATGGGTACCTTTGGGTATGTTCCACTATTTGTGACCAAGGTTTCCATGGAATTATGTTAGTACAAGGTTATGATGGTCTGAATTGACTCACTGCAGGTATGTGGCACCAGAGTATGCAAACACTGGGCTCTTGAACGAAAAGAGTGACATTTACAGCTTTGGAGTTGTTCTCCTAGAAGCAATTACCGGAAGGGATCCTGTTGACTATGGCCGCCCACCAAATGAGGTATTGATAAATTGGTCAATATTTGCTTTAGTGCTAACCTATATGTTAAGACATTGCTTGTGTAGTTAGATATGTTTAGGTTTGAAGCATTAGGAGGAGACATCTCACCAAATTGAGTGATACTTAAAAGTTCTGTACTGTTTCTGTTGGCACTGGAATGCTTTGTGTTGGCAAAGAAATTGCTCTATACATCCAGTACATAGTTCATTTTGTGGCTCCCTGTGGATCCTTCATTCCTTCTCATAATTCATGAGAGAACGTTCATGACAGAATGTAATGTTGACTAGATTCAGTATTTGCTGTTTCCTTCATGTGAACCCTTTGATCAACCTCCTCTCATTTTTTGCTTACTAAAGCATGTGCATGATGCTTGACATAAAAGACAATTATTTTTAGAAAAAAGACATAAAAGGCAAATAAGAGCTTACTGTTGAAATGGTTGTTGGCGTGTTCCTTTAAGAATTTTCTAACAACACTTTGTGGTTGGTCATGTATAAAATATGCATTGTGTCCATTCATATTGCTTGTTCGAACTGATAGCTTTGCCACTGTTTTACATAATTGGCATTAATTTATTCAGATGAAGTGGTTGGCTATCCTAGAATTGGAAAACCTACTGGCAGTGTTATTAGTTGTGTCAGCCTTCCAGATCATCGTAGCTAATACAAATCTCAAGGGCCAATTTATACCAACTTAGCTAATACAAATCTCAAGGGCCAATTTATACCAACTATTTTCTTGATACAACCAGCGTAAACTAGTAATGTTTCTATATATTGCTATCAGTAACCATTCTTTGATGGATATATTACTGTGTTGTTTAGAGATCACAATAGTATATGCGTAAATAGCACAACCGCTAAAGTGTTGTCCACAATTTCAGTAAGAACTTAACAATGGCCATATCTGTTTGACCCCCATGATGCATTGTTTCATGAAAATAGGAAATGGTATCTTCCACTTCTCTAGCTGAACATATTTTTGCCATTTGCAGGTGAATCTAGTTGACTGGCTAAAAATGATGGTTGCCAGCAGGCGGTCTGAAGAAGTAGTGGATCCCACCATAGAGACACGACCTTCGACGAGAGCTCTAAAGCGTGCACTTTTGACAGCTCTGAGGTGTGTGGATCCAGACTCAGAGAAGAGACCGAAGATGGGTCAAGTTGTCCGGATGCTGGAATCGGATGATCCAATTCCTCGAGGGGTATGTCCTAGCAAAAGTAAAAATAAAAAAATTAACAAAAATCCTTGTTTAGTTCATAGTTAATATACTGCTGGTTTCCGTTATACCTACTTAAACCTTCATACTGAAAATATAAATTCTCGCAAGCAGGACAGAAGATCTAAGCACCACCGTGGAGGGAGCACAGAAATGGATTCGCAAAGGGAAAACAACTCTGACACGGAGAAGAGCGACAATCCAGATTCGAAACCTAGCAGGAGCAGAGCATCCTCGTCCAAATGAGCACACCAGCATTTCACCTATTACAGTCTTCGGTACATTGCATGGTCCAGACTACTTCCATTTTACATTGCTGACGAATTGGTTACTGAAAGCTCTGAAGCTTGTACGAGCTGAAGAAAGATCTACTTTTCTTTTCTTTTTGTTGTAACGATTTATGATTTATTTGTAGAGAAGGTATTGGTTTTTTACTTATCAATGTGTACTTACCGGTGATCTTGACAATTGCTGCTGTAAGTTTTTAACATTGTGTACAGGCGTAGCATCATGAATACTGGCGGAATCCCCGTAATATTTGTAATGATAATGATAATGTTTCAATTGAAAGCCCTCCCTCCCATTTGAGCCAATAATACATGGTCAATTTACTCAGAAAAATCATAAACGAAAAAAAAAGGTCCCGGTTGTTCCAGTGCAATGCTAGATGTCTTTAGTTCAATCATG
Source organism: Miscanthus floridulus (assembly GCF_019320115.1). Lineage (NCBI taxonomy): Eukaryota > Viridiplantae > Streptophyta > Magnoliopsida > Poales > Poaceae > Miscanthus > Miscanthus floridulus. The sequence goes on from NC_089585.1 coordinate 46,092,676, forward strand.
TCTCAGTCTCAATGACGGAAATTGAGCCACTTGTTACTGATTTAACTTTTCTAGAATTTTTTTAGCACAACCTGGCCTTCATGGCCTTTCATTAACAGATGTAGCTCTAAGACCTAATTCTCAGGAGAAAAGTAATATTTCATATAATAAATTAGTCATCACTATAAACCTTTCCGTATTCATGCCCCTTGCATATTTGTGGAAACGAAAATTTGAAAGTCCTCAAACAAGGTTTAAAATTGTATTTTGAATAACCCTACAAAGCTTCAAAATTCCCTAAACTAAGCTTGGGCTGAATCTCGGCCCAAACCTCCCCTTCTCTCCCTCTCTTTCTTTTTCATTTCTCAACCCATGTCTCCTATCGGGTACGGAACTGTTTCTAGCGTGGCTATCGGGTACGAAACTGTTTCTAGCCCAAGCGAGGGCGTGAGCGGGATGCGGACACGGGGCGGGAGAGCTGCGTACGGACGCGAGATCTTGAGTGCTAGCCCTTGAGTAAAAATGACAAGGATGACACGCGAGCCCCGTGTTAGTGTGAAAAAGAGGGAATAGCCAGGCTGACACTAGGAAATGGGCCAACTCAACATATGCAAAAAGGAGGGTGGCCCTCGCGTCGCATCCCGCCCAGCGCCAATGTCCGTGTCTGTCGTAGGGCCACGCCCCCACCGCGCCCGCATGGGAACCCACGTGGGCTACGTCTACGCCCCAGCAGCAGCAACAGGTCACTGTTCGTCAGCCACCTGTCGGTGTTTGATGACCGACAACTCGTCATAGGGTTAACCGGGACGATGGTTGGTGGGCTTCGACGCCTCAATTTAGTTTTGAGACATTCAGATATTATCAGTGGCTGACCCAGGAAATATTTTAGGGGGGCTGAACAACACTGTGGTTCGATCTTAAGTCTCAGCCCCCCTACACTATAGAACTTTGCCTAAAAATTCATAGAGGCTCCACAGGGATTTCACTGCTTCGATCTGGGTAGGGGGGGCTTGAGACCCCCCCGCTGTGTCCGCCCCTAGATATTATATTTGCAACATACGTCTGAAACAGATGAAACATTTGAAACATATGTTTATAGGCATAGCAACATATGCAACATCCATATCTACTTTTGCAACATCCAGATAAAACACTTGCAATATAAGTATAAAACATATGAAACACTTGAAACACTTGAAACATGCGGGTAAAGTCATAGCAACATATGCAACACCTAGATGGAACACTTGAGACATAGGTCTGAAAACACCTGAAACACTTGAAATATAGGACTTGCAACATGCGTATATTATCATTGCAACATATGCAACATCCCAGATCTACTTTTGTAACATCCAGATGAAACACTTGAAACATAAGTCTGGAAACGGCTGAAACACTTGAAACATAGCGTCGCCGGTAACCACAGCCCCACCTGATGGGGAACTGCGGTAGCAAGGAAGATCGGGTCAGGGAGATGACGAGAGCCGCCCAGCATACACCTAGGTGCAGCCCTCTCCTTCCTGCCGCGGTGTCTTCGGCCAGCTACGGTGCATGCCATGGTCGCAATGACGCGAGGTGGATGGGGCGTGGCGCGGGGCGTGGGGGAGTGCGGAATGGGGGCAGCGTGCGGGCACCCACGCTGGAGAAGGCCACGGCGGACAAAGAAAGCGAGCTGCGGGCAAGCGACTCGGTGGATGCACCAACGACGGTCGCATGCGTCGGTGAGAAAGAAAATGTCGTTGTCTTTTCGAGTGTAAAAACACTTAAGGTGGAGGGAGCATACCTGTTGGGCCTGATGGTTGCGCAGGACGGAGAATGGACCGTCCGTGCCTGGATGGATGCTCTCACGTTTTTTTTATGAAACACGAGAGGTTGGAGCCCATGCTGAAATTTTATTAAAACTGATCTCTGTCTTCCCCCCTCTCCATCCGTCACTCAATGTGAGTCCGCCAAAAAAAAAAATGTATGCGGCGGTGTCCCAGTCCGTATGTCTTGCGACACCACCCAACGGCTCGACACGTGGCATGCTGCCCCATCGGGTGCACGCTCGAGCCGTCCGTGCCTCCGTTCTGCCACCAAGCTAATTTAGAGTCTGCAGCAGCCACCGGCTCGTTCAACCTCATCTCCATCCACCCGTTGTTGCTGCCAGGGAGGCCGGCGACAGCAAGAGCGCCCCTCCGATGAATCTGATTCCGACGAAATTGCATCTTTGCTGTCCCATATGGTGATCAGGAGCCAGCCAGACACGGAGCAGGCTTCCCCCGACCCCGAGTTGCTGAGCATGCTGGAGGACATAGCACCACCATCTGAATCATATCCTGACGCCGCCGGTGACCAAGCTGATGCTGAACCATAGATATGCAGCTTCCCTAGGTGGAGAGGCCACTTCTTCTTATTCGTCTCAATCAACATTTGGAGGGTTATTCGATCTTTGTGATGGTTATGTGTTTCAGACATGCGTCCATGTTAGGAACAAGCCTGCAGTGTGCTGTGCCCCTCCCGTGGGCAGTGGCTGTCTGAGAGAACATTTTGTGTTGTCGATACGATAGCTATAATGATTGAAATGAAATTCAGTTTTGGTTCTATCTGGATGCCGCTAATAGGACATCGAGTCCAGGTGCTGCTCCTGTCCTGCCCTCTTTTGCATGTTTTTCTGCTATACACACTCGCCATTCCCCATAAACTACAACTGCAAGTCCAATTTACCGGCTGCTTCCACTGTTACATATACCGGCTGCCATCATAGTTATAATACTCCGAGTTTGTAGTAACAGAACAGCAAAGAGGATCTGCACATAGGAAGCCAAGTGCTGCATTTTTGCATTCCAAAAGAGATATACACCTAGTTTGCGGTAACAGAGCACTAAAGAGGATCTGCAGTGCACATAGGAAGCCAAGTGCTGCATTTTTGCATTCCAAAAGAGACCAAACAGTTGGTATCATCCATCCATGATCCATCGCACACCATTTTCTAGAACAGGTTGATGACAGGGCACACAAGCAGGGGACATCGCTTACAAACAATGTACAGCACAAGCCACATACACAGTGGCATGAGCATGGCAAAGCTCTTCTCGGCGCCAAGACTTAACAGTCATGACACAGCAACCCAACGCTCCACAAGACGGTCTTCTTCCTGAGCCCAAAGTCGTCACGTCACACACAGGACCATGGCCATCGTTGGTGATGAGGAATCACAGTCCAGATCGCTCTGCTGCTGCAGCAGCGGGGGAGGCCGACGAGGCAGAAGGGCGGTTGCCGGGCCGGCTGTGCAGCAAGGGGTTCAGGGCCTTGACGACGATGCTCATGTTGGGGCGGAACTCACCCTCGTACTGCACGCACAGGGCGGCCACAGCAGCCATCTGGTGTACGTACAAAAACAAAACATGGGTAACATGGTAAGAATCATATCATCAAGATTTGTGTTTATCTTTTGTCCATCCAAACCACATACTGTAACCACTTTTGAAACAAAGTTTTTCAATGACAGTACTCTCTTGCAGTGCTTTCGGAGCAGGATTAAGTGTTACGTTGTGAAATTCCACTTTCAGGTTTACATGGAAATAAGATTAATAATATTTACCTTGGCTACAGCCTTTGGAGGGTATTCATCTCCGAGCCTTGGATCCACGCATTGCCTCACCTTGTCTTCACTAAGCCTCGGTGTAGCCTTCATATATAACCAAGAATTTAGTTGCTTTGTTAGCTTCATGCCTTTCATCCTCGTCAAAAACATAGAAAAAATTCCCAGGTAAATGGAAAGGCCCATACCCATGTCACAAGGCTCTGCTGGCCACGGGGCAGTGTGTGGTCAACTGGCTTGCGACCGGTTAAAAGCTCCAGCAGCACAACTCCAAAGCTGTAAACATCACTCTTCGTGCTAAGCTGTCCAGTCATGGCATATCTGAAAACCCCCAAGAGAAAAAGGTAAAAGAGTGTTCCCAAATCCTAACTGAAGATGAAAGCATATTTGGGATGCATACTCTGGTGCATGGTAGCCAAAGGTGCCAAGAACACGAGTAGAGTGGAGGCGCGCAGCCATGTCAGGGGCCTGGTTTGAGATGTCAAAGTCTCCGATCTTTGCAACGTCATGGTCAAAGAGCAGTATGTTGCTGGACTTGATGTCGCGGTGGACCACTCGAGGGTCCGCCTTCTCGTGGAGGAACTCGAGCCCACGAGCCGCACTTACGGCAATCCTTGCTCGCTGCATCCATGACAGGACTGGCCCTGGCTGAGCTCCCTTGACACCCTTTTTACCTGTGGACATGGATCAGTCACACATCAGCCCAAACTCAGCAGGCTTGATTGGATTAGGCATCAGCGACAGGTTCATAGTAGTTAGCATGGGGGCAACTGCAAATAGTACCTTATGGAGCTAGATAAATGTTTTCACAAGCAATGAAAATGATAAAAACACTGAGCTTATGGAAGGAGATGGAAGACTTGCTCCCTACCATGGAGGATATCATGCAATGATCCCCTTGTTGCATACTCATAAGCCAGAACGCGGGTGCTCCCTTCGGCACAGTATCCGACGAGTTGGACAACATTCTCATGCTTCAATCTTGAGACAGCTGAAACCTGCAAAGGAAATGGGAGTGAGAACTGGAGCATCTGGACGAGGAAACATTATATGAGAGAAGTAAAGGTGGCACAACCTGCACAAGGAATTCTTGATCAGGCTGTTTGCTGGAGTCAAGCTTCTTCACTGCAGATTTCGTCCCATCTTTCAGTACACCAAAATAGACTCTGGCATATGAGCCCTCGCCAATGAGTGCATCACTGCTGAAGTTCTTTGTAATTTCCTTCAACTCTTCCAGGTGAATGGCCGGTACTGCAATTGGCTGAGCTCTGCCTGTGGGGACGACAGGGGTTGGGGCTGAGGGCCGGCTAGGTCCAAAGTTATCAACTGCATACGGGAAAAAAGAAATGAAAATAACGATATGTGCTCAGGAAACCCCATTTGTGGTACTAGTAAGCATGATAAATGTTTGTTTAACTTCACTCATATATCTTTATGTTTCCATGGAACCAAACCTGGAAAATAACTAAAACAGTATCTTGTATGTTCAGGGGAACAGGATTTTTGTACCACAGGGTACACAACAAAACCCTTAGTACCACCAGAGTCAAAATAGTTGGCAATCACATTGCACAGTTCAGTACAACATTCAGCAATCAATTCACCCGGCTCTTTTGGATCCACTATTTGACACACCAGGACAGGTTTTCAGTGAAGTAAATCATATTTAGTCGTGTCAAAAACTATATCGAATAAGGATACAGAAATTCACTCAAAGAGGTAATAAGGATTCAGGAAAGACGAAACAGAGATCATACATAAAAACTCATGTTCACGAAGAATTGTTAGCATGCTGGTTCTATAGACTAGCTTTTCTTAGCAAAATAATGCAATGTACTGAAGACGACGACTGTAACTATGGAAATAAAATAAAGTTCTTCGAATAATGCAATGATAAACATGTTTATGTCAATGTAGTAACAAATTTAGGTGGACGACCGAGTACAGTTGAGTGGCATGTTTATTATGTCCCCCCTTTCTTTAAGAAAGGCAGAAAGCTGGGTAAGCTAATGTCAGACAGGTAGTTGCATTTCTTATGCCAAAGAATTTTCTGCGAACATAATAAATTGTTGGAAGACAGACAGAACACCATCCCCTTTGCATTGTTCGATCAGGTAGTGCCATCCACGTTTTGTGAAAATCAGTGCCTTGATTGTATCACACAATTAACTTTTTTTTTTACTGAAATTCACAAATTAATCGTTGTTACCATGACAAGAAGTGATGAAAAGAAGAGAGAGAGAGAGAAGTGGCAACCTTGAGCAGGGATAGGAACATAGGCGTCGTCATGCTTCTTCCTCCTGCCAATGTCGTCGTCATCGGCCACGCAGCAGCATGAAAAGCATCCCATGGCCGGCTCCCTAACCTTGCATAACACATAGACATTTACATGACTACTGTATCGAACCAAGAACGAGCCAAACATTTGCATTTCACACATTTATTGAAACTGAAAACTGTCTGCATGTCCACGCACTAAAAAAATATCGATAGATTTCAGAATGTCTCGCGGTAATATTTGTAAGATACGGCATTTGCGTACGGGCGCTGAAGAAAACGAGAAGATAGAGATGGACTGACGGAATTTGCCATGCGAATATGTGATGAATTTAATCGGAGTTTTTCTTTAGCACCAATCAGTAGGAAAACGTACGTTGAGACGAAAGGCAAGGAAATAAAGAGGAAAACGTACGTTGAGACCGAATATGCTCTATCACCGCTTCAAGAACCAAACTGAACGGTTACCGTCTACTTATCCGGCGAGATCGAGGATCGAGAGACCAAGCCGGCGGCGACCAATTTCTTAACAAGCACGAACAAGGAGGGTATACAAGAACAACCCAAAAGTCTTGAGAGAAAAGGATAAAATCCGACGGAGTTCACCAGTTGGCATGTGCGATTTAAAATTTTTACATGCCAAGTCAATTAAGAAAAAAAGCAACAAGAGAGGCGGCGATAACTACCTTTCTTCCTTCTTCTCCGACCTTTGATCTTGGGGGAGCGAGAATCGTAGTACCGGATGGGATCAAGAACAATGCGAGGGGAGTGCTGTGCTGATGGCTGGGGTGCTGGTGAGAGGAGGGGATGAGGAGGAGGAGGAGGAGGAAGAGGAAGGGACACGACGCGGAGGCCTTCCCTCGACGCCCTTCCTTCCCCTTCTTCTCCTCTGCTGTGGAATGCCTGGCCCGGCTTACTTGTTGCCGTTTCCGTTCCGTTTTTATTATTCCCGTTCCCGTCCAGTCCGTCCGTCCGTCCCTTCCTCGCCTCGGCTTCCACCACCACTCGCCAACTGGAATGCACACAGCACACACCCCTCTTCGCTTTGCTATTCTTGTCACCTCACCTGCTATGCCCGTTGCCCGTACATACATGCAACGTTTACTACTGCTGATCTGGCACCTGGCTACCTGCTGTCGTGGATGTACCAACACAACTCCAGCCTTCTATCTATAGAAATACGTAATAAAAACAAAAGCTAAAGTTTGATAGAAAAATGGAAAGCATTTATCCCTCGCTTTTTCCTCATCCAGTTTGAAACTTTAAATTATTGTTTGTAGTATAGTAAGTTATCCACAATTTTACATGCCTTTTTACACCTTCGTCCTTGTTGGGATGTTATCGGATTCACCTCAATCCACAATGGTACGGATATTTTTCGACCGTATTCGAGGCCGAATCTGTTTAGAGGGGTTCAAATCTGTCCGTATCCGAGTCCGGATATTCAACATCCGATACCGTATCCATATCCGAATACTCAAATCGCATATTTATAATGTCGATATCCAATCATATCCTATCCGGCATGGCTGATACTATCCGTATTCGAATCCGAATCCGAACAGAAATATGAAAACAAATGTAATATCAGTGATATCCGTTCGTATCCGATTCGTTTTCATCCCTAATTGGGGTGGACTGGTGTGGCAGAACCTCCGAAGTTATAGGGCCCACATGCACCTGTCACTGTCCGATGACTTTTGACATTTATGCATATGTTTCAATAACTTAAAAAGACTGTCGGGTGTCCTCGGGGAACCCCGAAAGCATCCACGATTTCCGAGCAGGATCACGTTACAGAGTCATTGCAGTATTACAACATTTATTCAAATATCAAAACCAGAGTAAAAACAGCGGAAGTCTTACGATAACATAGTTTACAAACCAGTTGTTTCAAACCTTACAAACTAAGTTCGATAATTATTACAAACCATAGTAGTAGTGGAGTGGCATAATTAATATAGACATATCACACAAAATAAACATCCTGCCTAAGGATCACACATTTACTTCTCATCGTCAGAACGAACGATAGTCATGCAGCACGATCCAAAACAGATCTGCTCATGAGGCTCACCTGCAACAAGGGTCAACGAACCCTGAGTACGAAAGTACTCAACAAGACTTATACGAAATATTAACTGATAAACTCAGTAATGCAGGCTCAGGGATTCAAGGTATAGCTTTAACAATGATCAAAGTTCTTTTGCGTAAAAGCTCTTTTAACAATATTCTTTATATAGAAAACTTCTCAAGAATTATATACAAAGCTGACACGATCCGCACTGAGATCATGAAACTTCATATTCAACACCTTCACAAGCCTTATTCAAGTTCCGGTTATTAATTCTACGATGATGAACAGTGAGTTGAGTCTCCTTAACCGAGGAGCAATGACGATTCGAACCGATTAAGCCCAGCTGGGGATTCCAGACCACACGACATATGCAGGTCCCCGACCTACATATACCAACCTACCCTCGGATCCCCTAAAACAAGAACGGGTCTGCGCCACCTCGAGAACACAGTACTCCACCATTCCAGCCCATGGCCACGTGGGTACACGCTATTCCCGCCATCTCTCCACTCTCAGTGTGCGAGTAGCCATTCTCGTAATAGAATTGCCAAGTTCAGGCTTACCGGAGTATGTGGTTAGTACTACAAATTCTCACCTCATGCAATTCAACAACGGACGTGCCTTAATCGACACAGGCGGAAAGACTCCGCTCACAAGACCTCCATGTCTGGTGGCTCACACTCACCGAGTCCGCCCGGTCTAGATTTATTACTCCACATTCCCATATCACATGCTAACATAATTAACCAATGTTCCATTTAAAACTTGTAGGTGGCAGTAGTCACCTGACTTTCATCGTTCTACGCATAGCTAAGCAAAACTAGGCATATACGAGTTTAAAAAATGGTAATATGGTAAACATGGAATAACAAGGGTGGTAATGCACCAATTAGGCTTTTACTTAACTCCTAATCACTTAATGCAGTAACGGAAAGCAAAAGCGAAATTAATTTGTAAAACACAAGGTAGGGTTGTATGCATCCGGGGCTTGTCTTCGTTGATGGAAAAGTCCGGTTCCTGCAACGTTTCACAAGTATTCGATCCGACCTCAACAGACGGATTAACTTCTTCCACGACTTGATTAACTACCACGTGTTCACCTTCGTTCACTACACATAGTAACAATGTCATGTTTAACATGATGCGGAATACGAAACATGATGCTCTATGATGGATGCAAAAATTAACAATTTGAATACAACTTTCCTTCGCGGTACAGTTGCAAGTCAAACTAATCAAACCTTTTTCACAACACCCAAATCAATTGCCAAGGATCATTATCAACTAATGACCCAAGGTCATCACTCAATCCAAAAGTCCAAACAAAAACCTAAATCATTAAAAGTTACTATTTGCTTTTATGAATTAATTATTTAATTCAAAATTATGAAATAAATCAACTTATTCTAATTGAGCTCAAAATTTTAGTACATGTTCATTACCTGGTGACTAAGTGGCAAAATAAATTTCATAATTTTTGGATAACTAAATAAGCCTAGAAAAATCATGGAAAGTCATTTATTAATTAATTGAGCAATTTTTATCATATTCCAAAAATACTGAAAATCAATATTTCAAATTTTTGTAATATAATATACATCATAGAGAATTCACACAAAAATTTTTATAATTTTTGGAGCTCTAAATAATTCTACACAAAAATAACAAATTACAGCACTATTCATTTAAATCTGAAAAACAGAAAATTCATTTTGAACGTTGAGTCACTGACATGGTGACCCCACCTGTCATCTTCTACCTCGCGCTTTGACTACGGCGATGATGGCGCTGACCGGCGATATCTCGCCGCCGGTGAGTCCAACGGCGACGGCCAAGGTACCTACACCCTCCCCGAGACTAGGCGCATCCATTTTGAGCACAAGCCTGACTAACTATGGACTAGACCGAGCACTACGTCGGCCATGGCGGCCACGACGGCGCGGCTACGCTACGCCGGCGAAATGAAGCCGAAAACGGTGAAACAGAGGGCATGGGAAGGTCTAGTAGCTCACCACGAACACGTTGGAGCAAAGAACGAGACCGGATAAGCTTCGGTGACACGGGTCGACGTTGACAGCGGTCATGGCGGAGCGATCTTCGACGACGGCGATGCTCCGGTAGCTATGGTGGTCAAAATGAGAAACCAATGAGTCACAAAGCAGTACATCATTGCGGCGAAGCCGAAGCAAGACTCAGTAAGGGCAAGAGACTCACCGTAGCGCGCTAGCCACGGCGACGCGCACTCCACGGTGGTGCTGCTGGCCATGAGGAAGAAAAGCGCCGAACGGCGTTTCCCGATGATGGCAAGCGACCAGGGCTAGTTATTTAGGTGTGCAAGGATGAGACGGAGCTGGGACAAGCTTATCAGCGACGGTGAAGCACTATGGCATCAACACGAGCTCGCCGGAGTTATGGCCGTGGCGTCGGAAAAACAGAGCAAGAGAGCGGAGGCAAACAGCGATGGCCAAGGCTAAGTAGAGCGGCTCAGAAGCGCAAGGAAGCTGCACTGTGGCCTTCACCACGCCAGCGCGATGTCAAAGACGGCCACGACCGCGCCTGGAAGCAAACTGAAGATCGCCGGCCATGTAGCTAGGGCGGTGAGTACTGTTCACCGAAATTATAGATTTGCCATTCAGTTTCAAATTCAAATTACTCCCAAATTTGTATAGCAACTCAAAAATCTCCAAAAATAAAAGTTGTTTAAAATCAAAAGTTCTACAACTTTGCTTTTATAACCAACCCCTAATTCTATCTAGATTTTGAAATGATCTTTTAAATTCAAATAGGGGATATTTAACGAATTACAGCCTTTTTGAATTACTCAAAATTTTTCTAAACAACTTGAAAAACTCCAAAAACAAACTTTGTATAACTTGCCAAGCTCTACACTTTTTCTTTTGGGCCCAACCCCAAAATATGCTTAGATTTTGAAATGGATTTTCAGGGTAGGGTTTAAATGTTGAAAAGCGGGGTTTTCTGGAAAAATTCAAAATCCAAACAAATATTGAACTTGAGTCAAACAATACAATTCAACATTCATTACACAATTGTAAACTTGTTTTAGTAAATGTACATCAAAGTTTTCACCAAATGCCAAATGCTTTGCAATGCATATGATGACATGTTAGATTTTAATATTTAAACACCCGAGGTGTTACAATCCTTCCCCCTAAAAGAAATCTCGCCCTGAGATTCAAAGCCATAGGGTAAGTAATGGAAAAGAAAATGTGTCAGTCCAAAAACATCCAAAACTTGCCTATAAAATAGCTGAGGTTCCTTTACAAAACACAACTTGTAGCAACCGAGCACAACTAACACTACTCTATTCTATATTGACGCTAGAAACTCTGGAAACTTTTCTAACAAGTAATCTTCTGATTCCCAAGTAGCTTCCTCTTCTAAATGTTGATTCCATTGTATTTTATAGAACTTGATTGTCCGTCTTCGAGTAACACGATCTTTCTGATCTAACACTCGGATAGGATATTCAGAATAGGTTAAATCCGGTTCTAGTTCTACTCCTTCAATTTCAACATTTTGTTCAGGCACTCGGAGACACTTCTTCAATTGAGAAACATGGAACACATCATGCACAACTACAAGATGTTCAGGTAACTTCAAACGATATGCCACTTTTTCATACCTTTCCAAAATTTGATATGGTCCAATATATCGGGGTGCCAACTTTCCTTTAACACCGAAACGGGTAACTCCCTTCATTGGTGATACTTTCAGATATATAAAATCTCCTTTGTTAAATACCAATGGTCTCCGTCTTCTATCTGCATAACTCTTTTGTCGGGATTGAGCTATCTTCAAATTACTCTGTATTTGTCTAACCTTGTCTTCTGTTTCTTTCACAAGGTCAACTCCAAAGAATCTTCTTTCTCCAGGCTCAGACCAACTCAATGATGTCCTACATCTACGACCATAGAGTGCTTCAAATGGAGCCATTCTAATGCTTTCCTGATAACTATTGTTGTATGAGAACTCAGCCAAAGGTAAGCATTCGTCCCACTTATTGGAATAGTTAAGGACACAACACCTTAACATATCTTCAAGTACTTGATTAACTCTTTTAGTCTATCCATCAGTTTGCGGATGATAAGCTGTACTATACAGAAGTTTGGTACCCAATGAAGAATGCAATTGTTTCCAAAAGTTGGAGACAAATTGTGTACCTCTATCTGACACAATAGTCTTGGGTACTCCATGGAGACTTATGATTCTTGCTAAATACATCTTGGTATATTGGATCGTAGGATATATTGTCTTGACTGGAAGAAAATGTGCTGACTTAGTGAGTCGATCTACAATAACCCATACTGAGTCAAATCCCTTTGATGTCTTGGGTAGACCAACAATAAAATCCATACTTATATCCTCCCACTTCCAAGATGGAATACGGTAATGGTTGTAATTCACCAGCAGACCTCAAATGTATAGCTTTCACCTTTTGACAAGTATCACACTTTGCTATATATCTAGCAATCTCTATTTTTATTTTAGTCCACCAGAATCTTTGCCTCAAGTCATGGTACATCTTGTTACTTCCCGGATGGATTGATAACCTAGTAGCATGTGCCTCATCTAGAATTGAACTGCCGCAACTTAGGAACTTTTGGTACCACCAGGCGATCCTTGAACCACAACACATCTTCATTGTCAATACTAAAGCATTCCGCTTTTTCCATTCTTGACTCTTTCCTTGATATGGGCTATACCCTTGTTTTCCTTCTGAGCAGCAATAACTTGATCTCGAATAGTGGCTTCAATAATTATGTTGGTCAAACTTCCTTGTTGAATTACTTCTACATTCAACTTTCCATTTCTTGACATAAATTCAAACCCATTGTTCTCACTGTCAAACAATTGCAATAACTTTTGCGACTGAGGGCATCTGCAACCACATTTGCTTTACCGGGGTGATAATGTACTTCCAAATCATAATCCTTAATCAGTTCTAACCATCTTCTTTGTCGCATGTTCAACTCTAACTGAGTAAAGATATACTTTAAGCTTTTGTGGTCTGTATACATATGGCACGTATTACCAAGCAGGTAATGCCGCCAAATCTTCAGAGCATGAACCACAGCTGCTAACTCCAAGTCATGAGTCGGATAATGTTCTTCATGTTGCTTAAGTTGCCTAGATGCATAGGCAATGACTCGGCCTTCTTGCATCAACACACCTCCAATACCAATACCTGAAGCATCACAATAAACATCAAACGGCTTCTCAATGTCAGGTTGGGCTAATACTGGTGTAGTGGTTAACAGTCTCTTCAAAGTCTGGAAAGCCTTCTCACAATCTGATGACCAGACAAACTTAACTTGGTTCTTCAACAATTCAGTTATGGACTTTGATATCTTTGAGAAATCTGGAATAAACCGACGGTAATATCCCGCTAAACCCAGAAAACTCCGAACTTGATGAACTGTGGTTGGCGGTTTCCAATCAAGCACATCCTTCACTTTGCTTGGATCAACTGCAACTCCTTCGGCTGACAAGACATGTCCAAGAAATTGCACTTCCTTAAGCCAAAAATCACACTTGCTGAACTTGGCATATAGTTGATGTTCTCTCAAACGGGTCAGAATAATTCTAAGATGTTCTGCATGTTCTTTCTTATTCTTGGAATATACTAAAATGTCATCAATAAACACTACTACAAACTTGTCTAGCTCAGGCATGAATACTGAGTTTATTAGATACATGAAATGAGCTGGAGCATTTGTCAAACCAAAAGACATTACCAAGTATTCATATAACCCATATCTTGTGGTAAATGCTGTTTTGGGAATATCCTCAGGCTTTATCTTGATTTGGTGATATCCTGATCTCAAATCTATCTTGGAGAAAACTTTGGCTCCGGCCAATTGATCAAAAAGCAGATCTATCCGAGGTAATGGATACTTATTCTTGATGGTCACTTCATTCAATGGACGATAGTCAACACATAACCTTAGGGTCTCATCTTTCTTTTTCACAAAAATTGCCAGACATCCCCAAGGTGAAGAACTAGGTCGGATAAACCATTTCTCAATCAATTCTTGTAACTGAGTTTTCAACTCGGCCAATTCCTTAGGTGGCATCCTATAAGCTCTCCGAGAAATCAGAGCTGTTCCAGGTTGTAACTCTATATTGAACTGTACATCCCTATCAGGTGGTAGACCGGATAAATCTTCAGGAAACACATCCAGAAATTCACACACTACCGGAATATCTCTAATCTCTTTGACAACAGTTGCACAAATCTTGCTCACTGATCTTCTTAGGGTTGGAAGTTGGATAAGAAGTTGAGAATTATTATCAGGCAAACTCACTCTTAAGGTCCTATTCAAAGCATCTATAACAGCCTTATGCTGATACATCCAATTCATTCCCAAGATTACATCTATATCCTGATCCTTAAGGATAATCATGGTAGTGGGAAAAATATGCCCACCCAGGTTTATGGGTACCTGGTATACCATTTCCTTAGTACATAGACATCCCCCGGGCGACTGTATAAAGAAACTTTTCTTTGTTGCCCCAATTGAAATTTCATGCTTCACGACAAATGTTCTATTGATGAATGAATGCGATGCGCCGGAATCAAAAAGTATAACTACAGGGTGATTGGCAACAGGAAACATACCCATCATCACTGGCTCCCCTTCTGGAATTTCTCCAGCTTGAATATAGAACACCCGTCCCGTCTTCCTCTCATCTTTGCCCTTCTGAGCATTCTGATTGGGGTTCCTGTTTGGTGCCTGACCCTGTTGTTGATTAGCAAGGGCCTTCTGATAATTTTGATTAGCCTGCCTAGGATATGGACATTCCCTGAAGAAATGACCAGTCCTTCCACAATTGTAGCATGGATAGTTGTGACCCTGGGATGTTGGAGCATTGCCACCAGGAGCATTAGTTGATTATGAACTCGGATAGGTTATAGCAGGACGGACATTTGACTGTTGCCCGGCTTAGAACTACGGCGGACGATAAGGAGGACGATTATGCTGTACTAGATGATAAATCACCCTCTGTCTCTTCTGATTTCCCCCAAAAGATCCAGACAGCACACTCTTTTTCTTTTTGAGCTCCTTATGCTGCCGATACTTTGACTCTAAAGCAATTGCAATATTTACTGCCTCATGGTAAGTGACATTGGTGCAAGTGGTCATCATAGTCTGCAACTTGGTATTCAGGCCTCTCATAAACCACCTCTTCTTCTTGGCATCAGTATTGACATGTTCGGATGCATATTGGGACAGATGATTAAATCTTTCCACAAACTGCATCACGGTTTGATCTCCTTGTTTCAAAGCAAGGAATTCATCTAGCTTCATAGCCATCACTCCTTCAGGGATATAATGGGCTCTGAAGGCAGTACGGAACTCAGCCCAAGTTATTGGAATGCCAGCAGGTTGCATAGCCACTAAGTTTGCCCACCAAGCACTTGCTGCTCCTCTAAGTTGTTGGGCGGCAAACGTAGGTTTCTGATACTCCGTGCATGGGATAAGGTCAAATTTCTGCTCCATGGTTCGAAGCCAGTCATCAGCCTCCAATGGTTCATCTGCCTTGGTGAACACCAGAGGTCTTGTGTCTGTGAAATCAACATATGTAGCCTCTTGGCGGTTATGGTGGCGTCCATAGTTTTTGTACATCTGATTCTGATTACTCTGAGCCATCTTATGAAGCAAACGAGAATTTTCAGCCGTCACATTGACAAGTGCAGTTATAGCATCAGCTAAATTGATTGGAACTGGTGGCGGATCTGGAATACCGTCCTCATCTTGTGAAGTTCCTGGAATAAACAAACCCCGCGTACGACGCATCTGCTCATAACAAACCAAACTTTATTCACATGTCTTTATTGAATTGTACCAAAGCTTACTCTAGACACATTAAATAGAGTTTACTAATGTACAATCAAACCCACGAGTACAAAAACAGAACTACATAACTTAACTAGAGCTACTATTATACAACTCTACTCTTTTCCTCAATTTCTTCAAACTTCAGGCTCGGTATCCATTCCGGAATTATTACCGCCTTCATCATCACTTTCATCGATCATTACTAATTCTTAGGATCTTCTTCTTCTTCCTCTCCCAATTCATCATCATCGGTAGGGATGACACCGAGGGTCCATGGCATCAGCTTGAGGCTCATGATTTGGATTTAGTAGATTGCTAAGCCTATGAACTTCCTCATGTAGATATGTATTATGTTCTTCTAAATCTTCTACATAGAATTCTAGCTCATGAGTTCTAGCTCTAGCTACATTTTCCCTGTGCCAAGCTTCATTTCTTCCTTCCATCGTACGAACTAGCATACTTTCGTAGTTCCTGTGTGCGGTGGTGAGACGCCTCAATTGATCCTGTAATTCTCCCACTTGTATAGCATCCAAAGCCCTATCTCTAGTAGCTTGTGCTAACTCTGTGGAAATCCTCTGTATCTCTGCCTTAGGATCAGGCCTAGAACTACTACTTCTAGCACCATCGTTTCTAGGGGCAAGTTGGTGACGAGGAACTCCTTTGGGTCCGGTGGACTTACGGGGCGTCATCTTGGCACGAGCCATACTGTAGGAAACCAATTTAATCCAAGTAAGACCATTTGATCAAAATCTAAAAAGTAGCTAAGATGGATTACATTCCTCAAACCAGACTCACTACTTAACTCTAGACTAAGAGGTGAAGGAAGTAACGAGTGAATTATTCCTGATGCATGAATCGTTCTTACGAACAAAAACATCAAAGTTTATAATGCACATAAACAACATTTATTTTTATATAGGGCATAGTATGATTACTACTCCACCACACAAAACCTTTTAATCAAATAGGGAATGGTGAGAAAGAAATAAGATAAGTCAGAAGCAATTTGGACTAAATTACCAAGTTAAATTTAGTCATCCAAATCATTTTGAAGTTTTTTTGTAAAACAATACAACAAAAACCTTGTAACGATCGCTCTGATACCATTCTGTGGCAGAACCTCCTAAGTTATAGGGCCCACATGCACCTGTCACTGTCCGATGACTTTTGACATTTATGCATATGTTTCCAATAACTTAAAAAGACTGTCGGGTGTCCTCAGGGAACCCCGAATCATCCACGATTTCCGAGCAGGATCACGTTACAGAGTCATTGCAGTATTACAACATTTATTCAAATATCAAAACCAGAGTAAAAACAGCGGAAGTCTTACGATAACATAGTTTACAAACCAGTTGTTTCCAACCTTACAAACTAAGTTCGATAATTATTACAAACCATAGTAGTAGTGGAGTGGCATAATTAATATAGACATATCACACAAAATAAACATCCTACCCAAGGATCACACATTTACTTCTCATCGTCAGAACGAACGATAGTCAAGTCATGCAGCACGATCCAAAACAGATCTACTCATGAGGCTCACCTACAACAAGGGTCAACGAACCCTGAGTACGAAAGTACTCAACAAGACTTATCTGAAATATTAACTAATAAACTCAGTAATGCAGGCTCAGGGATTCAAGGTATAGCTTTAACAATGATCAAAGTTCTTTTGCGTAAAAGCTCTTTTAACAACATTCTTTATATAGAAAACTTCTCAAGAATTATATACAAAGCTGACATGATCCGCGCTGAGATCATGAAACTTCATATCCAACACCTTCACAAGCCTTATTCAAGTTCCGATTATTAATTCTATGATGATGAACAGTGAGTTGAGTCTCCTTAACCGAGGAGCAACGATGATTCGAACCGATTAAGCCCAGGTAGGGATTCCAGACCACACGATATATGCAGGTCCCCGACCAACATATACCAACCTACCCTCGGATCCCCTAAAACAAGAACGGGTCCACGCCACTCGAGAACACAGTACTCCACCATTCCAGCCCATGGCCACGTGGGTACACGCTATTCCCGCCATCTCTCCACTCCCAGTGCGCGAGTAGCCATTCTCGTAATAGAATTGCCAAGTTCAGGCTTACCGGAGTATGTGGTTAGTACTACAAATTCTCACCTCATGCAATTCAACAACGGACGTGCCTTAATCGACACAGGCGAAAGACCCGCTCACAAGACCTCCATGTCTGGTGGCTCACACTCACCGAGTCCGCCCGGTCTAGATTTATTACTCCACATTCCCATATCACATGCTAACATAATTAACCAATGTTCCATTTAAAACTTGCAGGTGGTAGGTAGTCACCCGACTTTCATCGTTCTACGCATAGCTAAGCAAAACTAGGCATATACGAGTTTAAAAACTGGTAATATGGTAAACATGGAATAACAAGGGTGGTAATGCACCAATTAGGCTTTTACTTAACTCCTAATCACTTAATGCAGTAACAAAAAGCAAAAGCGAAATTAATTTGTAAAACACAAGGTAGGGTTGTATGCATCCGGGGCTTGTCTTCGTTGACGGAAAAGTCCGGTTCCTGTGACGTTTCACAAGTATTCGATCCGACCTCAATAGACGGATTAACTTCTTCCACGACTTGATTAACTACCACATGTTCACCTTCGTTCACTACACGTAGTAACAATGCCATGTTTAACATGATGCGGAATATGAAACATGATGCTCTATGATGGATGCAAAATTTAACAATTTGAATACAACTTTCCTTCGTGGTACAGTTGCAAGTCAAACTAATCAAACCTTTTTCACAACACCCAAATCAATTGCCAAGGATCATTATCAACTAATGACCCAAGGTCATCACTCAATCCAAAAGTCCAAACAAAAACCTAAATCATTAAAAGTTACTATTCGCTTTTATGAATTAATTATTTAATTCAAAATTATGAAATAAATCAACTTATTCTAATTGAGCTCAAAATTTTAGTACATGTTCATTACCTGGTGACTAAGTGGCAAAATAAATTTCATAATTTTTGGATAACTAAATAAGCCTAGAAAAATCATGGAAAGTCATTTATTAATTAATTGAGCAATTTTTATCATATTCCAAAAATACTGAAAATCAATATTTCAAATTTTTGTCATATAATGTACATCATAGAGAATTCACACAAAAATTTTTATAATTTTTGGAGCTCTAAATAATTCTACACAAAAATAACAAATTACAGCACTATTCATTTAAATCTGAAAAACAGAAAATTCATTTTGAACGTTGAGTCACTGACATGGTGACCCCACCTGTCATCTTCTACCTCGCGCTTTGACTACGGCGATGATGGCGCTGACCGGCGATATCTCGCCGCCGGTGAGTCCAACGGCGACGGCCAAGGTACCTACACCCTCCCCGAGACTAGGCGCATCCATTTTGAGCACAAGCCTAACTAACTATGGACTGGACCGAGCACTACGTCGGCCATGGCGGCCACGACGGCACGGCTATGCTACGCCAGCGAAATGAAGCCGAAAACGGTGAAACAGAGGGCATGGGAAGGTCCAGTAGCTCACCACGAACACGTTGGAGCAAAGAACGAGACCGGATAAGCTTCAGTGACACGGGTCAACGTTGACAGCGGTCACGGCGGAGCGATCTTCGACGACGGCGATGCTCCGGTAGCTGTGGTGGTCAAAATGAGAAACCAATGGGTCACAAAGCACTACATCATTACGGCGAAGCCGAAGCAAGACTCAGTAAGGGCAGAGACTCACCGTAGCGCGCTAGCCACGGCGACGCGCACTCCACGGTGGTGCTGCCGGCCGTGAGGAAGAAAAGCGCCGAACGGCGTTTCCCGATGATGGCAAGCGACCAAGGCTAGTTATTTAGGTGCACAAGGATGAGACGGAGCTGGGACAAGCTTATCAGCGACGGTGAAGCACTACGGCATCGACACGAGCTCGCCGGAGTTATGGCCGTGGCGTCGGAAAAACAGAGCAAGAGAGCGGAGGCAAACGACGACGGACCAAGGCTAAGTAGAGCGGCTCAGAAGCGCAAGGAAGCTGCGCTGTGGCCTTCACCGCGCCAGCGCAACGTCAAAGACGGCCACGACCGCGCCTGGAAGCAAACCGAAGATCGCCGGCCATGTAGCTAGGGCGGTGAGTACTGTTCATCAAAATTACAGATTTGCCATTCAGTTTCAAATTCAAATTACTCCCAAATTTGTATAGCAACTCAAAAATCTCCAAAAATAAAAGTTGTTTAAAATCAAAAGTTCTACAACTTTGCTTTTTATAACCAACCCCTAATTCTATCTAGATTTTGAAATGATCTTTTAAATTCAAATAGGAGATATTTAACGAATTACGCCTTTTTGAATTACTCAAAATTTTTCTAAACAACTTGAAAAACTCCAAAAACAAACTTTGTATAATTTGCCAAGCTCTACACTTTTGCTTTTGGGCCCAACCCCAAAATATGCTTAGATTTTGAAATGGATTTTCAGGGTAGGGTTTAAATGTTGAAAAGCGGGGTTTTCTGGAAAAATTCAAAATCCAAACAAATATTGAACTTGAGTCAAACAATACAATTCAACATTCATTACACAATTGTAAACTTGTTTTAGTAAATGTACATCAAAGTTTTCACCAAATGCCAAATGCTTTGCAATGCAGATGATGACATGTCAGATTTTAATATTTAAACACCCGAGGTGTTACAACTGGGGTGTAATTTAGTTTAAGTTACACTCCAATCCATCCCAACACATGTAGATTGATGCGAATCCGACTACATCCAAATAAGGCCTTCATGTGCTCATCCTGGTAATTATTTGTTGTATTGATGTTTATTCTGTAAATCCAAGTTCTGTATATCCAAACCTCCCCATTCTTTTGGTTAGGAAATAATAGACCACACGGCAAGTCTATATTTTTTTTATGTTGGTCATATTGCCGGAAAAAGTTTGATCTAAGATACTCTATTTTCTTTAGAATGCCTCTTGGGATTTCAAAGAAAGAAAGAAAGCAAAAGATTAGGGAGTGTTCCGCTGGCTGGTTCCGCTTTTTTTTTTCTAGCCGAAGTAGTGTTTTTCTCTTACAACATTTCAGCATAAACAGTAATTTCCAGCATGAACAGTGCCATATTCATACCAGCCGAACACTCCCTTAGACTAGATAAGACTGAATTAATCAGGACTAATCTTCCACCCAACGATAATAGTTTTTCTTTCCAGCTACATAGTCTCTTCTCAATCATTTCTTCAATTATTTTCCAATCCTTGTTGTTGAGTTTCGTATAGTGCGTTGGTATTCCCAATTATTGGAAGGGATATGTACCTATTTTGCAACCAAATAATTGAGAATATCGCGTCTCACACAACTTGGCTTGCACAAAAACAGAAGATTTCACTTTTGTGAAAATTTATCTTTATACTTGATAATTGTTCAAGTATGCAGAGCAATAACTTTGTATTCATAACTTGTGCAATATCATGGTCTAGAAATAAAATAGTGTCATCTGCGTATTGCAAGATAGATAAACTATCCTCTATTAAGTGTGGTACAACCCCACGAATTTGACCATCTTCCTTGGCCCTAGCAATGATGACAACCAAATAAAATAGGTGATAGTGGGTCACCTTGCCTTAAACCTTTCTTAGTTTGGAAGTATGGGCTAACCTGGTCATTAACCTTTATGCCTATAAAGCCTTCATGTATGAAGGTCTTAATCCAACTACACAAGTATGAGAGAAACCTTTCGTTCTTAAAGGTTTATTGGAGGAAGTCCCATTTAACTTTGTCGTAAGCCTTCTCAAACTATATTTTAAAAATACTACCATTCAATGTCTTCCTATGAATTTCGTGCATAGTTTCATAAAGAACTACAACTCCTTCCATGATATTTCTACCAAGGAGGAAAACCATTTGCGAGGGTCGTATAACTTTCTGGGCTACTAGGGCAATTTGGTTAGTGACTACTTTGGTAAAAAAATTGAACCTCACATTAAGCAAATAAATTGGTCTATATCGCTATATTTGTTTGGCCTCATTGCCTTTAGGTAACAAAATAATTGTACCAAAATTTAAATTATGAATAGGAAGCGAGTCCCGATGGAACTCATGGAACAAAGCCATCAAATCTTCCTTGATCACATTCCCAAAGACCTGATAAAACTTTGCCAGAAAACCATCTGGGCCTGGTGCTGAGCTATGGTTCATTTGGAAGATGGCATCCTACACTTCCATCTCTGTGAAATCTTGAATAATGGTCTTATTTTCTTGTTCTGAAACTTAAGGGATGTCCTCTGTTTTGGACTCATCCATTGACACAAAAGACGTACCCTATGGTCCAAAAAAGGTTTTTATAACATTAAGTGATATATTTTTTGAGTTCATCATCGCCAGTTATAATACCCTCATCCAGTCGTCCTCTTCTAACATGAAGATCCTGGTCTTCCTATGTTTTCCATTAGCCACTAAATGAAAGTTAGTGTTTGCATCACCTTCTAAAAGATTTTTAACTTTTGTCCTTTGATACCATTTGATTTCTTCCTCTCTCACAAGGTTGTCAAACTTTCATTTAAGTAGTGTTTTAAATTCAATTCTCAGAAGAAAGTAAGACTACTTCTGATTTTTTTCGAACTCGTCTAATTTATCTAACAAACTTTTCTTTTCCTTGTATACACCCACCCACAATTTTGGCACATCCCCTTAAGTATTGTCTTAAGCGTCTAATTTTTGCTTGCCTACCGTTCTAAGGGGGTGTGGCCGTCCTGAACAATGTTCCCAAATTTGTTTGACCATCTCATAAAAACCCTTCGTAATAGCCAATCCAACTCAAATTCGAACAAATATGGTTATTGAGAAAAAAAGTTTTCTTGTATTTTTTATGTAAGGATGGATAAATTATTGTTCTTCACCTAAGTTGGCTCGATGCATGTATCTCCTGTCATTGTTGCAGCACAACCGGGACATGATTATTGCTAGACGAACCCTGTCTAAAAAGTCAGTGCACACTTCAAATCTAAGAAAAAGCATGTGATTCAACTCCCATGCCGTTTCTGCTGCAAGTGCTACGCACGTACGACATTTGACAAATCAACAAATTGAAGTCCTGTGCCAGATGGACGCTTAGGTTTGGTGTTTAGCCATTGTTTAGTTCGCGAAAAGTTTTCTCAAAAAGTGTTACAGTACTTATCATATCGAATCTTGCGATACGTGCATGGAGCATTAAATATAGAAGAAAAAAAAATTAATTGCACAGTTTGGTTGAAAATTGCGAGACGAACGTTTTAAGCCTGAACACTAATTGCCAAATAAAAACGAAAGTGCTACAGTAACCAAATTTCCAACTTTCCACCGACTAAACACGAGCTTAGTACTGCACTAAACACGAGCTTAGTACTGCAATCCGTTAGGTTTATTTTGGTTGCTTCGCTTTGCAGGTGGCAGTAGTTGCAGACTTGCAGTACTGGATGGCAACAGAGGAGGCCTTCCTTGCAAGTTAAAATTGCAAGAAGTTGAGAGTGAGACAGATGACGAGCATTATACTGCTAGCCAACCTCGTCTTCATAGTTACAGTACTAGTTAGCACACCTAGGATTGCTACTCTGCGTGAACAGTGCGACCTACCAAAAGCAAAGTTCAAACTTCATAGCTTTGCATAAGCAAACAGAGAGAAAACCCTAAACAGAGTTCAACCCAAGTGGTTCCCAA
Organism: Miscanthus floridulus; assembly: GCF_019320115.1. Taxonomy (NCBI): domain Eukaryota; kingdom Viridiplantae; phylum Streptophyta; class Magnoliopsida; order Poales; family Poaceae; genus Miscanthus; species Miscanthus floridulus. The sequence goes on from NC_089585.1 coordinate 46,116,159, forward strand.
TGGTTTTCATTAATTACTAACTACCTAGGTCTGCTCTTAACTACGTAGTGCATCTAATTAGGAGGATTAATAGGTGAGCTAATTTTTAGCCAAGTCTTAAACTATTGTTAGCTAACTAGATAGCCAACCATAACTAAGTTATTAGGCTAATTTTTAGCCCAAACTAATAACTGTATTCAAACAAACCCTAAGTCTCTACATAGAACAATAAAAAATAATATTACCTTCTTTTATACATTCACAACTCTCGACCGTTCCTCCCCTAACTACTTGAAAAGGACACCTCATTTACCTAGGTCATGCTATGTCATATATACACTGTCGAAACACACTTAATCATCAGGTGCAAAGTCAATATCAACATTTAACTATTCTTGGATTATACACTCGGTTTTAAATTGTTGGTTGTTTAGTTTTATTCTAAATGAAAACTTCTATAATATTAACTATTTTTCAAAAGAACACAGCAATATGTATAATATCAAATTAGTTTTATTAAACTTATTTATTATATTTTTATTAACTTAATTAATGTTAGGAAATATTAGTTAAGGATAAAACTAAAACAATTCTAATTTGAAACGGCAGAAGTATACCTTAGCTGTACTTATATGGGACTCGATGGATTTAAATTTTAGAACATATTTGGCAGAGCTCCCAGAGTAGCTTCGAGGCTGAATTTAGCAAGAGCTCTGCATTTTTTTTGCTAGGAAGTGATTCTATGAAGTGATTCTGCAATGAGCTATGAGGCTAAGAGTTGAAAAAAGTAGTTTTATCTGATTCACTCCCATATAGAACCATGTTATGGTCCTAAAGAATCACTTCTTTCAGAGAATTATTATTCACAAAAGGTCAAAAGCAGAAGGAGCTTTACAAAACATGCTAAAAAGCTTATGAGAAAATATCCTTTACGTACAAGACCAATGCAATGTCACGTAGAAGTTACTCCCAAATAGTGAAAAACATTTTTCTATGGAAAAGAAAGAAGTCCTTTGAGTTTTGAAACTAAATGAGAAAATTGGCTATTTGCCATACTAAAGAGTGGGCTTCACAGATTTACCACACAGATTTCACAAAATTGTCACCCAAAATATACGCTTCTTGTTTTATTCGCCATAATGCATCCTTTTTTTTCCTTCTAAAATCAGTCATGTGAAAGTACCAAATTGCCTATGGGGCAAATTTGCACCACATCCTGGTATCTTTGTATTGGGTTCACAACAGTGTCTCGTCGTGCACCACGGTCGGTAAAACCGTGTTGGGCAGCGGGGCTCTGTTGGGCAGTTGAAAGCTCTAGTTTGGCTTTTGATGAATTGATAAAACCCTATGTGCTAACCTAGTTTATCAAAGTGATCATGAGATAGGTAGCTACTATTCCAAGTGGTGGAGCAATGGTGAAGATCATGATGATGGTGTGACCATGGTGATGATCAAGTGCTTGGACTTGGAAAAGAAGAAAGAGAAAAACAAAAAGCTCAAGGCAAAGGTGAAATTTGATAGGAGCTTTTTGGTTTAGTGATCAATGACACTTAGCGAGTGTGATCACATTTAGGATTGATAGCCGTACTATTAAGAGGGGTGAAACTCGTATCGAAATGCGGTTATCAAAGTGCCACTAGATGCTCTAACTTATTGCATATGCATTTTAGATCTAGTGGAGTGCTAATATCCTTGAAAATGTTTGTGAAAATATGCTAACACATGTGCACAAGGTGATACACTTGGTGGTTGGCACATTTGAGCAAGGGTGGAAAAGTTTGTAAAGTGGAGGAGGCTTCTCGAGGTGACCGGACGCTGCCTAGGTGGTGACCGGACTCGGAGGCCTGCGTCCGGTCAGTAGTGCACGGTGTTGGGCGCTCTCTGGTTGTGATCGGATGCTGAATAGTGATTGTGACATGACACGACTGAGGTGCGTCTGATCGCATCTGACGTATGCTAACGCAAGCAACAGAGCTAGGCAGAATTGATCTGACTCACCGGCGCGTCCGGTCATGATTTTTCGTCTCTGGATGCTTACTAGAAGTAACCTAACATCGGGATCTAGCGGGGAGCAGCGCGTTCGGTCATGGCATGGCAGTGGTGCGCGCACATGGGCTGACTTGGCACCAGCGCGTCTGGTCTTCGGGACGGCGCACCTAGTCGTTATTTATCGCGTGGCGTGAGGCTAACTAGCCATTGAGATCGTGGGGACGTGGTTGAACTACGGTGACACGTGGCGAGCATCCGAGGACAAGACGTAGGCCTGAGTGCAGTCCGATCACCCTCGACCTGTGCACGTCAGTCGATACGTAGTAGGCTGCTCTATGAGCCCAACGGCTCTATTCGTGGGGGCTCTCTATTTAAGCCCCTTGGCTGGCTCAAGCTCACCTTCTTGGCCATTTGCATTGACATAGCAACCTTGTGAGCTTAGCCAAAGCCCTCCCACTCATCTCCATCATTGATTCATCATCTTTGTGAGATTGAGAGTGAATCCAAGTGCATTGCTTGAGTGATTGCATCTAGAGGCACTTGGTGCTCGTGTTTCACTATGGGATTCACTTGTTACTCTTGGTGGTTGCCTACCACCTAGACTGGCTTGGTGTAGCAAGGATCGTCGAGCGGAGGTTGGTGATTGTCTCCGGCTCTAATCATGGTGATTGTGAGGGGTTCTTGATCTTTCCCCGACTGGAGAGCCAAAAGGTACTTTAGTGGATTGCTTCGTGGCTTGTGTGATCCTCATCTTGTGTTGGTTGTGCGGCACCCTGATTGCGGGTTTGGCATGTGATGCCAATTAGCGCATGAACCTCCAAGTGAGTGAATCGCCACAACGAGGACTAGCTTGCTGGCAAGCAAGTGAACCTCTGATAAAAAAATCTTGTGTCACCTTGTCCGAGGATTTCATTGGTTATCTTGTGATTGATTGATTGGCTCCATCTTGTGATTGGCTCATACCTCGACATGTCGGTATAATCATTGCCATCCTCTCTTGTATTTACATTTCTAGTGTTGCTTCACTCTTTAGTGTAGTTAGTCTTGAGAGCAAGCTTGTGTCGGGTCTAGTGGTTAGTGAGGCTCTTTAGTAAGTCTTTGAGAGCTCACTAACTTAGTGTAGTTACATAGCCATTGTGTGGATAGTGATTATAGATACTAGAATTGTGGTAGGTGGCTTGTATTTTTAGTAGGCTAGCGCAACATTCGTTTCACCTCATATTTGTCCTAACCACTTTGTTTAGTGTTGTTGTAGAATTTTTATAGGCTATTCACCCCCTCTAGCCATTAGGACCTTTTGGCAGCAAGGCCCCGTCGGGCAGTGGGAGCACCTCGGATGTAGAGGCCGTGCATTAAGGATCTAGGATGGTTAGAAGAGGGGTGAATAGCCTATAATTTTTTTTCCTTCAAAGACAAAGACACTAGGCAAAGATGATTAGTACAAAAGACAATCCTAACAGCAACTACTTTGCCTAATCTAATTCACAACAAAGCAAGTCCCCTAAACAAGTCTAATAGCAAGGATTACAACTATTCTAAAGCTCACACAAGCTACCGAAACTAGCAACTACACCTAGTTGAGCTACACAAGTAAAACTACTTGAACTACACTACTCGACTAAGGAAGCTACTACTACAATTACAAGCAACCACACCTTGCACTAGAACAAGTATATCAAAGTGCATAAGTGTAGAGAGGCAAACCAAAGGGGCAAGAGAGACACAATTATTTGTCTCCAACATTCAATTGCTTGTTGGCAACCCACGTCCATATTGATGCGAGTGCTTTGATGGTTACCTCGCAAGCTAAGCAAGCTTTTCAAGTTTGACCCTCAATGTGGGTGCTGCAAGAAGCCAACCAAATCAAGGCACTCTAACTAGCCTCTATGGTTTCGCTAAAGTTGCCCTTTGTGATTGAAAGGTCCTAAATGGCTAGAGAGGGGGGGGGGAGGGTGAATAGCCTAATAAAAATTCTACAAAACACTAGAACAAAGTGTTAGACTATAAGATAGGCGATAAAGCAATTTTGCTCTAGCTCTACAAAGTGCTATGCGAGCCACCTACCGAATGCTAGTCACTATGATCTCTATGTTGTATGCACACAAACAATCAAGCTATGTCACTAACTTTACCACAACTAGTGAGCTAGCTAAATTACTAGATACAACTAAACTACTCAACTAGCTAGGCAAGAAAGAAGATATAAGGAAGTAATACGAGAGGAGTAGAGCAAAATACCGAATCGTGAGTGTCAATATGAATACCAATTAGCACAAGATTTATCCCCAAGGTTCAATTGCTTGCCGACAATCTATGTCCTCAGTTCTGACGATTCACTCAATTGGTGGCTCATGCACCAATAGTCACACGCCTAGCCCAACACTTCGGCGCTGTAAGAACCAACACAAATGAGGATCCACAAGCCATGAGCAATCCACTAGAGCTGCCTTTTGTGATCTCCCATGGGTAATAGGCACAATAACCCATCATAAATCACCGATCAGAGCTAGAGACAATCACCACCCTTCGCTCAATGATCACCGCTGCTTCAAGCCAGTCTAGGTGGCGGCAACCACCAAGAGTAACAAGAGAATCCACAGCTCACACGATCACAAGTGCCACTCTAGATGCGCCAACGCGATGCAGATGCACTTTGGATCACTCCCAACTCACTTAGATGACCAATTTATGGAGTAGATGAGTGGGAGAAGCTTTTGCTCAGCTCACAAGGATGTATCACAAGTTAGACTACCCAAGAGAGTGAGCAATGGCCAACCAAAGCCTTTAAATAGAGAGGCCAAGCCTCAACTAGCCGTTGCCCTGATTCAGCCAACCGTCGGACCAGTTTCGGGGGCATCGGACCAGTCCGACTCTCGGTCTGACCCATGGATTGCTGCCACGTGTCCGCTCCTTTGAATGCCAACCATCAAACCCCAATGGCAAGTGCCAAGGGCTCTCTGCTCTCGCTTGTGCTCGCACCGTCGAACCACTGTGCTAGGAATGAGTCGGACTAGTCCAACTCAAGGTCCAACGCTAGGAGAAATTTACAACGAGTGCTCCAACACCATGAAAAGCGGTCGGACCCCGGTCCAACCCACACTAGTCGGACCAAAGGCGATCTGACCCTCACACGCCTTGTGCCACGCGTCGCTGCCTCACTTGCGCTCGCTAGGGTCTGAGTGTCGGACCACTGAACAATGATCCAATACCGTCCGACCTAAGCTCCAAACTAGTCCGACCGTGCACCTACGCCTAGAAAAATGGGTCGGACTGGTCTGACCCCTTTGGTCCGACTGAGCCAGCAACGGACTGGCATGTTTTCCTTGCTCTCTGTCTCCATGGCATAATTAGGGGCCAGCCTGGGCATTTGGTATTACCGAAACTAATCAGTTTGGTACATTGGTTTCCAGAGAAATTCAGGTTCCTTCCAAAAATCGGTACCGAGGAAATTCGGTTTTGGTATTTACCAAAAATACTGAACTGATCTCATGGACATGTAATAGCAGGTTCAAAAGCTAATCTTACATAATTTGGACATGATTTCATAGAGAATAACAATAGTCAAATACATACATATAAAAGTCCACAAGACTATAAGAGTAGAGTACATAATATAATAGACTAAAATAGTGCTATCAATAATATAGCAACACTCAAACTCAGCACATTTCATATAGTTTGGTAAATTCGGTTCCCTGAGGTAAAGTACCGAATTTATCTCCTAGAAATTAGGAACCGAACAGGGTACTGAAAAAATTCGATTTCAATATTTTGGGTTCAGGTTCTCGGTATTTTGTGCCCACTGGTTAGTTAGAGGAGGCAGTCGGACTAGGTCCGACCCAAACGGGAATTGGTCCCGTCGCCCCTGAAACCTCTTTTTCAAGCGTGATCTCTTCACCCTTGCTCTCATGTGCTAACACCAAAGTGTTCCAAACACTTGTGCACGTGTGTTAGCATTTTTACAAGCATTTTTCAAGGGTAAGTTAGCTCACTAGGTTCCAAATGCACATGCAACGAGTTAGGTCACCTAGTGGTATTTGATAACCGCATCAACCATGAATTCTCCACTCTTTATAGTATGACTATCTATCCTAAACCCTGATCACGCACTCTATTGCATCTTGATAGGCAAAACAAAATGATCCTAGCTCTTATACCTTTGCCTTGAGCCCATTTTATTTTCCTCTTTCTTCTTTTCCAAGTTGGAGCACTTGATCACCATCTTTTGGCCATCTCCATCACATGAGGGCCATCTAGCTCCACCTTGGTTGTGAACTAGCCTATCTCATTCATCACTTAGAGCAAAGGGTTAGTCCACTAGGTTTCATCAATTATCCAAAACTAAATTGGGCTTTCATCGATCTCCCGCGAAGGTGAGCACAAGACCCCTTACAATCAACTTGATCGGAGCCACCCAAACAATCACCACAAGGTGCTTCATGATCCAACCAGATCCAAGCTATCTAGGTGGACAACGACCACCAACGAGTAACAAGAAAATCACTGCTCACCATGCTTCTCTAGTGCCACCAGATGCAATCCAACTAAGGAAATACACTAGAACTCTCCAAATCTCACGCTAAATCAATCTCAAAGCATGCAAGCGGGTGAAGTGTGTGCTTGAGCTCCAGATTATATATGGATTAGTAGAAATAGCCAAGAAATCTTAAAAAAGGTCGAGCAACTCATCTATTTATAGCCCCACACAAAACTAGTCATTAGGAGCTCTTGGTGGGTTGTCTACGTACTCACCGAATAATGTCGGGTGGGCACCGGAGAAACCCCACCTAGAAAAAGGATTGATGAAATCCAACGATCCAGATCAAATCTCATCTAGTTGTTAGAGAGTGCTTTCTCTGGTACTCGGGTAGAGGCACCATCCGGAGAAATCTAGGTGGCCTCCCAAGGATTTGTCCAGAATAGGTGACCATTGGAAATTCCAAAGGTCAAATCCTCCTTTCTTCGGTGCTGCAAAGGTGTAGATGATCAAATAATTCTGTTGAGTCTAGAACCTCTTTGGTCGCCAACTAGAGAGCTATAGGCCCCCATTAGGAAAGTCTGAAGGGTCCTAGCCGCCAGCACCGGAGAAAGTCACTACTACAGAAGTTAACTGTAGGGGCAGCTCTAGAGCCTCTATAGGGGCGGCTACGCCAGCCACCCTTCCCAGGGTGTTCCTACAGAGGGTGCCTCTGTAGGGGCAGCTAGTGTTTTCAGCTGCCCTTACAGTGCCCTCTGTAAGGGCGGCTAGTAATATTAGCCACCCCTGTAGTGGACTTTTGTAAGGGCAGCTGTATCACTAGCCGCCCCTACTATGTGTATTTGTAAGGGCGGTTCAATCAAGAACCGCCCCTACAGTGGATTTTCCAGCAAAAAAAATAAATAATTCAAATTCAAATATGACCACATATATATATATAATTCAAATTCGAATCTGACCGCCACAAATATGCTTATATACATCCACAAACACAACACCATTATTTAGAACATCATCACAAGTCATAATTCACAAAAGTCCATCATTATAACATAGTCCATTAAGAAATCCACAAGTCCACATGCAAAACAAAGTCCAAACCATTCTAAAGTCTGATCCAAACCATACCACAAGTCCACATTATCATCAACGGCCTAGGGCTAGCCTATCAGTCTCCCGAAGGTGTTGGTATAGAGGATTACTACCTAAGTCGGAAAGAAGATGATGGTAAGTGCCTTTATGGTACACAATTTGGTCTATTATGAAGTTGCAAAGGTCACCGACCATCTCTAAGAGCTCGTCATCCTTATATGGGTTCGTTCTCGTGTCTTTATCTTTCTCCAACTATAAGAGAACAAGTTTAGGTTTACTATATCACAACATATGCGAACTTTTCATACTACGAGCGAAGAGGTTCAAACTTACCAGATTGGGGTTTCTATTGTAGCCACCGATGGTACTCATCATAATACATGTGTAGTATCCACAATGTAGACTCCCAGGCTTCTGCTTGGGGCATTGTGTGTTTTGCATATTGTCGATGAAATATGGTCGGCAGTCTACCTAGGGGTATGCCCAAGGTAGTAGATTGTCGGTAGACAGATGCGTAAGCTACAAACAAGATGGTGATGCAAGACAGACATGAGGTTTTATCTAGGTTCAGCCACCGTGAGGGCGTAATACCTACATCTTGCGTTTGATTGTATTGCTGTATGTCAATGAGAGATGTTTTTAGAGGGGTCCCCTGTCCACCTTATATAATCTGGGGGGTAGGGTTATAGATCTGAAAACTAATCCTAACCAGTTACAATTACCATAGGTGGCCGGATAAGGATCCCTATTCTAACTGACCAGGATCTTGCTTGATCTCTAAATCTGCTTTGATTCCTTGCGTGGGACTCCAAACAGATTGGTCGGGCCACGCGTCGTCTTTTAGTGGGCCAGACCCCCTAGTTCGGGCTGGCCCAAGCCTAGCCATAAGGGTATAGGGGTTAATACCCCCACAGCTAGTCTCCGAGCACCATGTATTATGCTGTGACACGCCGCTCGATCTCTTTCGGCTAATGCGATCCGTCTTCATGTCATCCCCAACTGGTTGAAATATTGACCAATCGAATGTGCCAGCATTCTTGTCAGAACAGAGAGCAGTAGACCATGATTATAGCCAAAGATTCCGGTTGTCCGAAGAATACATGGTGCTCTAAAGAAAAAAAGAAAAAAGATTTCTTTCCTTATCAATTGTGCCCACTTGTATTTCTGAAAAGAAATGTAAGTGACCCTTGGACAATAGTAGTTATGGCCAACAGTCAGAGCGTAGGGGTCGATAAAATAAACACATTCACCGCAAGGTGAAGTGTGTCCACTTAGTCCCTGAGCCTGGTAGTAGGTGACGTAGGCACATGGTGCCAGGGTCAAAAGAATTTCCAGTGAAGTTGAGAATCCAATCATCGTACAAGTAATACGAGGTGCACCGGCAGGTGCATCGTACCGATGTAGTCCCCAAGCTTGCTGGAAGGCAAGATATTAGCCTTGTAGCAAGGTCTAAATAAATGCCTCTCGACTGTATGTGAGTACATATCACATGTAGCCAAGGAGAGCGGTCTCCGAGCAATGCTCGGAGAGTGGTCCGGGCAGTCCCCGAGCATGAGAGTGGTCGAAACAGTCCCCGAGCATGATTGTGGTCTGGATAGTCCCCGTGCATGATGGTGGTCTGGATAGTCCCCGAGTACGATGGTGGTCTGGACAGTCCCCGAGCACGAAGGTGGTCCAAACAGTCCCCGAGCCTGAGAAGTGCGGTGAAAAACCATATGCCACTTGTACTATATTTTTTTATTTACTTATTTATTTACTTGCTCTATCAAGTCCAATCTGACACGTCTGGTAAAAAAAGTAGACGGGTATAGCATGGCACCTGTAAGTAGGTGCATCAGCGTGGGCCCTCTCACACTGGCAATGAAGAGGCACATACACTGGCAATGAAGAGGCACATATATTGGCATAGATCTTGAGTCTGTGAAAACAACCATCTGCGGCACATGTGCATGTCTCCCAAGAATCCCAGGCAGACGAAACGACGTAACTCTTGGGTTAAATATAGTATAGGATAGGTAAGTTACTTTTTACTGAACCCCATTGCCATTCGTAGTCGCAGCCATCTTCTTCCTCTTGCCAACCCTAATAGCTCTGAAATCACCACCAATCAATCCTCCGCCAGTTCCTCATTCATCAGCAAGGCCAGATTCATGGCGAAAAGTGATGTGCAGAAGAAAGCAGGAGTCATGGCGAAGGAGTGGTGGAAATCAAGAAGCAACAAGCAGACCATTGAAGACCTTGTCACCATGGGAGTGCTCCATAATAAGGAGCTCGTAGGATGGCGTGCGCCGGAGGGTGAGGGGTACCCCGATCCACAACCAGGTGAGATCATGGTGTTTGAAGACTTCTTTAAGCGAGGATTTGGGGTTCTGGTACATCCTTTTCTTCAGGGGCTCTGCCTTTACTATGAGATTGGGATTTGCAATCTGCATCCCAACTTGATCCTCCTTGTTGCCACTTTCATTCATCTTTGCAAAGCATATGGCGGCTTCTAGCCCCATTTCGATTTTTTCCGCCATCTTTTCTGTCTACGGAAGAAGGGAAGCGGTAGTTTGAAGATAGCCAGAGGTGTGTACCTCAACCTCCGTGATGGGATGAAAGCCCAATACCTGCACTGCCCATGGAACACGTCGCTTGATGACTGGTACAAGAAATGGTTCTACATCCACGAAGAGCCAAACACAATCACACTGTGCGACGTGGGGTTCATTCCGAAGAAGAGGACAAGCTAGTTAGAGAAGCCTAAGCACCTGGAACAGATTCCAAAAATATTTGGGATGATCCCGTGGAAAAAACTAGATGGTCTGAGTGTGGTCGGGAGCTTCATCAGCTGATGGATCTAGCCCTGCCAGAGGAGGGTACATCCTGGCTACGAGTACCAAGGCAGCACAGACCCGACGAGGATGAGGCAGGGGGCGCTTGACAAAAGCGAAGTCAGAGCCAGAATTGGAGAGCTATTTAACTTAGCTGATCCAAATTATGTCAGACTAAGCGACATCGAGCACGCTTTCAAGCTCGCTCGACCTCCCCCAAAGGTAACTCATCTTGCCTTGTACCCGTAGTCTTATATTGGTGTAGAAACTTACTGTGTTCACTCCCATTTGATTCCTAGATTAATGGTCGGTATAGAGCGATAGTGTTTGTGTCGCCACCCCTAGAGTAGATTGGCCGCAAGGAGCTGACCCAACCACCCAGACCAGCGCTGGGGTCGAGGACGTTGACTGGGCCATGCTCGGAGCTAGAGAGGAGGCATCGGCCAAAGCTGCTGGTAAGCGGCCGATGGCCAGCAAGCGTCGTCAAGCAATTTTTACTTTGTCAGACGATGACGCAGAGGAAGGAGAGGATGCAAACACCTTTTGACTCGTCCCTCGAAAGAGGAGGAGGCAACTAGAGTCGATGGAGCAAGGTGGCTCCTCTATGCCAGTGGGACCTACATCACCGACCGCTGCAGCATGAAAGACAAGCAGCGGAGGGGTCGAGCACCAAGGCCCAGCGATGGTGCCGGATGTAGAGGGAGACCAGGTGTCACCCGCACAGCACGTGGAGCAGGCATGGCTGAAGAGACGTGCCTTCACCACATCATTCTGCACTTCCAACATGTAAGTATTTGTAACCTTGCTATAAGCTAGCAATTTGTATTGAATATGGCTGCCTTCTGAACTTATCTTGGATGTACTAGTTCGGCATCCACCGAAAGTCTGGACCAGCTGGCCAGAAGTTTTGTGGCTCCACCAATAAGTTTAGAACAGACTGCCCAGTAGCCAATCACCAAGGAAGCCATAGCAGAAGATCCGTTGTTACATCAGTAAGGGAGCAGTCAGACAATAGTCCTCGAGCAGGTGGTCGAGGGACCAACTGAGCCGGGCATGAGTGCTCCGAGCACTTGACCTGCTGAGGACAATACTTTAGCATCGAGGGTGATGGAGCAGACTGAGGAGCAACAACTGGAGGTGAGAGCACATCCCACATTCACCGACGCTGAAACCCATGGGAAGGCTTTGGTGATCGCAGAAGCTGCTAACGCCGGATCAGCACCGAGACCCGAAGATGAGCCCGAAGAAGACGAAGTGGAGGAGGTCCTGGGCCGTCCATAGGACAAGCGACAACATGTGTATGTGTTGCATTGGCGGAATGACCAATGGGTTGTTCATGAGGAAATCCTAGAGGTTGAAGAGACCAAGAAAGTTGAACGGGCGACAAAACGGCTGGTGACGGAGGTCCAGGTAAGCTTTGCTTCACCACCTGATCTTGCTGTATAGTCAAGCTGTCTTACTTAGCTATCTGCACACAGGACTTAATGAAGACCGCAAGGTACCACAAGAAATGCTTCGGCCAGATCAAGGGGATCACTACAAGCAACAAGGAGCTAGCGGTGGAGGTGGAACGCTTGCGCCACCAACTTGAAGCCGCCAACCATGAGAAGACGGAGCAAGAGTCCCAAAACCAAAACCTGGTCGTCTAGCTCAGTAATAAAGAGCAAGAAAGAGCAAGTAAGTAGCCACTTTATCACAACGAATACTGACAAGCGTTGTTGCGTTGTTGTTATTAACAGCTATAGTGTAGGCTTAGAAGCCAAAGTGGTCCATCTCTGAGAAGAGAATAGTCATGCGGTCATGGAGTGTGATCGCCTAAAAGAGGACAACAGAAAACTAGCGCACGACTAGTCGCAACTCCGGGACCACACGACCAAGATGACAGAGGAACTGAAAAGTAAGTTTTCCAAACCCCTCTGCTCACTTTTGTTGCCCGCCTTATTTTGTCATGGTATGATGTTTTAATAGCTTATGCGGTTTGCAGTTTTAAAAGTCAATGCCAAGAAGCATCTGGAGGCCATGATAAAAGATCATGATGGCTGGAAGGCGTAGTGCCAAGAGATCACCAAGGATTGGGACACCTAGAAAAACCGGTGCCAAGAGGTGGCAACGGGCATTTTGCCGATCCTTAACCTCATCGATCCAGTGCTAACAAAGGACGTGCCAAGGACACCACAGCTGGGATTGATCGATAGATGCCAAAAGGCATGGGGATGGTTCCAGGAGTTCATGAAGGAGGTAGGTGAGTACATAGGCGCACACGTGCTAAGCATGATACGTGCTCACTACCCCTTGATCAATCTCAAGCGCCTGAAGGCTGGATACCCGAAGGAGGTAGATCTAGACAAGGCTGAGGAGCTATGGATGACCTAGCTAGATTTGTCGATGAAAATAATAGGCGACATTAACCTGTGTGGAGGCGGGACAGCACCTGTATAGGGAACGCCATCAACAAGTCAGTTGGAAGCGCCGACATTTTTAAGCCAACTGACGAAGCCTGCGGTCTCGACCAGCCAGGCATCGGTAGGGCCATCTTCTTCAGCTCGCCTAGTGCCAGAGTCCCTAAGACTTGAGCATGATGTCAGGCCCAGTGAGCAGCAGGTGCCGTGTGCCCCGACCAACCATTAGTGTAGGCTATAGCTGTAGAAGAAGATGTAGTTGTGTTATTGTAAACTTGGTCCTTTTTAGGCAAGCTTGTAATAACATAATTGTATGACAATATGAGCTTGTTTGTTTTGTAGAAGACATTTTTAAGCCCGGACATCATACCGATGTAACTAAGTTAGAACGTGTTTTCGTTCTGTTTAGTTGTACCAGTTTAGTCGACACATCATCCTAAAAGGTTTGTATGGCCCTGATTTGTCTTGTGGTCAGAGTGTGAGGTGCATAGCTTGTGCACACGTAGACACACACAAGTCAAACCAGAGGGGAGCTGCCAATCACCCATAGCATAGAGAGTGGATCCTATGCACGCGTTGGGAGGAACCAGAGATAGGGCCTACTCTAAAAACCTGAGAAGGAATGGTGGTCGGTTTTGACTGGTTGAGTTAGAATAACAATAGACTTTGAAGTGACACATTAGAGTAGTCGGAGAAATCATAATAGCTTTATTAAATTGAACCGAAAGTACAAGAGGGGTACATATCTCAGTAGTTTAGCATAGAAACACCTAAGCTTGTCGATGTGCCTTGAATTAGGTACGTCTGTACCGTCCAAGTGAGCTAACTTATAAGATGTTGGTCACGTAACCTCCTTGATCATAAAGGGCCCTTCCCATGGGGTTGCAAGTTTGTGAACGCCAGCCTGACTTATCTTCCACTTCAGGACCAGGTCCCCAACCACAAAGAACTGCTCCTTAATGTTCTTGTTGTAGTACCTATGCAAAACAGCAAGGTATTTGGCTGTACGTACGCAAGAATCGAGCCACTTCTCTTCTACACTATTCACTTCTAGCTCCTACACTTCATTGGCCTTGTCTTCATCGAAGTTCTCTACCTGTGCTGTTCTGAAGGCTATATCTGCTGGGAGCACTGCCTTAGCGCCATAAACCATAAAGTATGGTGATACGCCGATATTGCGACTGGGCTGGGTTCTGAGGCCCCAGACCATGGCTGGTAACTCTTTGAGCCATCTTCCGGGAGCTTTGTCATTTTCTCTATACATCCTCTTCTTAAGTGCATCCTAGATCATACCATTTGCCCGCTCGACCTATCCATTAGCTCTAGGGTGTGCCACCGAGACGTATTTTACTACTATGCTCCTTTCATTGCAGAAGTCCCAAAAAGCGTTCCTAGTGAACTGAGTACCCAGATCAGTGATGATGCTGTTAGGTATGCCAAAGTGGTGGATGACCTGGTCGATGAACATAACAGCCTTTTCTGAAGATGCCTTGACCAGGGGCATGTACTCTATCCACTTGGAAAATTTGTCGATCAGCACGAAGATGCATGTAAATTTCCTAGGGGCTGGTTTGAATGGCCTGATCATATCTAGTCCCCAGCATGCGAAGGGCCAAGAGGCTGTTATCGTCTGAATCTCGTGTGCTGGTACATGGATTCTCTTGGCAAAGAACTAACAACCTTCACAATGGCGGACTAGCTTCTCTGCATCGGCTATGGCTGATGGCCAATAGAACCCTACCCAGAAAGCCTTGCCAACCAGTGTTCTCAAGGTCACATGGTTGCTGCAGGAGCCAGAGTGGATTTGGTCCAGGAGATGTTCGCTATCCTCCTGGGTTATGCACTTCATCAAGATTTCCTCCTTTGCGTTCTTGCGCCACAATTTGCCATCAACAAGCAGATACTGCTTACTGGGACACATCAGGCGTTTGTTTTCTATCTGATCGGTGTAACCGCTACCATCTGTCAGGTACTTGATGAAAGGTACTCTCCAGTTAGGCTCCTTAGTGGTCAAAGGTGGTTCAGTGGTGTTTGACGCCGGGACCATAGCCACCAATAGCTGGTCTGGAGGCTTGTCGACCGTGGGATCTTCCTCTTCGATGGAAGGCGTGAGCAGGTCTTGAACAAATATGCCATGTGGGACTTTGGCCCAGGATGATCCTAACTTTGACAGCGCATCTGCTGCTTGATTTTTGTCCCAGACCACATGTGTGTACTCGATGCCATAGAACTTGCCTTCTAGCTTTCTGATGGATTTGCAGTATGCATCCATCTTTTCGCTGGTCGTATCCTAGTCCTTGTTGAGTTGGTTGATGACTAGAGCCGAGTCTCCATAGACATAGAGACGTTTGACACCGAGCTCAACCGCGATGTGTAGACCATGTAGGCATGCTTTGTACTCGGCAGCGTTATTAGATGCCGGGAAATAAATCCTAAGGACGTAGCGGAGCTGCTCCTTGGATGGTGACACGAAAAGGACTCTTGCTCCTACGCCATCGATGTTGAGAGAGCTGTCGAAGTACATCTTCCAATACTTGGCGGGCCCCTAAGAGGCAGGTGTGCTTAAGTCTGTCCACTCGACGATGAAATTGATGAGTGCTTGAGACTTGATTGTAGTACGGCTTGCAAATTCCAAGGAGAAAGGGCAAAGCTCCATTGCCCATTTGACGATGCGCCTATTTGCATCCTTGTTGCGGATGATGTCTCCCAGAGGGTACTCAGTCATGACCACCACACGATATCTGTCGAAGTAGTGTTTCAACTTTTAGGATGTGATCAGTATGGCATAGATCAGTTTCTGAATCTATGGGTACCTGGTCTTGGATTCATTGAGCACCTCATTGACGAAATAAATTGGTCGCTATACCTTGTACACGTGGCCGGGCTCATCGCGCTCGACCACCATGGCGGTGGAGACCACTCGATTAGTTGCCGCAATGTAAAGCAGGAGGGTTTCATCTTCTCTAGGAGCAGTGAGGACCAAAGGTGATGTAAGGAATTGTTTCAGCTGTGTAAAGGCAGCGTCTGCTTCCTCTTACCACTCAAACTTCTCAGATGCTTTGAGCAGCTTGAAAAATGGTAGTCCTTTTTCGCCTAATCTTGATATGAAACGACTTAGGGCAACCATGCATCCAATAAGCTTCTGAACATCCTTCACCTTTTTGGATGGCTTCATGTCCAAGACAGCTTTGACTTTCTCCGGGTTAGGGCGTATGCCATCGTGACTGACAACATTGCCAAGCAGTATACCAGAAGGAACACCAAAGATGCACTTCTTTGGGTTTAATTTCCATTGGAATGTGTTAAGGGATGCAAAGGTGCGTTCTAGGTTGTCAACAAGGGTATATGCTTCCTTGGTTTTGACAACTACATCATCAACATAAGCCTCGACAAGGTTGTCTTTTATCTCATTTTTGAGGCAGGCCTATATGGCACGTTGGTAGGTAGCCCCAGCATTCTTAAGCCTGAACGACATGGTCGTGTAGCAGTAGGCCCCAAAAGGTGTGATGAAGGATGTCTTGATCTGGTCGTCCTTTTTGAGAGCGATCTGGTGATAACCAGAGTAGCAATCGAGAAAGGAAAGCAGCTCACAACCGACAGTTGAATCTACGACCTCGTCTATGTAAGGTAAGCTGAAGGGGTCTTTAGGGCAGTGTTTGTTGAGATCAGTGTAATCAACACACATTCTCCATTCATTATTCTTTTTGTGTACAAGAACCGGGTTGGCTAACCACTCTAGATGATACACTTCTTTGATAAATCCGGCTGCCAAAAGCTGTGTAACTTCTACCCTAATAGCCTCCTTTTTGTTGCGAACGAACTGTCGTAGCTTCTGCTTGATAGGTTTGGCCTTGCCGTCGACATTTAAGGAGTGCTCGATCAAGTTCTGAGGTACACCGGGCATGTTAGCGGGTTTCCATGCGAACACACTCATGTTGCTCCTCAAGAACCTGATGAGCGCGTCTTCCTATTTAGGATCCAGGTTGGCCCCGATAAGGGCCATTTTGCTAGGATCACCGTTGACCAGCTGGATCGCTTTGTGCTCTTTGGACTTGATGTTCTTGCATGGGGCCTTGAGCTCTGGGATCTCTAGGCGATCGGCTGGGGTCTTCTTGGCATCGAACATGGTCTTGGCCATGCGAATAGAGAGGTCATGAGCCTCTGCTATTTTGAAGCTGTCATCCTCATAGGTGTAAGCTACGTACACGTTGCCCCTAAGAGTTAGGACCCCCTTTTTAGTAGGCATCTTGAGCACCAAATACCTGTAGTGAGGTATGGCCATGAACTTGGTGAGTTCTGGTCGACCAAGGATAGCATGGTAGGTGCCTTTGAAGTCAGCGACCATGAAGTTGACATAGTCGATGCGGAAGTGGTCTGGGGTGCCAAATTGCATAGGCAGCATGATCTACCCGAGAGGTGTAGAGCTCTGTCCGGGGAGAACACCCTAGAACTATGCCTCGTATGGCTTGAGATCAGCCTAGGTTATCTTCAGGGCTAGCAAACTGTTCTTGAACAGTATATCGATGGAACTACCGCCGTCAACCAGCGCTCTATCGAACTGAATCTTGTTCATACAAGGATCGAGAACTAGGGGAAAACACCCTGGCTTAGGAATAGCAGCCCATTGGTCCTTTCTGTTGAAGGAGATCTCGCGGTGAGACCAAGGAGGAAGCCACGGATCGGCGATGAGGTTATCGGAGTTGGCCACATTCAAGCAGGCGCAGGCGAGCAGCTTGTGTTCTTGTTTGGTCTCGATGGACACTTTGCCCCCAATGATGGTGTGGACACGATCGGTTGGCTTGATGTACTTGTGATGGGGATCTGCGTCTTCATCGTCGTTGTCCTCGTTGCGCTGTTCCCCTACGTCGTTAGGCTTGTCGGATGTATCTAGAGCCTATTGACGTGTGTAGATAGACTTGAGAATGCGACAATTCTCCATGGTATGGTTTGACTTGGGATGGAGCTAGTAGGGTCCTTTCAATGCTTTGGCATAGTCTTCTTCGTAGTTGTGATGCCCGCCACCTTTTTTAATGGTGTTGACCTCACCGTCGTCTTCCCAAGCATGCTTTCCCATGTAATTGTCACGGCGATACGCCACTGATTACGCTGGTTGCGGTGGTCGTGGGAATCATTGTGCTGGTTGCGGCGATCAAAATTGTCGTTCTGACCACGGTTGCTGTGGTAGTCGTCGTGGTGTGTGGGGTGGTCGGAGCGTGGAACCCTTGCTGCTTCTTCGATGATTATCTTTTTAGCATCATTGGTATCCGCATATTTTTTAGTAGTGGCTAGGAGCGCTGTGACTGATTCAGGTCTCTTGCAAAGGAGCTTGTTCCTTAGGGCATCGTGGAAGCGGAGACCAGTGATGAAGGCCTCGATTGCCTCATTGTTGGAGATTGACGGGACCTTGATGCGCATCTCCAAGAAGCGTCGGACGTACTCACGTAGTGGTTCATCTTTGCGATCTTGAATCCGCTGCAGATCATATTTGTTGTTGGGTTGCTCGCAAGTGGCAATGAAGTTGTTGATGAATGCTTGCTTGAGCTCTTGCCAAGAATCAAAGTAGTTCACCGGCAAGCTGACTAGCCATTGGTGGCCTGCATGGCCGATGGTGACTGGGAAGTAATTAGACATGACGTGCTTGTCAGCCATGGCTGATCTGCATGCGGTTTCGTAGAGCATGACCCATAATTCGGGGTTCTCCTTGCCGTCGTACTTTTGAAGTTTTTTGAGCTTGAAGTTCTTAGGCCATATGACTTGGCAAAGGTGTCGAGTAAATTGCTTCAAACTCGGAGGGCCATGGGTAGTATCATATTCCATACAGCAATAGCTTTCGTGGGATGCACGATCATTGGCTCTTTGGTTAATGCGACCGCACAGATCGCGTTCTCCGAGGTAATGGCAGAGATCGTTATTGCCATCACGGCGATCCTGGTTGCCACCTTGGTTAACCCTGTGACCGCGGTTATCACGGCAATTGTCGCGGTTGTCTCGGCGGTTGTCGTCCTGGTCATTGCGGCGGTTGTCGTCCCGACCACCATCATGGCCACCGTTTCCGCCTTGACGATTGTCTGATGGGTCATTGTTGCATGAGCCACGTTGGTTGGGTGGCTGTGGGCGACTTGAGTACTGGCGGCTGTGGCTTGATTCGACTGAGACGGATGGAGCCCAAGCTTGATTTATAATCTCTGTAGTCTAGGCCATAGCAGCCATCAGGTAAGCTTATATATCATCACGAACTGCCTAGGTTTCCTAGGTATTGGGTAGTCATTGCATTGTCGCCATAGCAACAGCTACGTTGGTGCTTGGAGTCCTGAAGTCCTGCTTGTCCCCCACCCTATCGAAGGCATTGTTAAGGTCACGTGGCTAGACCCTTATGCATCGTGCCTCCTCTTCTGCCTCGGCTTCAATTTGTTGGCGATTAAACCAGTCAATATTGCGTGTTTCGTGTGCTAGCCTTTCTTGTTCTATTTCGCCAACTGCCAGTGGTTCGTCATTATTGACAACATTGATCAAGTCCCCTCGCCTTGGTGGGAAAGATGGGAATCATGGGAAACCCAGGGCGTGGTCTGGGATATCTAGATCATATTCAATGCCTTCATCATCATGATGCTGGAGCTCGGTGTGGACGGAGACATTAGATGCGATGCCGGACGAGGAGCTTGAGCCACCCTCTTGAACTATGTGGATGGATCCTTCTTGATAATCCTCAATCCGGACCATGTTGATGAAGTTGCGTAGGCCGTAGGGCTGGGCATGGTAGTTCTCCATCGAGACTTCGTACTCGGAGAGCCGAAGACCCATCGCGGAGGCTGGCCGGCGACGAACGGAGTGCCCTTCAGGAGTAGATGTGACCACAAGATCTGTACCGAGTCGTGCAGGATAACTGGCCTGAGCTGGTCAGGTAGATCTATTGTGGGTAGTGGTTACCTGCTCATTAGGTTGACTTTGAATCAAACTTACCAGAGCTAGGGTTTCAGCAAGTTTAGTGCCGACCCGATCGATGGAGTCAAGCAGGTCGGTGTTATCGATCTGCCTCCCTTCGTAGCGAGGAAGCAGACGATGGGTTGTCGGCGTGGCTGAAGACGATGCTGGCATGGCCTGAGCCAGATCCACCATGGTCGGAGCCATAGCCAATGCAAGTGAAGCAGTGGTCGACACAGATCAGATCCATGCCTCCTCCGTGGTCATGGCGATGAAGTTGTCAGAGCCAGTGGTCTAGGTGATCTGGCCGATGGTGAACGTGAGGCCATTTGGCATAGCCATGGAACCGGGGATGATGACCATCTTGTTTGTCGGGAGAGCAGTATGCACACCCCCTACCTAGCGCGCCACTGTCGACGAAATATGATCGGTAGTCTACCTAGGGGTATGCTCAAGGTAGTAGATTGTCGGCAGATAGATGCGTAAGCTACAAACAAGATGGTGACGCAAGACAGACATGAGGTTTTATCTAGGTTTGGCCGCCGTGAGGGCGTAATACCTACGTCCTGTGTCTGATTGTATTGCTGTATGTCAATGAGAGATGTTTTTTAGAGGGGTCCCCTACTCGCCTTATATAATCCGGAGGGCAGGGTTACAGATCTAGAAACTAATCCTAACCAGTTACAATTGCCATAGGTGGTCGGATAAGGATCCCTATTCTAACCGACCAGGATCTTGCTTGATCTCCAAATCTGCTTTGATTCCTTGCGCGGGACTCTGAACAGATTGGCCAAGCCCCCTAGTCTGGGCTGGCCCAAGCCTAGCCGTAAGGGTATAGGGTTTAATACCCCCACACATATGGAGATGTTAAGTAATGCTATTGACAAACACGTAATATATGGAGTACCAAAGTAAATGACACTTACCGCACATAGAGTTTTAACATACAACTTTTCCTTCCTATTTGGATGATGCCTCCCCTTATGTTCCTAGACATAGTGCCTGAATGCCCTGTTCCAATGGTTTTAGCAAATGCAACTTGTTAGTATCCCACATTGAACCTTACAAGTATGTATACAAACATAGTAGCTAAAATGAGGATTGTCAATATGTATACGTCTTGATAATCGCTATGAAGTCTTTGTATGTCTCGACTGGGAAATCTGCTGAATCAAAGACCCATGCCATGCTATGTGAGAGCTAGACGCCTATGCAAATCCAGTGATCACTGCATGAATTTAGTCATAGAAGGAACACATAAGCTCTTTTGCATCGAACAAAGTATATTGAACAAAGCTAAGTATACAGTCGAACTTATTTGAAGTGGTATGGTATCCATATATTATCGTGTTGTTGGAGATTTTTAAAACATAGGGCAATGTATGCCGCAACCTTGAGGGACTCTTCCAATATTTTCTTGTTCCTAATGTCCTCTTTCTCCTTAAGTGTCTTTTCAGCTCCTAGTTCTTTGCAATCTAGTTTCCACTCTTTAGGGTAATTAAAATTTGTTGATGCTATAGGTGAAGGGTCTATATACCTATGTTTCAGAGCTGGCCTCTTTTTCACAAAGTTCACTTGCATTCTACAAATCACGGCATGGGTTAGTTACAATAAAATTAAAAGATTACATTCATATCATATCGAGAGGGCAAGGACTTATAGGCACCATATGCAAATTAGATTCATTTCCATTCGTCCAAGGTGGAAGCATGCCTGGATATCCTTAAACTCAACGGCAATTTTCCCACCTGGGGCTCCAAATGTGTCAGTAGGGATCCATGCTTGTAAGATTTCTAGTTCTGTTATCTGAGCACGCAAGTACCAATCGTGGAACTTTCTCATTCCATGTGGCAAGCACTGTATGACTCGGTTTGGTAGGAAGTTCTTTCCTTTTTCATATTTATCCGGGCAATCATTTGACCATTTGAGGTTATCAACAGCTGGATACTTGTTAAACCCTTTGTGCAGTTTGCTAGTGTTGCTCCTTTTGATTTTTTGTGCGTTGAACATGAGGCCGCCATGTCACCCCCTCAAGGCTGCATTCTTTGGTGTTATGGGGTTATAGACACCGTATAAAATCCGGTGGCTCCTACACAACTAAAACAATTAGAAATAGGGGGCTAAACCACTTTCTCCGGTTACTTCTCCTCATGGGCATCAAAGATATTTAGTGAGTGCACAAACGTTGCACTAAGTCGCACTCTCAAATGTTTTTCAAATTTGCTAACTTCAAATGTGTTCCAACTTAAATACCACGAGTTAAGAATTGAGTTAGCTTTTTCAAAATATTTTCGAAAGCATTTTCACTTGCTTCTCACCCTGTTGCTAGGTCTAACGCACATGTACATTTTGACAACACCTAGTGACATGTAACACCTCTAGTGTTACGAACTTGCTTAGCACCTAGGTTAAGGTCTTAGGGAAATTAGCAAAACAAGTTCTCGACTTGAAAATTTTAAAATCATTCATGAAATGATAAACAAACCCTGTGTGACCTACCTTTATGGTTGAGGGAAATCAAATAAAATCTAAGTTGAGTT
This sequence comes from Miscanthus floridulus, assembly GCF_019320115.1. NCBI lineage: Eukaryota > Viridiplantae > Streptophyta > Magnoliopsida > Poales > Poaceae > Miscanthus > Miscanthus floridulus. The sequence continues at coordinate 46,138,369 of NC_089585.1, forward strand.
ACTCAGTGTGTAAAAATACTTTGGAAATCCTAACAAAAAGAATAAAATATGTAGTTAATTGTTTGGTACGAAAAACAATTTATGTAAACAAAATAAAATATGACTTGTGTATAGTGCTTATGTGAAGATGGTGAGCAAGTGCTGTAGTGGAAAATGCAACTTTAATTCTTGAAAACATATGTTGTTAATAGTGTTCTAGAGAGCTCAAAGATCAAATATGAAATTAAGATAAGCCTTATTTGTTAAGTCGGCAAACACTTGAACTATTGTTTAAAGTACCATTTTTGGCGAATTATATCGAGCAAAATAATTAAAGACTACTTAAATAATCTATTCCTATGGGTTGGTATGGAGTATGAACTATTGCATGAAATACTTATTGGTTGAAGTTAATAAGGTTTAGACATTTTAAAAATTGTGGCAAAAGTGTTAATGGTCGTTTATGAACCCTTGCCCTTTTTTTCTAAGTCTCAAAAGGATTGTAGACAATGCTATTTTGGCAATTAAATTCTAACTAAAATGTTTAAACACTAGCTTCATGTTCTTATATTGTTGGTTGCCTCTAAGTGGGTACTTGGGCATGGTATAGGTTGTACTGGGGTTGGGTGTCACATTGCTCTCTTAAAAATTTCCCAAACTTCGTTGGAACACGCTAGATCATGTCATGGGCGCTTCGTTCATGAACCAACGCTCAGCGTGACGAACCCCCTGTAACACCCTTGATGTTACATTGTATAGTTTTTGCTAAAACCATGTCATAAGCATCATGTTTATGTATTATTGCATGTGGTAAAATGAGAAATTAAATTTTATTGTACTAATTCTCAATTTGAGCTCTAATTTATTCCTTGTCCAAATACTCTCCAGCATAGCTCAACTCACTATTGTCATCCTGATCCAACTCCATCTCTCGCTATTCATCTTCTTCCTAATCCCCAGAGCGCGCACAAGGCACATTGCTCTGCTTAGCCCACGCAACACGCGCACAGCGACGACCGATCGTAGCAACAACATCGCACACGCTACGCATTAATCTCACTCACAAGCTCGGCTTGCCGAGCACGCCGTTTGCTCGCTGCTCTGCAAATGCAGCTCAGACACCCTTTCCACACGCCATCACTATAGACATATGAAAGCAACTGCGATACATTCTCTGCTGTTCTCCTCACATTTTCCTTGAACGCATGTACCAGCTAGGGCTGCTACTAGCTAGCAGAGTCACTGTGTTTGCAGCAAAGTTTACTCATGCAAAAGGACTAACTTCCTATAGATGAGATGACCATTCTGGCATGGTGCAGTACCCTACCAGTGTATGAATTCGCATGCACTAGATAGGTTTAGTAAAGGAATCTTGATTAATTTCTTTATGTACATAACTAGCATGGATCAGCAGCACTAGTACTTGATGACATCACTATTAGTAGTTCAAGATGACGTGTAAAAGATAGCTAATAAAAAAGTGATACTTAATGGAGTAGTATTAATCATCTCATGGTAGTCTAAATAATCTAGCTACGCAAATAGAAGAACACATCATGTTAAGATCGTAGCTGCATACTTGAACAACTAGCTGAGGCCTATAGTGACTAGATCATAAGCAAATGGAAGGCTAGTATGACTGCCACAACCTACAGTACAAGTACTAGCTGATGGAACGAGCCTACCGTGCCGTGTGCAGTGGTGTGCCTAGATTGGCAGAGTGAGGACTAGAACACTATAGCTTGCATAGGCCTCAAGTCAAGGTCATCACCGTTGTCGGTGGCTTGGTTGGGGCTACGACCACAACCACACTTACTATGATTCATGATTGTATAAATAAATAAATGTTCGATGCACGGCCAAACAACCTTTCTGGACACACTGCCTTACACAAGCGTTGGCCAGCTCACAGAGTCACAGTCACCGGAGCTGTGTGCTGCCCCTGAGCTATGCTAGATTGTTGGCTAGGCCTGTAGAATGACCAGCATACTCATCATGGTCTCGTCTGAGTCACGAGCATGCAAGTGGGACCCCTAGATTTGATACTAAACCATTTTCTTCTCCATTCCTGCGTCTCCTATCTTTAAAAGGACATGCTGAGCCACTGAGCCATCCCACTCTGCTGCTCACTTGCTTCTTCCTCTCAAATCAAGTTCCTCTGTTCTTGCCCAAGAAAGCTGCGTCTATCGATTTCTCCCCGAGCTGTAATCGACCGAGGTAGCTAGCCTACAAGAATTCCTTCATTCTCCTTCTCCATTATTTCCTTGACCCGTGGTCTCATCCATTATTTCTAGACCCACACTAATGTACCCAAATAGCATTCACTCGAATCCACTCGGTCATCACATCCAACAAGCGTTGTGAAGTCCAAGGTGCCCTTCCAGCACGTCATCTCTCTCCATGTGAGAGCTCCATAGCCACAAAGTCAAATGACAAATTATTATCATTCACTAATTATTAGCATACCACTTGGCAAGATTTATATCTCCTCCATTAATTCCTTGACTTGCATAAATGAACCAGCACACCCCCCTCATCATGTCATGGACCAAAGACCCACTACCATGTGCAAGTCAACAAGTCCAATAGCATGATTAGCCTCCTCCAATAATATCATTTCTTCACCTCTAGAGCTCATTTGAATTTATTTATTTATTGTGAAATAAATTTTGTTAGATTTCTAAATTCATGATCTATCTGTTAGTGTAATTAGTTTGTATAGTTCAGTGATACCTTTAGGGTTACTTTATTATTTCGAAATACATATTATTATTATTATGGTTATTTAGAGAATAAATTTTTGCGATGCATTGGTAGGAGTGCTAGCCCTAAAAATATTTTACAGTAGGTTTATTGTATTATTATGTGCTCACTGTAATTTTTGTAGCCTTAGAATATGTTGATAAATATGGTAGCTAGTGCACCTTTTTTTATCATATACATAGTAAATTGATATTAACAATAAGGATGCCTTTAGTTGCTAAGATAATACATGAAATGTTTCATACCTGTTTAGTGGGAATAATAGGTAACTTTGCGTATTAGTCATTAGAGTTAGCGTAGTAGCTTGGTAGATGCATTCTTATTCTAAGAGTTGTTGTTGCCATATTACTAAGCGTTGCATCATCATTTCATGCATGTAGATAACGAGTTGGTAGAGTCCATGACTGCGGGCGAGCAGGAGTACGAGGAGCTAATCGAGGAGTACGAGGAGAAGGTTCTCGTGCAGGAGAGAGTCCTAGAGCCATCAGTTGCTGACTTTGCTGAGACCCCACCTGCCCAAGGTAAGCCCCGGTGCATAACCCCTATTTTTTTATCACTATATATATATGATGTGCTTTTAAGTTATAGGCATTTTATGGAAACTACGTGCATAAATATATCCACCCATGAGTCCTACTAGTATAGGTCGAGTAGCTGCTATGCTTAGGATGTCGATAGCGTGGGTAACCTGTCGTTACTCACAAATAGGGGATAAATATGATCACTCATGATAAAATGGTGGAAAGGAGAATGGTGACCGGGCAGGGATATGGTTGGGTTCTTGTGGGTGTAAAGGGTTGTGTCTTGTGGCCAACAGGGCATAGCTCGGTTACACTTTTTCCCCATCTGTGTCAATTAAGGACTGGTCGTTGCAATGGACTCAAGGCAAGTCACAGATCTATTGTCCTAAGTGCATACTTGGGTATGGGCTTTGGGAAGACTTGTTGCTCTCTTGTCGTGGATCCGGCTCTTTTCGGACCAACTGTTTGGAGGCAGAGATGGTAGAGGTCCTTGCACCACACTAAGTCTGAGACTTAGGAGTGGAGGCTTGGAGTCCAAGTTTGGATGGGACCTAGACACCCAAGACAGGAGGGTGATGGGTTAGTCCTGCTTGTGCCTAGGGTACAAGCAGGGCGTGTGTTTTCAGGGCACCCAGCTAGGCACATTGGTTCGCGAATCGCCGCTGAGTTAGTACGACTTGTCTTACCTATAGCATCGTAGTAAGAACTGAAAGTTGAAAGAAGAAGAAATGGAACTGATTGCTCAACTCTTGCTTGAAAGTAGAACATGTGCTTATATAAACTGGATAGATAATAACTTAATATGGCTAATAATCATAACAGAAATAAGTACTCACTATTAGTATTGCTTTTTGCTAAAATAAAACTAGCAAACCATGAAGCTTATCATATTCCTTAGAGTCAGGAAATTATTCCCACTAGTCGGATAAGTCTTGCAAGTACATTGTATGCTCAGGGTTTATTTACCCCTGTTGCAGGTGATGCATGAGAAGTACCTTTGTGTGGAGGATTCCTCTGGTGGGCTCAGACGGATCCTCGTTCTTATCGCTAGCTGTTTATTTTAAATTCTATTGTTTATCATTCCGCACTCTGATATTTGGTAATGTAATAATGTAATTTTTAAGAAACTCTGATGTATGAAATGGACCTGTATTATAACTCGTTCTCATTATTGGATCCTTAGGAAAAATGTGGATCTTTCGGGTTCTCCCTTGGGGTGTGCCCAATGGATACCACCCGCTGTAGCTTGCTTTCGGGCTGCTTAGTGCCTGGTGGAAGGCGAGCACCACCATAAGCGTGTCATTTCAGGCAGTTCTGCCATAGTTGGTACTAGAGCCAATAATGGTTATGAGTTTCATCACTCTTTTTCAAAACTAAAAAGTTGACCAAGAAAAGCTTTGTGAAAGGTAGGATGCGATTACATTATGTAAATAAGTATAAGCCCTAGCAATATGGTCTATCTAGGATAGCGACATTGGTTTTATCTAATCAGTTTTTTTGCAGATACACTGACTTATGTTGCATAAGAAATCGATTAGAATACAGAAAGTGACTATGCGATGTGCCAAAAAATTTACGAATGTCGCTAGATTCCGGCTTGAGTTAACATATAGGATGATGCATGCATCATGATAATAGCATTTTGCTTAAACTAAATTCCCCCCTACACGTATAATTGGATTAGTAAAGTGATAGGATTAATTAAAAGAATGCTTTAATTAAATATGCTATCATTTCTCTAATCCCTTGCTTCTGATCAGGAAGGTTGTTCTAAATGGATGGTTCCTACCTCTTATAGATGAATCTAAGGTCTGGACGTGGGAGCACCAGTGCTGGGGCGGCTCACGATCTTGGCGAGGGCCAAAGCGAGAGTGGCTAGGCCAACGAGCACAATGGGGAGAGTCATGGGGCTCCACTTCTGGCTCCTCCTCCTCCACCACCGCCACCGCCAATGACTCACACAGAGATGATGGCGGAGCTATTGGCTGCTCGCCGAGAGTCAGCCTGAGCCATGGAGATTATGGCACAAGCTATCGCTAGCTTCGCCTGCAGAGGCCATGGGGGCAATGGTGGGAACGGGGGTGGTGCCCGCCATCCTGAGGGACCCTCCTCTTACTAGGACTTTCTCAAGACCCACCCGCCCATGTTCACACCGTTAGATGAGCCTCTGGATGCGGAGCACTGGCTTCGCATTCTGGAGCAGAAGTTCCTATTGCTTAACGTGGCCGATGAGCAGAAAGTGTGCTTTGCAGCGCAGCAACTATTGGGGTACACAAAGTGCATGGTGGGATACCTTCCATGCCATGCAGCAGCCAGATCATCTAGCAACCTAGTAGGAGTTCACCGCAACATTCAGAGAGTTCTATGTTCCTGTTGGTGTCATCAATCAGAAGCTAACTGAGTTCCTAGAGCTGTGCCAGGGGAGTATGACAGTGATGGATTATGTTAATAAGTTCAATCACTTGTTCTAGTATGCTGACATTCATGTGGACACTGACGAGAAGAAGAAGGACCACTTCTTTCATGACCTCTCTTATATCCTTCAGGAGAAGCTGTACATGATGAACTTTTAGACCTTTGGGGCACTAATGAACACTGCCATCGCCATGGAGGGCTTGCAGCGGGATTCCCATGCAGAGTGGAAGAGGAAGCGGGTGGCTACGGGGTCTTCCAACCACCCTCATACTCAGAAGGTACAGGTTGTCCGATGGGGGCCCTATCAATCATTAGGAGGGCCTTCGTTTCGGCAGCCCTAGTAGACTCTCAGACTTCTTCCACACAATACCGTGCACCCACTCAGCAGGTGCAGCCTCAGCGATAGCAGGTCCCACCTCGCCAGGGATTTGGAAATAAGCCTGGTGCTTGCTTCAAGTGTGGCAAAGATGGCCACTATGCCTGGGAGTGTCCCCAGAACCAGCCAGCAGGCTGGTCAAACGGACTATGATCAAGAGGAAGGTGCCTAGCTAGTCCAGATATGTGAATTTCACGAATACTAAGCAGATATTGTAGCAGGAACTGGTGATGGCTGGTATGTTTACCATCAATTCCCATCCAGCCTATGTGTTATTCGATTCTGGTGCATCACATTCCTTTATGAGCATGGGATTTGTAGACTAGCACAACTTACCACTTATGGCTATACCATATGCCTATAGAATCCGTATTGTGGGTTCATAAATGTTCATCAATACCCAAATGGATACAGTAAGCTTGGTATTAGCCACCCACACTTACCTCTTGTGGAGGATTCCTCTAGTGGGCTCAGATGGATCCTCGCTCTTATCGCTAGCTGTTTATTTTAAATTCCGCTATTTATCATTCCGCACTCTAATATTTGGTAATGTAATAATGTAATTTTTAAGAAACTCTGATGTATGAAATTGACCTATATTGTAACTCATTCTCATTATTGGATCCTTGGGAAAAATGTGGATCTTTTGGGTTCTCCCTTGGGGTGTGCCCGATGGATACCGCCTACTATAGCTTGCTTTTGGGGTGCTTAGTGCCTGGTGGAAGGTGAGAACCTCCGTAATCTTGTTATTTCTGGCAGTTCTGCCACACCTCCGTTGGCACCTCTCTATCTCCCTCGATGCTCACACTTCGCCTATGCTTGTAGTTCAGACGAGAAGCCCTTAGGGTCTACTAGAATCTTGAGCTTGGGTTTTAATCTCAACTAGGCTCTAAGTGGTTGGTTTTGACGCTTTATAATTCATGCATAGCACGCTGTCTGGCCGTTCGGCCTAGAGTGCGTGATCACCGCTTTTTGGTGCGCGTTGTGGCTGCACTTGGCCGCATGCGCGTGTGGCCATAGGTTGGTGGGGGCCGCCCTCGGTGTGGCCGTGGCTTGGCCATCACTGGCTATAGCACCTGCTATTGGCCAATGGCCTCGGCACCCCCCCTCGGCCACCACTGCCGCCCTACCGCGCGGCTACCCCACCCGCTGCCCTCCCTACCTTGACCTATGCTACTGCGTTGCCATCGCATCCATGCTTCCCCCTTGTGCCTCTACGCCGCTGCTGGCCCAGCCCGATGGCGCTACCCCCCTGCCGTGTGCACATGGCACACCCATGGCACTAGCACTTGGTCATGCTCGTAGCCACGACCTCTCTTTTTTCCCTCCCCTATAGTTTCCGCTATCACGACGCCATAAACGGTCCAGCAGGAGAGGTCATCTTGGGTCAATTCAATGCATCCATGGCCTCGCCATTAACCCACCTAGCTACCCGTCCCTACCTCGCCTTGAATAGCGCCCGGTCGAGCTCCAATTTTGGAGTTTCCTCGCTACCGAGCCGTTAAGGCCATGTTCAGCCGCTGTGGGTGGCAACCTGCTCTAGTTGCTATTCGGGCTCAACCAACTACACCAATGGCCTCATCCTAACTCCTTCTCCACCCTACGCTCACTAGCGGAACCGCTACCGCCTCCTCGGTACCGCTGACGTGGCCATGTCCATCGTGGCTCATCGCCGAGCTTGCCGCGCGTACGTGGCCAGCCTTGCTCAAGGCATCCCTAGCCAAAGCATCACCATAGCTAGGTTTGCAGTAAGCCCCTGCTGCTCAATCGTTAACTGTATAGGATGGTAGCTGCTCTAGTTCATCAGAACAGCTGCGTTGCCGCCGTACACAACTACCCACCGCTACAGCATGTGCTAGACGCCTCCTAGCTCTCCACCATCACCCAATGTAGCCACTTAAGTTGGGGATTGTGATTGACCCACTAGGTAAGTCCATGCGAACCCTACATGGCTGGCGTGATCGCTCGGTGCTCGTGCTCACCGTGCCGCCGCATGTCCTACTATGGGGACATGTGTGGGGAAATTAGGAAGAAGTTAGGGGGTGAAATGAATTAGACTGAGAGAGTGGGAAATATTAAATAAATGGCGACATAGTTTTGTTAAAGATCAAGGTCTCTTTTGCAAAAGAGCCATGCACGTGCGGACTCCCCACCTTGGGCCATTGTTGGGCTGGCCTACTGCGCACGCCTACGTCCCGCTGTGGGGGTATTAACCCCTATACCCTTACGGCTAGGCTTGGGCTAGCCTAGACCAGGGGGTCTGGCCCACTAGAAGACGACGCGTGGCCCGGCCAATCTGTTCGGAGTCCCACGCAAGGAATCAAGGCAGACTTGGAGATCAATCAAGATCCTGGTTGATTAGAATAGGAATCCTTATCCGGCCACCTATGGCAATTGTAACTGGTTAGGATTAGTTTCTAGATCTATAACCCTGCCCCCCAGACTATATAAGGCAGGTAGGGTACCCCTCTCAAAAACATCTCTCATTGACATACAGCAATACAATCAGATGCATGACATAGGTATTACGCCTTCACGGTGGCCGAACCTAGATAAAACCTCGTGTCTGTCTTGCGTCACCATCTCGTTCGTAGCTTGCGCACCTATCTGTCGATAATCTACTACCTTGGGCATACCCCTAGGTAGACTGCCGACTATATTTCATCGATAGTGGTGCACTAGGTAGGGGGTGTGCATACTGCTCCCTAGAAGAACAAGATGGTCATCATCCCCGGTTCCATGGCTACGTCGAACGGCCTCATGTTCACCATCGGCCAGATTACCTGGACCACTGGCTCCAATAACTTCATCGCCATGACCATGGAGGAGGCGCGGATCCAATCTGCATCGACCACTGCTTCACCGACATCGGCTATGGCTCCGACCACGTTGGACCTGGCTCTGGCTACACCAGCATTGTCTTTAGCCACGCTGACAACCCATCGTTCGCTTCCTCACTACAAAGGGAGGTAGATCAACAACACCGACCTGCTCGACTCCATCGATCGTGTTGGCACCAAGCTTGCTGAAACCCTAGCTCTGGTAGATTTGATTCAAAATCAACCTACCGAGTAGGTAACCACTACCCACAACAGATCTACCCGACCAGCTCGGGCCAGTCATCCTGCATGACTCGGTACGGATCTCGTGGTCACGTCTAATCCTAAAGGGCGCTCCGTTCGTCGCTGACCAGCCCCCATGATAGGTCTTTGGCTTTCCGAGTGTGAAGTCTCGATGGAGAACTACCAGGCTCAGCCCTATGGCCTACAAAACACTGCTTCCAACTACGCACACAATATACAACACTGCTCGGATCTGTGTTCTATACATCGACCTTAGCCAAAGCCATGCAACTTTGTCAACATGGTTCGGAGCGAGGAGTATCAAGAAGGGTCGGTCCACATAGTTCAAGAGGGCAGTTGAAGCTCCCCGTCCAGCATCACAACTATTGGCTCTGTCCACACCGAGCTCCAACGTCGTGACAATGGAGATGTTGAATACGATCTGGATATCCCAGACCACTCCCCGGGTTTCCCACGATTCCCATCTTTCCCACCAAGGCGAGGAGACTTGATCAATGTCGTCAGAAATGACGAACCACTAGTAGTTGGTGAAACAAAACAAGAAAGGCTAGCACGCGAAGCACGCAATATTGATCGGTTTAATCATAGACAAGCCGAAGCCGAGGCAGAAGAGGAGGCACGACACATAAGGTTCTAGCCACATGATCTCAACAATGCCTTTGATAGGGTAGGGGAAAAGTAGGTCTTCAGGACTCCAAGCGCCAACATAGCTGTTGCTATGGTGACAATGCAATGACTACCCAATACCCCAGAAATCTAGGCAAGTCGTGATGATGTACAAGCCTACCTGACGGCTGCTATAGCCTAGACCGCAGAGATTGCAAACCAAGCTTGGGCTCCATCCACCTCAGTTAAATCAAGCCGCAGTCGCCAGTACTCAAGTCGCCCACAGTCACCCAACCAATGTGGCTCACGCAACAACGACCCATCAGACAACTATCAAGGTAGAAACGGTGGTCATGATGGTGGTCGGGATGACAACCACCACAACAACTGGGACGATAATCGACGAGACAACCACAATAATCGCCGTGATAACCACGGTCGTAGAGTCAACTAGGGTGGCAATCGGGATCACCGTGATGGCAATAACGATCTCTGCCATTCCCTCGGGGAACACGATCTGTGCGATCGCATTAACCAAAGAGCCAACGATCATGCATCCCACGAAAGCTATCACCGTATGGAATATGATACTACCCATGGCCCTCCGGGTTTGAAGCAGTTTACCCCCTCACCTTTGCCAAGTCATATGGCCCAAAAACTTCAAGCTCGAAAACTCCAGAAGTACGACAGTAAGGAGAACCCCGAGTTATGGGTCATGCTCTACGAAACCGCATGCAGATTAGCCATGGCTGACGAGCATGTCATATCTAATTACTTCCTAGTTGCCGTCGGCCATGTAGGCCACCAATGGCTGG